>NC_141330.1:4232500-4412500 GCF_037954235.1 Aulostomus chinensis | reverse complement strand
ACTGTGGGTTTTCTCTGGATGTGATGACAACCCCCCACAGGCCAAAAAAACCTACAATTTAGCGTAATTGCAACTTATAAATTGTTGTAGCTTCAGGTATGAGTGATATAACTAATGAAGGAATAAGCCAAAGAACATGTTTTGTGCGTATTTGCCTACAAAACAGAAATGGCATAAAATATTTTTTTTATTGTTCTTGTTTTTATTTTTATTTTTTTTAATTTTAAAACTTAACTGAAATTATTAGTAGAATGTGAAGAAGTAACGGTTTTGACTTGACGCTAAAGATGTGTCACCATCTGGATGTTAGCATGCTAACCAGGTAGCGCTGGTCCGTCCCAGCTCTTAGTACCACTCAGGACATTCAATTTTCTTCAGTCCAACGCGAAAGGATGAAAACTGCCCAGTTACAACTGCATATAGTAAATAAACCAGAAAGAAATTAGCAGAGCAACCCGATGCCCAACATGAAGACAGGAAATTAGCAGTGTTGTCCTGACCAATTTTGGCGCCTCATTTAAATTCCAAACTCTCTTTCCTTCGCCCCTTTCAGACAGAGAATGCGCCAAATACGCGGCAAGGTAGAGGCGGGATTTTGCCCATCTTGTCTGTGAGAAATGGGGGCGTAATATTCCTCTTTCCAAAAAAGCCGCCACTTGTGTGGGCGTAAACATGTGACGTGACGTGCAGTGCGAAGCTGTGCAGCCTCCCTCTGCCGCTGCTGCTGTCGTGGTCACAGAACTGGTGGTACTTTTTTTTCGCAAGTTTTTCAACTTGCTGGTGGCGTTTCGTCATCCGGCGATGGCCACGTCGACCAAGCCCCTCCGCGACCTTTTCATACAACAAACCATTCTTCACGGTCCCGTCAGGTGGTTCTCCACGGTCCTCTCGCCATGACGATGCATTGGGAGAATATTCAGCCCCGTGACAATCCGTACGATTCAAAACAGCAGCTCGCCGCTCTGGCTGGCAGCAGCGTCAGTGTTGACAGTCTCGGAGGTGTTGTGAGCATCAACACCTCCGCCCACCTCAGAACGAGCCAGCACAGTGACAGCTTGGATTTACATCGTAGTTGAGGCGGCAATAAGTGTACCCTTGGAGGAGGAATATTGCCGGGCTAAAACTGACCCCCAATTTGCCACACTCTGTCTGAAACCTCGGACCGAGCCACTAATTCACTCGTCTTTTTTTGCGGCTCAGTGGCCACTGTGAAAGCTTGACTTCAGTTGGTCGTCAGATTTTTGTCATTCTTCAAACTGGGACTTGAGAATGATTCGAGGTCAAGAGATCCCTCTGGCAGGCACACATTCCTGAGTACTAAAACTTTATAACAGTGTTTCTCGTTGATACCTGATCTTCGTAAAGCAAGATGAAATGGACCTGGCGATGCATTGACCAACAAAAATGGAAGTAAATTCACCATATTGTGCCCACATGGTACTCATGGGGCAGTTTATTGCTTTTAATTGTGGAGTTTGAATTCAACAGTCGACCAAATCCTACACATGGCACCTTTAAATGACGAGTCAATGAAACACCTCTTATGTTCTCCATGTCTGCAGCAGCTGGCATCATGCTCCCCCGTAACATGAGAACAGGTGGTTATGACCTGCCAGGGGTGGAGTCTAAGGATGTGCCTCTCATTGGCTACAGGCCCTTGACCCCTGATAGCAACACATCAGGGAGGGGGGACGACGGCTGTGACCTGGAAACCTCACAGGTGAGTGCGCGTTCTCCTCCTCAGCCGAGCTCGTTTTCCCACAGCTTTGTTGGAGGGGATGTTTGAGTATTGACAGTGACTAATTATGTACTTTAGGAGGGTTTTTCTTCTTCTTCTTCCTCTTCTTCTTCTTCTTCTGTTTACTCAATTATACGACTGGGCTGTGGATGTGTTATTAGAACTGCTCAGGTGTTGAAGCTCCGTTGGCTGGGTGCATGTAGAGGAGTTCTCATTACAATCTACAATAAACAGCAGACGCAATCGCTTGGTTTGCAACAAAGCCTGAGGGAACAGTCCATGTGATTCAGACGTTGGGGGGGGGAGGTGCCATAGAAAAGTGACGTTTGTAGTTTTTTAGTTAAGCTTAAATCTAATAAATTCAACCAAACTATATTTAGCACCGACTTCTTTTGCTCATTCTTATCAAAGGGCCTTCAGCAGCAGTTGTTCTACACACTCCTGCTGAAAAGGGAAAAAAAAAAAAAAAAAAGAATAATGATGAATAGGAAAAAGTTGAAAGGTTCGTTGCACAGGTTCGTTTCTCATGACCTCTCACCTGAGTCAATGATTGGCGGGTTGATGATGAGAGGCGTTGAGTCACAGATGGTTGCTGTGTCCACACAAACGCAGAGTATCATTCAGGTATTCTTCTTTCACAAATGATGAGTTTGCTCTTGGAATACATTCATCGGTTGGCTCCAACAAGCTGTTTTAGGTTTCATCCACACTGATATGTTTTTCATTAAAACAGCACCTTAAGGCAAAAAAAAAGATAAAATAAAAGTCTTTCTGGCGTCCTTTCAGAATTCATCTTCGTCCATACTTGTGCACTTTGCCTGTTATGTGACCGTTCACACACAATGGACATTCACCAGCCGGTGTAAACAGGAAGCAGATTGTCTGCTCTGTGGTTGGTTGCTTAGTTGCAGAAAATGCTTCGAAAGAATAACAGCCGTGATCAAAAGTTAAAAACCAGAGTTTTTGTACTTAAGGGGCGGAAAGAGTATAAGGTGGTCGAAACGATAGAAAACATAGAACCAAGAGCATCGCTCATTCCGGGAGGAAGCTGTTGTGATGCGGACCGCGTGTCCGCCGGGGCTGGATGACCTCTAGGACGCTCGCTAATGCACCCAATGTGTTGCCTGAATTGATCAAGTATGGATGAGTGTTTGAAGCAACCTCACTGCAACCCCAAAAAACATCAGCGGACACAGTGTGACAGCTGGTCTTGACTGAGCAAACCCTCTGATCCGGGTCCGCCAGTACCGACAGTCTAACAGAACCGGAATTAACGTTAGCAGTGCTCCGGCTGACAAGGAGGTTGATTTCCTCTCCCGTGCCTGTGGGGAGGAAAACTTCACACTTCAATTATAGCCCCGCCGCTAAGAGATTTCTCTGAGTCATGATCTACTGACCGACTCTCTTGGACCAGCCACACGTGATCTGCTTGTGCCTCATTGCTTTTACTTCACACTAGACCTCAAGAAACTCCTCACTGCTGTATAAATAGACAACAAAAAAAGCTGTGCTGGCTCTTTCCGAATGAGCATACTTCCTCTGTCCACATCTTGAGTCACGCTGGACTTCTGAGTAAATAATGTATGGAGCAGTTTGGCCGGTCGATGCAGTGTACACCTGCTCTCCGTATAAACAGTATCCAGTATCACAGGCCGTCTCTAAGGACAGTCAGCCAAGTGAAATCCAATATGGCCACTTGCTCAATCTTTAATGAAGGAAACTTACATCAACAAATGGTGTTTTCAGGTTCAATTTCATTGACTGGGATGAAAATTAAGCCTGAACGCATGCTTAATCAACAACAAATGCTAATAATGAACTTTGCATTTCTCAATTGCTTTTCTCAACAATTGTTTTTCTCAATGATTCATCTAAAAATCAGGCTTACGTCATGTTTAAAGGTCACTCCTTTAGTCTGAGAGGTGGCTTCTGCCGTTTGATGATGATGCGCATCTGTTATACAGCAAGATGATAACGCAAGAGAAGCTAGAAACCCCGGTTCCGTGACTGTTTTTGATGAAGCCGAGACTTCTTATTGGTGTAGGTGCTTCAGTGTCAGTGGTAGAGAGAGCCAGAGCTGCTACCTGGATGCTGCCCACTTCTCCGTAGACGGCGGGTGGAAGACAGAGGATGTTGATGCGTTTGGAATGTCCGTGGAATCTCACAACGTCATAGTCAGACACTTTTCTAGACACGGATCATTTTTAGGTGACTTCCATGCTTTGTTTCCAGCATCCCAAGTGGTTTGCTAATGAATTAATTCATCTGACTATCAATTGTGTTCCACAGAAAAGCAGCATTAGATACCGTGAATGGCTAACGCTCAGTTGTTTTGTATGCCGAGGAAACACAAGGCCCTTAAATGTCACAATGGCTTTGTGCACACAAACAACTGCCATACAGAAATGGTTTTTTCCAGAGCTCTGACCTCAACCCTGTCTAGCTCCTGTGGGATCAATCGAAACACGTCTTTCCATTCAGGCCATTCAGGCCTCGACGCCCAACATCAGCGGCTGAGTTCTCCGACGCTCTCCTGGGAGCAAACTTGGGGTCTGTCCTTCTCAGGTTGGAGTCTTTCACTCTGGAAAACTCTGGGGAAATTTTGTCCGTCCATGTATTTTTGGCCACCCCTCGTCCGACACGAACAAGCTTTCTGAAGTTTTTATGAAACAATATAAATAACGCAGTAATTTGAAGAAGAATTTATAAGATGATGAGATGCTACTTTTTTTTCAACGGAGAAAATTACAGCCTGGACTTGTCAGTTTGTACTTTCAACATAAAGTAGAACTACTTTGTTCCTCAAGGGGCTGCAGCATTGCATCAGTTTGTTGTTTCAGCAGAATTCAGAAAGAGCCAGCCACGTATTTTTAGCTTGACGCCAATGGCACTCCATTTCCACCAACTCGAAACAGCAGCTGAAATATCCCAAATTGTCTGTTAACCAAACACGATTATGAATATTCATGACACCAGTGACAGCTTAGCTAACAAGACTTTTGATTTGGGGCGTGAAGTATAAAGCAAAAGCTTATTGAAATCCATCCATCCATTGTCTTCCGCTTATTCCTACACATTAAGGGTCGCGGGGGGGCTGGAGCCTATCACAGCGTCAACGGGCGAGAGGCAGGATTCACCCTGGACAGGTCGCCAGTCCATCGCAGGGCCAACATGCAGAGACGAACAACCATTCACACTCACATTCATACCTACGGTCAGAGAATCCAATCAGCCTCGTCCCCAATTGCATGTTTTTGGACTGTGGGAAGAAGCCACAGTACCAGAGAGAACCCATGCAGACACGGGGAGAACATGGAGACTCCACACAGGAAGAACCCATACCCGAGCCGGGACTCGAACCCAGAACCTTCTGGCTGTGAGGCGACAGTGCTGACCACTGCACCACGCTTATTGAAATATTAAAAAAAAAAAAAAAAAAAAAAAAAAAAAATCATAATTATACCTTGACAACAATTTTTTTTTTCCACTCCAAAAACCGTTTCTAACAAACTAAACCTGCAAGCCACGACAGGCATCTGACGTTTAACAGAGTATTCCAAGCGAGGTTTGTCATCTATGGGGAAGAGAGGAGCTTGGAGTTGAGCACCACAGTGTTTTACTTGAAAGAGGGCAGATAACGGGCATCAAGGGATACGTAGATTAAGGTCTGAGAAGAGAGGAGAGAAAGATAGGAAGGAAGGGGTTGTGGTTGTGGAACACTCCAAAATACACAATGGTTATCTTTAAATAAAGCTTCAGAAGATGTATTTATGACCCCCTGTTTGGTATATTTGTTCAAAGACGGTGTTTTTTGGCACAGCGGAAGCACAGCAGCATTGATTTGTTTAAGGAAAACGGTGGGTTGTTTTTTGGGAACGGGGGGGGGGGGGGGGGAGGGGGTTGAAAATGGAGAGTCGGCTTCCTTCCCGGTGCTTTTCTGGTGCCATAGCTGATGTAGTTGTTCAGGAGGAGAGGCTGATGTAGCCCTGACTTGTGACGGAGGAGAAGACCAGAGAGGAAAAAAAAAATAACCTCGCAACATGACAGCATGTCCTGCTTCCTGTGTTTGTCTCCACTTATTATGCACTTCCTGCGTGGAGCTTGGCGGGTGGGGGGGCTTAGTAAAAAAAGGGCCCTAAAACGTGAGCCCATTTTAAAAGGGACAGAGAGTCACATTTTTCAACGCTATCCATCGATCAGTTGTAAAAACCAGCACTGGTCCTGATGAATTTGGGGGAAAAAACAAAACAAAAATCACACAGGCATAAAAGCAGCAAGGTCGTTTTCTGTTGATGTGAAGCAGCAACTCCTGCCACAACCGTGACCTATAATCAGGGTCTGTATCCACCAGCCTTTGAGACAGCTGAGCACCAAATTACAGCCGTGTATTACCATTTAAGAGTTCCTCCACAGAGAGGGCTGGTTTCTCTGACCCAGATTCTGCCTGGTTGCAGAAGCCAAACTCAATAGATGCTCCACTGACTGCAATTTTATCTAAAGGATCTTAATACCGCAGCTCTGACTGGAAAAAGGAAACTGAGGAAAAGAAGATTTATTTAGAGTCTTTGGTTAAGACGTACAAGATCACCACAGAGGAATCAGCCTTTTTTTTTTTTTTTTTTTTTTAAGCCTTAATTTCAATACGACTGCAACAAAAGGGAGAAATGATGGGATTTTATGGATAAAAACTATATTTAAAACCTTGTTTGCAATTGTTTTGTTTTTTTATATCTCAGTGGGGCTCATTAGTGGCAGACTGTTGTTAATCACACTGCTGCGTTCACGTACGTCTGTAACACACGTCTGTTGGCATCTATTTTTATCTCGTATAAAGTTACACGCCTGACTCTCGTCAGGCAGATTAAAACTGAGTAAACTAAAGATACGCTACATCAGGGGTATGTGCCTCCGCTAGTGCGCCTGTCACAGTGACCTTTGACCTTTGCGCATCAAGTCAAGCCACCCCTGAGTGTACTATAATTGAACGACTTCCCTCGTGGTATTGCGTTCATCTGAGGTGAGAGTGACTTTTGATATTTGATTGAAGTTTTAAAGAACTTCTTTCGAGGCCAATCCTGAAAGATTCCATTGACAAGAACAGGTTCGATCGGTGCGGTGACAGTGACCTTCACCTTTGACCTTTGATCACCAAAATACTTTCAGTTCATCCTGCAGTCCCAGTGGACATTTGTGGCAAATTGAGGAAGTCCCTTGAGGCGTTCCAGAGATATTTTGTTCAAGAGAAGAGACTTTTGCTCTCTCTGGTGCAGAGGCATGAAAATATTCACAATCAATTCTTCTTCGGAGTATTAATATCTGCATGCTTATTTCATGATGACCTAGATTATATAACTCTGACTCAACTGCCAAAAGTGTTTCTTTGTATATTTTTCCTCATGAAACTTGGATTGAGTGTAAATCAGGACAATATGAAAACGGAGAGTGAGTGTCAGGTGACGTAATATTTACGGACACAGTTGAACGTCTGAGAACATTTCTGAAGTCCAACATTTCCCCCAAATCTTGGATCAAATAACTGAGATTTAATGTGCATTCTAACCCGATGAGGTGGTCAAAATTTTAAAAAAAGCGTTTGCGAATGAGGACCGGAAGTTCTGGTGCAGGATGACAGTTGACGCCAGACATGCAAATAGTCAAAGTAGTGAACCGCATCCATGGATGACGCCGCTCATTAGCTGACTAGTGAGGCCATTAGCTGCTCCAGTCAATACACTGGAGTGTTTGAGGAACATGTTGACTCCTTTTCCTTCACACGTCCCTCCGATGTGTCTTCCGTTTATACACGGTTGGCTCACTTCAGGCCAAACGTGGATTACCCTGATCGTAGTGGAACTATGAAGAAACGTGGATTACCCTGATCGTAGTGGAACTATGAAGACCTCCTGGAGTTTTCGTAGCATTTTGCAAAACGTTCATGGTCAAACAGCTTGACGATGCAGCTTTTAACCTCCACTCAGTGGGTTTACATGCACATTTGCATTTGAGCTGCAGTTGTAGCTTGATCGGATCATTTAATTGGCCCACTCTTGTTGTCTTAGTATACGTGAGCAGGGATGTATTCACTGAAGCATGTCAGCGTCTGTAACAATAGGTGGCAGTGCCCCTTTACCAGTGCTGGTTGCGGTCAGACTTTCTTCCCAGTACATCACATAGCAAACAAGTTAGCCAGTAACGTCTCTGTCCAAATGGCAAAGGAAAATTTAAAGACCTTGAAGGGGGAAAAAAACAACTCTTTAAGCCGCATAAAGATTTTCTCTACGACCGTCCAGAAATGGTGTTGTTTTCATTGCAGTTTCACCCACAATGATACTGAAAAAGTGACAAACTAGCAGCTTTTCGACCACAGATTTATGCTGATGTTGTTAAATACAACCCCAAAATGGCTCCCCTTGAAAGAATCCTACACACTCGTCCTGGGGTTCATCGTATCTGCTTTATTTTAACTGATATGCTAAGGAGCTAACCAGCTTGCAGACACACACACACACACACACACACACACACACACACACACACTCATCTCCATCTAGTTAGAATTAGCTCCTTAGATAAACACAGTTTTTCTCTTCCTGCTTTGGCTGTGTGAACATTTATTACGTGTCAAGCCTACAGGCCTTGCAGCGCTCAAACAGCAGATCAGGCTGTCCGGATTATGAGTGGCGTCCCTCTCAGCTAACTGCTGTTTTGCTCAGTGTTGTATTAAAGCAGATACTCAGTCAAACTGGTTTATCTTCATGGGAAGGTCATCTACAAAGGTAGAGCGAGCAGTGAAGCAGCCAGGAGAGGCTGAAAGAGAGGGGGTATTGTTCTGAAAATAGCTGCGGGGCTTTGTCTCTCACTGAGCTGAGTGTGTGTGTGTGTGTGTGTGTGTGTGTGTGTGTGTGTGTGTGTGTGTGTGTGTGTGTGTCTGTGTCTGTGTGTGTCTGTGTGTGTCTGTGTGTTGATGAAGGTCTTATTTTGCGTGTTTGTTTGCAAGTTTCTTGTGTGCATGCACGTGTGTGCAGGTGAGTGTGTAAAAAGTGTTGTCCTGTAAACTGTGACACGCGCGTCTGTGTGTGTGTGAGGGCCAGAAGATGTCTTTAACTGACAGAATGAGGACCTTTTTGGGAAGTGAGGACATCTTGTGCGGTCCTCACAACTTCCGAGGTCCAGACTTGGTTTTCGGGTCAGGGTTAGTATTTGGTTAAGTTTAGGGTCAGGGGCAGACATGTTGTTGTGATGGTTGAGGTTAGGGTGAGAGGCTACAGAATGCTGTCGAGGTCCTCGGAAAGATACAAGTACAAGAATGCGCATGTGTGTGCATGTATTTGTGTGTGTGTGCATGTATTTGTGTGTGTGTGTGTGTGCGCATGTATTTGTGTGTGTGTGTGTGTGTGTGTGTGTGTGTGTGTGTGTGTGTGTGTGTGTGTGTGTGTGTGTGTGTGTGTGTGTGTATGTGTGTGTACATAATGGGTGTGCCCAGGTGAAGCAGGCTTGCGGGGGCTGGACTAAGGTCCTGCTTCAGGTGTGTCGTATGTGGGACAGAAGCATACTACTCCGAGAGGCAAAGGATAGAGACACAAACACAGAGATCTGGGTCACCTGATACTAAGTACAAAGCCAGAGAGGGGAAAAGAAGAAGGACAGAACGACAGATGAGAGAAAATGGGGAATATGAACACCATAATTGTCCCTTCTTCCTGAAAATTTCCAGGAAGCTGAGGGTTTGCTGCCTGTCTGGACTCGCTAGACAAAAGGTAACACGTCTGTTTTGAGTGTGCATGCAGGGTAGCTGTCATGGAAAAGATAGAATCTCTGGCAGAATTGCGTGCAAGTACACAGAGATAGGAGGTAGAATAACAGGTTTGATTCAGGCGCTTACATTCAATGCAGCCGGGCAGTTTTCTGAATCCAAAGAGCGTCTGCTTGGAGGCCCGCTTGACCTTCGATCAAGTCAAGTCAAGGTAATTTGAACAAGGCTAATAGAAGCTAACACGTGCTTATTGCTATTAATTGCACTAAAGTGTGTGCAGGGCGAGTAGCAGAGCTCAGGCAGTGGCTACGGCTCACTTCACCTTTGCTCTCTGTTCTAATATGTCTCTTGGCTTATACTGTGACCTTAAATTCTCACACGCAAAATGAATGAAAATGCAGTGAATGATAAGCCATTCGTACCATGAAGCTGATGAAGAGTGAAAAAAAAAAAAAAAAAAGGTTGTGAGAGTGATGAGTGATTTCCACGTCTTTGTTTGGGACATGTTTCCAAGGTGTTGCTCGTATTCGAACGCAAGGTCAAAACAGTTGACTCACGACGGATGTGAACCTGCGAATGTCGTCTTTAGGTTCCAGCAGACATCAGGATGACTTCACAGCGTGGAGTCAGTGTTTGGCTCATACATTTTTTAGCGTGGAAAGTTACAGAAAATGCCAGGAGAAGTGTCGGGTGATATTGATCGGCGCTGCAGTTGTAAACAAAAAGGGCAGACGGAGGATAACTGGAGGTGTCAGCGAATGGAAAGATATCAGTGAGTTGTGTGTGTGTGTGTGTGTGTGTGTGTGTGTGTGTGTGTGTGTGTGTGTGTGTGTGTGTGTGTGTGTGACAAAAGTCACTGTCATGGACGAACCTCACTTTGAGGACGTTATTGCGATGCAAGTTTGCAGTATCAATAAGTCATCAAGCTCCAGTAGCAGTACTAGTGTTAGTAGTAGTGGTGGTAGTTCCAACAGCTGTGTGTCAAAGCTGGCTGGTTGTACTGGTCTGTAGAGCATCGTTTAAAGGGTTTTGTCAGTTATGAATGAACATTATGAATCTTCCTTATTAATCTTTTTGTCAACGTCGTCTGTGTTTTTTCTGCTCCTTGTTTGTATGTGGTTTGCTGCTAATAAGCTTTTATCCACATCAAACCAGAGATAATCAAATATCAATTAATCCATGAATTAAATAAAAACATTAATTTGTCATTTTTGTGCTGCTTCGTTTAAACTGAACGTTTGCTAGCCAGAAGCAGGCAGATCCAGATCTGGCTAGCAATTGCTTCGTCAGGTCTAGTTTTGGCCTGAGGGGGCGCCAAAGTCCACCTAAACTGAAAACTGATGCTCGCTGGTTTAAGATACTGGTTTGTGAGGATGGAGAATATGTATACAGATCAAATGTGTGCATTATTGGTGTTGCCATGTCTGTCTCCGCCTCAGGGGGAGTCCTCACCGATGAAGACCACCTGGTACTGTCCTCTGGATCTGGTAAGGCTTTGACTGTGTTGAACATTGCAGCATTCACAGGATCCAGACCATGTGAGCCAGCAGCAGTATAGAAGTGGGAAACTGTGTCAGGGACTTTCCCCGAGGCAAATTTGGATCAGTAGAGCTCCATTTAGCATGTAGGAAATGAGTTCAAGCAGCTTGATTTTATGTTGGTTTTTTTTTTTTGCTACGGCGCCTGAGGTCGGGGCTGGGGGCCAGAAAACCAGCACCCACCCAGTCAGTGGGTGATGTGACATGTAGTGTAGTACCACAGGGTGATGGTATGACCGTGAGGAAGAGAGCCACCCAGATGATGTCTGGTTTTCCTCCTGGGATCACGGTCCGAACACTTGACTAGAACTTAAATAGTAATTCTGGGCAAGAGTCTTTGTAAAATTTTGGAGAAGTTGTGATGGTTGTGCCACCTGATGACGTCAGAGGTTCCTGCAGTCAGCACATGGCGTCTGTTGCTGTGGATTTTTTTTTTCAATCGCTTAGTCTTCGTCTTCCTCGTTTTGTGTCGGCTCGCCTGGTTTGTAAATTCATTTTTATTCAGTTGACATCGCAGCAGCTAGCAGACGAGCCACATCGCTGCTACTACACTCTGTTGCAAGTGCAAGTGTTGCCAGTTTGGTGGCTGTTTCGTCTCTCAGTTGGAGCTCTGGAGGGCCACTCAACCTGGCAACACTGCAGAGAGCTAGCGTGGGTCGGATCCAGCCATGACAGCCCCGTGCGTGTTAGCCCAGACTGCCAACTGATCGTGAGTGTTTGAGAGGTTTTATGAGGAATATTGGCTGTGATCCGCCATGTAGAGCTTGCATGCTGAAACAGAGGAATAAAGAAAACAGACGATCACTTGTTTTGACCCGATTTCTCTGCTCTGCACAGTCCACTGTGGTGGAGGAGGAAGAGGATGGTGTGATCTACACAGTGGTGGTCAAACAGCAGCATGGCGCCCCCACCAACTCGATAGTAAGTGACTGATCTGACAGCCTGTGTGACGCACACAACAGGAAAAGTCTCAGCAGCAGCATCTTCCTCTCTTTTTCCTCCCGCATCCCCCCTCCAGTCCTCCCTTTCTCGTTCCCAGTGTGTGAAAGCAGGAACAGAAGAAAAGCTGGTCCTCCACCTCCTTCACTCCTTTTCACTGGGAGACTCTTCCTTCATCACCATCTTCCTCTCCACCTATCGATCCTTCACCTCCACAGAAAGAGTGCTGGACATCCTCACTGACAGGTAGGAAAGAGTTTCCCCTCTGAGCAGAGCGAGTTTCACTCTCGGGAAGCAAGACGACACAAAGACGAACACGGTCAATAGGAAGGAGCGTAGCGGGTGTGGGAGCAGTGATGTCAGCAGCTGTCAGTAGCTTGTCTGGTTGGATTTATGCAGTCTGAAGTCGTGACATCATAGACGGATTGAACCGGAGGAGCAGAACATCGTACCAGTATCAGCTCTCTGCAACCACAATACTTCAAACTCCACTGGATCTGGAAGATTGAAACGTCCAACTATAAGGAAAGAGAAGTGCAGTGAAAGTAACATTTCTCTGCTTTTGGTTTCGTCAGATTGGAGGACCCACCAGGAGACGGTGAGAGGAGCCAGACGAGACAGTCTTTTAACAAGTGAGTGCTTGGAAGCGCTCGTCAAGATCTTTGTCGCTGCAAAGGAATCCTTAGTTACCAGAGTTGCAACATGGTGCCGTCAATTATCCGCTTCAAAAAGAAAGAAAGAAAAGAACTGGGTTTGATAAATAATAAACCAAAAAAGAAGAAAAAGATCACACATTATTCTTATTATTATTAGTAGTAGTAGTAGTAGTAGTAGTAGTGGTAGTAGTAGTAGTAGTAGTAGTAGTAGTAGTATATTCACTTGGCTCTGGTTTGGTCTCCCCAGCTCCTGAAGGAACATCTTGTCTTTTTGGTGCTTTGACTTTAATCAGTTTGGAACATCTGTCTTTTACTGCTGTGTGTGACTTTAATTCTTATTAAATAGAAGAAATAAAGTCACTAAAAAACAAAACAATGAGCCGAGAGATGCCGAAGTCAGGTCGTATATTCATGTGGGATTCAAATATCATGTTATTAAATCCTAATAAAATGGTATTGATATGGACATCTCATACTGGATTTAGCGCATAAATGTTACAGAAAACATGTAGAGCGTCCTGGTCTGGTGGAATTTTATTGTGTAGATTGTTCAAGAGATTAAGTAAAATTATTATAAAATTTGGTGAAAACTGCATTCAGAGAGCAAAATGATCTCTCTTCTGTGGCTCCCGCAAAAATCAAGGATTCATTTGCAAAATTTGCACGTCTAGAATTAAAAACTCCCTCCGTATCTCGTCATACTCATAAAACATCCATGTCAAGCCCCCGGCGGGAGCTGAATCATGTGATATTCTTCCAGTAAAAAGCGTTGTCCCATACTCATGCATACATCAGCCCGTGGTTAAGAGCAGAACAGTGAGAGTGACAGCGCTCTTCCACGTCCCTCCTCCCTCCATGCAGAGCAGTGAGTACGGTGTTCAGCGCCTGGCTCTCGGAGTACCCTGAAGACTTCAGAGGTTTAAGGGAACCCTCTCGTCTCCTGCGACTGGCTCCCCTCCTCCCTCAAGACTCCCCGTCGGCAACCGACCTCCGTGCTGGCCTCCTCGGGATAGCTGAGGAGCTGAGCGAGAAAGCCCTGCTAGCTGACACGCGCCAAGGTCGGTATATTGAGTGTAGAACTGACAGCGAACAGTTTTTATTTGATTTATTGTATATTTGCTTGCAAAAAATTAAATACTTATTCATTTTCCTCTGAGTTTCCTGAGGTCACTTGATATTAAAGTGGATATCAGGAGGAAGTGATTATGCTGCACTCAGAGAAGATTAACATGATCACGTGACACCAGGAGTCGATAAACAACAGTGTTTATTATGAACTGAAGCATGTGGTGCCTGGTTTTCTTGGATCTCTGCAGATCACAAGAGTTCTGCCAGCCCTCCTCCCGATGCAGCCAAGTTTGAACCCACCAACATCCTGGGGTTCCGCGCAGGCGTCGTCGCTGAGCAGCTCACCAGGATCGAGACTGTGAGTTGATCTCTGAGCCGTTTTTCCACGGCGACATGAACCAAAATTGATGATTGATCAAAGATACTGCGCGTGCGCGTGTGGCTGTCCGCAGCGCTGCGCAGCTCAGAGACATTCAGCCTCTCAGGTCAAATCCTCTTGTGTGATTTCCTGTTGTCACCATTAAATATGAGCCCTAGATTATTTGGAGACGTGTTACCGTGGTAACAGAAAGTGTGGTTTAATACCACCACCAACACTAATTGAGTACGGTGGAGATATGACATCTGCTAGTGAGGCTGCACACATGAATAAATAATTACAATCAAGCAAATTTTTCCCTCAGCTTTATGACTTTGTGGCCACAAGACATCAGCTGTTCCCTCAAGTTAGGCGCGTATATGTTTGAAGGAGTTATATCTCGTGACCGCAATGATTAAACTGAGGCAACAAGTTAGATTGTGTGTCTTCAAGATATTTTTCTCTCTCGTTTCTCACATAAAATGTTTTATTTCTCTCTATGGCCACTCCAGGCTTCCGTACCGTGCGCCGTCCATTTATCCTCCCTACCTGAAAGCATCAGCAGCAGCACTCTCGACTTCTTTCCCCAACCATGTTTCTAAACTCTGCATTTAGAGCGAGTCGAGGCTCCTCATCTGCCAAGTCACTCTGCATGCAACATCCATTATTCTCTTACAAAAACTGATGATCTGATGAGGAAACGTGCAGAATGTGACTTGCTCCATTGATACATTTTTAATAGTAACAGTCACTGCCAACGTTTTTGGGTACATTTCCTTCATAGTTTCACTCCATGTTTTTGCCACATGGACACATATTTAAACAGAGCGGCAACACAAATGTTTGATTCAACAAGAAAATAAAACGGGTGTGATGTGGAAAAAGAAAGTGAACCGTAAACATTAAAGCACAGAGATGAGGTGAGTCTGGACTGAATGCATGAACACGACCCGCTCCTGAATCCTCACAGATGCAGGCAAACTGACTCCAGACCTGCAACAGGAATACATATCTATATCTATATCTATAGATATAGATATAGATGTGTGTGTGTGTGTGTGTGTGTGTGTGTGTGTGTGTGTGTGTGTGTGTGTGTGTGTGTGTACTTCAGCATAATGGAAACATACAGTATTGAATGGTTGCTGCAGAAAACACAGTTACATCTTTTTGGAAGCTGGAGCATTAAGCCACTAAGCCCGTCAGACCACCACCCAAAGAAACTCCGTCAACAGGAAATACAAGCAGGAAGACCTCGCAGTGCAGGTCAGATGCTTTGATAAAGCGATGCAGGGGGAGCGAGATTTACCCAGACTACCTCCCATCTCCCTCAGGAGCTCTTCGTCCGTCTGGTGCCCTACCACTGCCTTGGCTCGTTGTGGTCTCAGAGGGATAAGAAAGGGCGGGAGGGTGTTTGTTGGTCCGTCCGGGCCACTGTACGTCAGTTCAACAAGTTGGCCAACGCAGTTCTCGCATCCTGCCTTTGGCCCACTAAGCTGCGCAGCCAGCAGAGAGCTCGACTACTGGAGAAGTGGATCAGCGTGGCAGAGGTCGGTATGAAAGAATGGAAGGTCAAACAAATGCAAGTATGCGAGTGCATAAACAAGCTAGAACTGAGAAATGGGATTCTTTTTGAAATACAGTGGAGGTTACAGGGCTTCCAAAAGCCTCAACTGTGCATTTTCCTACAATAAACCCTCAGTAATCCTCTAACTATAATCCCATTCTCTGCTCCGACTGTGCACATACCATCACAAGTCATAGCCTAGCGCTGCTGCAGCTCTGGCTGGATTTCACTTCAACCAACAGCTTTAAGAAAAACACATTAACAGCTTGATGCGTGAATATTTTCTGATTAGAGCTGCAGGATCTAACAAAAGAGCTTTGAATGCATTTAGTGGTGTTTGGTGGAAGATAAGAGGAGAGATTTTGAAAACTCAAGGCAGCCTTACAGTTCCAGGTCACCTTTAAGATGTTGAATAGGAAATGAGCTCTGCATGAACTTGTGACCTGGAGGCTGACAAAATCTGCATAAATACATCTTTAGAGTGGAAAATGTGGATTAACTAATAGTCACAGTGCTTCCTCTAAATATCAAAGAGCTTGGAACAGAAACAAACACCCTTCGGTTGTTGTGGTCACTTTCTTTTCTGTGAATAGCAGCTTCTCTTCAGTCTTATTCATCACACACTCACACGCTCTTAACATCCTCTATGGCAAAGTGAGGTATTGCTGGTTTGCTGCCAAAGTGCTGCTCCATGCTCAGCACGGGGTTCTTGTGGGACAAACCTTTTAGTAGAATACATTATTCAGCACCTGCAAGTGATGCTGTAACTGAATACCAGCCACACACACACTCACACACACACACACACACACACACACACACACACACACAGGTGGTCTCACTTACAGCGTGAGTGTGCATGAAAATGAGGGAATTCATCTATGTGTGTTTTGGACAGGAGTGCCGTGCCCGGAAGAATTTCTCCTCGTTGTACGCCATCGTGTCGGCCCTGCAGAGTAACCCCATCCACCGGCTGAGGAGGACCTGGCAGGACACGGACAGGTAAGCGACTCAACAACCCATATTTAAAAGATGGAAATTAGCTGCCGCCTCTGCTGCCACAAGTGGTAATTAAAGGATGCTGGTGTGCTGCACCCTGCTGCAGCGGTGAGGGTACGGCTCTCTTCCAACAGGAGATAAACGCTATTTTTAGGAGAGCAGATGCCAGGACAGAGGAAACGATGTGCGATGAGGGGACAGTTTGGTTTCACTCTTCCGACATCCTCACCACGCTGCTGCGAGACAGTCGATCTCCGCAGTTACCACGGTAGCTGGACAAGTCTTAGAATATGAAAACTTTCTGAGAAATACGTAAAACCAGAAAAACTCGGAAAAGACATTAAACCTGCTGAACAAAGACGTGTTGGAGTAAATTCACTCGATCAGGGTTAAATGGGAAAACTCTTCAGATTGAGTGGTCAATAATCTTATTATTGGTTTATGTAATACATGTTTATGTTGTACCAAACCACACAGCAGGTCATCCATTTGAATTAAATGAATGACCTGCTGACAAAGGTTATTTTTGACATGTACCGGCAGATATTGGTCAGTATTTCAGTATCAGTACGGCTCTTTCTTTGAAACAATATGGTGAACGTATGACTTGGGGTTTTTAAAAATGTGTTAGAAATAAAGCACTTTTTCAAATTTGCCTGTTTTCCAGCGTACGTGAATATCACGTCTGCTTGTCATTTAGATAATAATGACATTTGTATGCATTGGTTATTTTACAGTCAGGTCGAGAATATTTATATATAAGCAAAAAAAATTAATTTAAAAAAATCCAATACTCTGAATCCTTAGTTTCAGAAAATGTAGCCATGAAAGGTTTCCTCATTCCAAACGTGTGTGAGCCCCGCGTCTAAGTGAACCGTAGACGTGAGAGGTGTGTGTGAACAGACCAGGAAGCACCAGTGCTGCTGTATTCTGAAAATAATATTTTTTGATATAATCAATGGCGTTATTAAAGTCGGTTGTTTGTTCAGAACGTAAATGTCAGATGATGTATCTTGTCTGGTTTTAGATGAGCGAACTCAAATACCAGTGCAGGAAACTGGTTTTTACCCAGAATTCTACTTTTAACCGCCTCGACAGACGCAGACGTGAATGTCTTTCCTTTACATAAAATTAGCATGAGCTCCTGCAGCAGTGTTATTACCCATAAACCCGCAGTCGCAGTATTGTTTCAGAATAAGTGTTAATCAGTTTTTTGCTCAAATTTTCCATCATAAGTGTCATTTGAAGCCTAATCACCTCTTCAGTAATGACTCATTTAATTAAACGCTTTGCAGAGTCTCAAATCCCGCACGTATAGAATATCTTCATTCCATTTCATCAGCGCAAATAGAACTGAAATATAAACAAAAGCATTTATACCTCATTAATTATGTCCCCTGACAGGGAGGTAATGAGGAAGTACGAGGAGCTGTCAGAGATCTTCTCAGATAAGGACAACTACTCACAGAGCAGAGAACTCCTGAAGGAGGTACGTTCCCCTACACTCACACACACACACACACACACACACACACACACACACACACACAAAGTTTCAGCAACTGGTTGATTCTAAAGCGGGTCATAATAGAGTTGAAATAGCGCAGGTCCAGCAGGACACTTGATCTTTTATGAATGACACACAAGCTTGTTTCTACTTAAGTCATGACACACAGCTGGAGCCATTTTGGGGTGTTTTTTGTTTTTGTTTTTTGGAAAAGTAAAAGTTTTCCGTCATGGTTTTTAGACACCCCGTTATCTGACACAGGAACTCTGCCAGTGTAAGATCTCATCAGCTGGGTTACAGTGTTTCAGTAGTTTTTTTTCTGATGTCTTGGATTTGCTTCAGACTTACATTTTGATCTTTTTTTTCCTCTCTCAACTGCACGTTTTAACTGAATAAAATAAAATGTAAAAAAAAATCTCAGAGACAGTTCCTCCACCTCTCCCTGATCACTGCAGACGCTTCCAGTTCTATAAAATGAAACCGTGCGCTGATTCTTGCACTCGGAGATGAAGATGTAAAATATGGACATCTTTATGGAAGTACAGAGGCAGGAAGCGGTCCGAGGGGAGGGATCGGGGTCGAATGGGAGCAGGATCGTGAGTCCCAGGGGATCGAGCCCCCCCCAGAGAGCAGGGGAGAGGACAGGCCGTGGTCGCTCTCTTGGCCCACCTTGACAATCTGTTGCATGACTTCGAGGTCTGCTGATCTGACGTTGCTGCACACACGTTTCTGCCTGTTCAGAAAATACACGCAGATGCGGGTGTGTGACGGGTACATCTGATGTTCACGAGGTCCCGGTCAGTGGCTGCAGTTCTTGGACTTCCTGAAACCCCGCTTGTCACCTCTTTAAAACACTTCGGCCGACATTCCCCACCCTGGCGACGAGCATCTCGGGATTTGAACAAGACCCACACGAATCTTGTTCGTCTTTGTGTCCGTCGGGCGCCGTCGTACTGTTGAACTGGGATCTGCAGGGGCTGAGGGGAACCGGATCTCCAGCGTTGTGTGTTTCACAACTGAATGATTTAAACATCAGTTATCAGTCTCATCTGTTAGAGAGGAGCTGGCCCTATTCTGTCATTACCTTCCCCTCAGTCTTCCATCTCAAGACGTACATTGCATTTAGTTTGCGTCTGTGCCGAGGAGAGGGGAAATTGCACGATTAGTTGTTTTGATTCGCTGTAATGGTGCAGTGCAGGCATCAGTTCCTTTGCATTAGCTGAGATTTTACCCATGATGCCCCCAAAGGAATTCATCCAAACATTTGCTTTCATTTTGAAAAAGCTTCCCTCGGAGCTTTGATGACAGAAAAGCACCATCGCCATCTGTTGGCCTTTGATTTTCAACAGCACATTTACTTGCTTCTCTTTATCTCCCCGCCTGTCTAGAAACGACTGGCTGACAGGGTGAGAGATGAAGAAATCAGGCTGATCAAAGCCCCCATAAAGGTTACGGACAAGAAAAAATTATATCATCATATAAACACTCCTTCCTTCATCAGAGCGTTTGACAGTGTCAGAACACGCGATGAGTCTCACTCGACAGATTTCTCACGTCTGAGCAGTTACAGTGACAAAATAATGAATGTTAATTTCTGTTTGTCATATAGGATGGGGTTGGGTTTTTAATCTCCAGAAAGAAAATTGTAATCCTCATTTTTTTTCAACCTCTTCCACTTCAAATTTAACCCATTCATGATTGCAACAGGCCAGAGCACACAAGGAATGATATCCAAAAATCACTTTTCTCATCTGTTCTGATCTAAAAATCTATTTAAAATAAATTGATATATGGTGTTATTGGAGTTCTTTAATTATTACTAAATTTAATTGTTCTTCACGCCAAGAACTTCCACTATGTAACCAAATATCATTAAACTTTATGTGATTTTAATTTATACCAGCCATCAGATTTTTTAAATAATATTCTACTTTACTGGGAAAAAAATATTTCCCTCATAAAAAGTCATCTTTGACTTGAAAGTCCGGGTCACTAAGTGGTGCTTAAGACCCACTTATGGGATGCAGTCCAGTGGTTGAGAAACCCAGTTTTAACCACCCACCTACAACTTCTTCTCTTACTGTAAAGGCAGGTTTCAGTATTTGTTATCAATAACATAGTGTTTGTGAGTAATGACTGGTGACGAAATGAACTTTTGCTAGCTAGTGGTTACTAGCTGCTAGCCATGCTAGGCTAGGCTAGAACCAGTCTGCTACTGAGCTTTAAAGCTAATGAACACGCAGAGCTATCACTAGACGGATCATTGCTAGCTTGTTCAGGCGCTCACAAACTGTCCCTTTAAAGCTTCTGCTCTCAATGTCGAACGTCTGATCCCCCCCCCCCCCCCTAGTGGCAGCATGTGGTAAAACACTGAGTCACATGGTGTGATGGAGACTTTCTCATTGTCCTCACCTCCGTAGCTGCTCTGGAGCGTGTCCATCTCATCACATATGCCCTTCATCAACTGAGGGAATTGTTGTGATGGTCAAATTTGCATTTTTTTTGTTTTGTTTTTACGCCTGAGCTATTAACCGACAGGTTGGCTTCAGCTTCCAAATCCAGCAAATGTTGTTAGACTCCATCATGTGAAATAATTGCACAGCTGCTAAATGGCCACTGTGGTGAGATTGCTCTCTTTTCTGGTGTCTTGCAGGAGGGAACGTCAAAGTACGCCAACCTAGACAACCGGCTCAACCACAAACACCCCAACAGGGTGAGTAGAGTGGAAAGAGATGCTCCCATGAAATGAGGCAGGTTTGGTTTTCTGGGACTCAGGTGTTTGCGTGGAAGGTCAGGGGGGTGAACGTTGCCGTGGACATTTGTTTTGGGAAATGAACTCCCTCAACAGGCCGCTGAAAACGAAGGAGGCTGTGATTGTAAAGTTCAGCACTCGCATATAAATGTCTGAAATGATAAGAGAGCCTCTGACGCGGTGACTAAGAGGACGTACGACAGCTTCACTTTTTTTCTTTTTTTTCTTTTTTAACTTTATTCTCACCAGTGCGTGTGATCATTCGGAGTTTCGTCACCAGAACATTTCCGATAGAAGTTGTCAGTGACCTCAGTTTTCATCTCCGAGGCAAAACCACGATAATCAAGCACAATTTTTCCCAACTTTACGGCTCACGTCTGATGTGAATAGCAATCATTTTAGCCTGAAGGGTTGCACACTCCCACAGGCCTTTATGGGAGACCTTGGAAAATGTAGGAATGATGTAAGAGCTTGTAAATGTCCTTAGTCTCAATATAAGTGGCACAATATCAGAGTGGAAATTTGTATTCCGTGCATTTTTACTGCTCATAGAGGGCATTAGTGTCTTTTTATTGTACATAAGAGTGTTAACACTTTGTAGCTATGTTCAGTTAGAATGTTGCAGACATGTGATTAGTGTGTTTTTTGCTTTTTACTTACGCACCAATGTCTTATTCGCTTGTGGAGATGTTTTTGTTTTTTTCCCCCTCCTGCATCACTTCTTTGTGGCTCCAGAATGCAGAAAGAGCCAGCCACACATATTTAGCATGAAGCTAATGGCGCCCTATGACCACCAACTACCAAGGACATCAAGACATTTTTTAAAAATGTCCATGGGAGGGGTGGAGGGGTTGTTGTGTTTTTGTTCTCAAGTCAAGTGTTGGTGGGTTACTGAGCATATAAGCGGGGAAAGGAGATCCACTCAAGAGTTTTGTAAAAGGATGTTTGAGACAGTTTTTCTGTTGTCAGCCGCCAGTGCCCCGTTAGCTTCAAGCTAAGTGCGCGTGGCTGGTTCTTCCTACACTCTGGCGACACGACGAAGAGATGCAGGAGGAACAAAATATATTTTTGTGATTTCAAGGAACCTATAAGTGAGGACTTGGAAGGTGAAAAAAAAATGGTGTAGTATGGCTTTAACAAAAAGCCATAGCTTTGATGTAAAAGATATCAGCCTCAACTGTACTTGAAAATTGTGTGTGTGTGTGTGGGGGGGGGGGGGGGGTTACACACATTTGCAAAGCAGGTGGCATTTTATTAGTTTGCTGGAGGGTTGTAAGGGGGATCGACCAGCATGCGACAGTGATTTGGAACAGAGGGCTGGTGTCTGTGTGTGTCTGTGTGTGTCTGTGCGTGCCTGTGCGTGTCTCTGATGTGTCTCTGATGTGTCTGTGATGTGCTGAATCCTGAGCCATCGTCTGAATAATCGCTGCAGGCAGCTGCTCTGAAATGCATCACTGTGCCGCCTCTTTACAATGGGAATAGAAATCTCTGGGGAATTGATGAAATACTTTCCTTTTGCTGTTTTTCCTGACACAGACCAGCGCCCAGGGCACCGTGCCCTACCTGGGCATCTTCCTCACAGACCTCACCATGCTGGACACGGCGGTCAAAGACAGGCTGGACGTGAGTTCATCTCATCTTCATCGAGGGGGGAAATCCAGGGGAAACTGTTCAGTTGTTGTACAATAATCAAACTGACATAACACATCCTGCCACTCCCTTTGCAGAACGGCTACATCAACTTTGACAAAAGGAGAAGGGTGAGTGTTGTAAGACATAGAAAGATCAAAGCTGAAGGGTGAATGTGTCGAATCTATTTTTACCTATAAAACAAAAGCAGAAAGGACGTTGGGTTGTTGTTGTTGTTTTGTTTTTTTTCTGTTCCCAGCATCAGAAATGTTTCCAATCCGGTGTAAAAATGTGGGTTGGATATCAACGAATACAGGACAGTGACAGTGTAAAGAAGATTATGACGTAAGCCCGCCAACAGCTGCGGGTTATAACGCTCTCTGGCAGAAGTTGGAGACATAAAACGCTGCGCTATAGCTAGAAGATGGAGGAAACGCAAAGAAATGATCATCAATTCAACGAGATATCTTTTTATTTCAAAGTTCCTGCAGGAACTAGCAGGCTAGCAGCAGATATCTGCAATAATATCCAAGTAATATTTCAACTTCAAAGTAAACCTTTCATGCATTTTACCTTGTTTTTTTTTGCTGACACAGACGACGAAGTAGATTGTTCATTACTTAAAAGTGTGGACTTCTGTGGTTTTTCAGTGAAACTGCAGTGTGTTTCTGTAGTTTGTTGTGTTGCATGTTTCCTAAATGCGTTGAGTTCTCGGGATCCTGCAGCTGACGCTCTCACGCGCGGCGTTTTTTTTTGGGGGGGGGGGGCAGTGCATCTGTGGATTAAGCTCCAGTTTCTGCAGCGCTGGCAAAACAAACACTAAGATGCGTGGGAGTCGTACCTGTAGGACCTCAACCTCGTGACTGTGACTTTGCAAAGATCCAATTAGAGGCAGCAGAGCTGATATGATGTCGGAGGCAGGAAGTTGTTCAGTGGAGGACGCTGTGAGGCCTTCCTACTCGACGTGAACGTGACACTCGATCTGCCAACACAGGTGTTTTTTTTTTCGTTGTGAAACTTTGGAGTGATGTGTGTCTTTGTTAACAGGAATTTGAGGTTTTAGCTCAGATCCGCCTCCTGCAGTCTTCCTGCAAAAACTGTGTTTTCATCACTGATGAGGCCTTCACGCAGTGGTATCACAGCGTACCCACGCTAACAGAGGAGGAAAGGTAAATATTTAAAGTCTGGTTCAGCCACTGATTGAAAAATTGTCTTGGCGAAGCTAATATTGATTTTCTGTGCTCATATTAAGTGTGTTTGTTGGAGGATTTGAATCTTCTCTTCGGTGTTTATTTCAGTTACAGACTGTCCAATGAAATCGAAGCACCAACTGAACCGAGCCCCCGTGGCCTTACCCCGACAGTCATTATCACACAGTGCCCAGAGTAAGAGACACTCACACACACACACACACACACACACACACACACACACACACACACACACACACACAACTATTTGAAACTTCACTAAAAACGTGTAATTATTGCGTATCAGCATTCACAAATAGGTGTTTTGAGCTCACAAGGTGTGTCGTGCACCGCACCATCACGTGTGTGTGACTCCAGGATGCAGGAGGAGCCGGCCGTGTATATTAAGCTTGACGCGAATGGCAAACGGGGGCTAACTACAGCTAGAGAGACAAAACAAAAGGCCCAGAAAGTTCCAACTGTCGCCGGCGCAGGGCATCGTGAGGTCTAATCCACATCTTCACTGTCCAGCGGTGCGCTCCGTAATCCACAAACACACTGATTCTAGCTTGAAACAAACCACAACCAGTTCAGTGCTACTGGGAGCGAGCGACCCCACACGATAAGTTTGAAAGGTTGTCAACGGACAGTTCAGCTGTTGTTAGAAGTTGAGTATCGCCAGTCGCTTCAAGCTAGATCTCAGTAAGCTCAAGACATCCAGTGTTTCAGTACAAGTCTCGGTTTAACTTACGCGCCCGTATTGTTTGATCAAAAGAGAAGCAGTGAAATGTTATTACTCCAGTGGGACCAATCATTTTCATCTATTGACAGCCTGAGTACCTCCCGGACCAGCCTGGCGGGTGACAGTGAAGGCCTCTTTGACTTCCCCTCCCCTGTCAATAACCTGCTCTCTAAACTTACAAAGGTACTATAGATACTCTCTGAACAACCTTGCTAATATATTAGCTTGTTACACTTCCCCAGGACTGAGAGTAAAAAAGTAAAAACAATCCCACACTATTATCATCATCATAATGGCTGTTATTGTTCTTACAGCATATGAGGTCTCCATCTGTGTCCTGTCTGGATGTTGACACGTCTCCTCCAACCAACGAGCCATCCCCCGCCACGTTGACTCCATCCACCCCCACGAAATCCCACCGCCGATCAGCTTCCTGCGGCAACAACCCCGCCAACAACAGCGTCCAGGGCTCAGCTCCCGACATGCGAATCATCAGGATACGGATGGACCTGCAAGATGGAAACCTGTACCGAAGCATCCTGGTACTAATCCTGGCTATTATATCATCACTGCCAGCAGCAGTGAGATTGTAGGACACTTTATGACGTGAATTAGCTGCGACATGTAGCACTTACCGCCGTTCCTCTTATCTGCAAGGATCCCATAATGATAGTCATCGGAATGAGATAACCAGGACACCGTGCTTCCAGGATATCATCAGTGCATATCAAGCTGTCCCTGTGTCATTGCTGTTCCCGTCTCTCCCCTCAGGTTACCAGCAATGACAAGACTCCCACTGTGATCAGCGCGGCCTTAGAAAAGCACAATCAAGACCCTAAACAGGCTTCCAAATATGAGTTGACCCAACTCCTGCCTGAAGGAAAAGGTAAACCCCCATTTTTGACTTCACCCAACTAAACCAGATGTTTGTTGACAACGAGAAGAGCGAATGCTGCTACTCGTCATAGCTGGTTTTGTGAGAGAGCATGAGGGGGAGGATTACCTGGGGGCAAAGCCGAAACCGATCTGTTAGCTGACGGTTGATGGAGGTATGCTAACCTGCCCACCCGCTACCATTTACTGTGAAAAGCTAACTAGCGATCAGCTGGCTCTCGTCTTTTCCCATGAAGACTCATCTTCTCTCCACTCTCCTGCTCGAAATGATTTTGTATTTCAGGTGGTTTTACACACACACACACACACACACACACACACACACACACACACACACACACACACACACACACACACCAGCAGCAGCAGCAACATATGAATTACTGCATTTTAATTCCATGTGTGTTCTTCTTATAATGCAGAACTAGTCATTCCTGCTACGGGGAACGTCTTCTATGCCATGACATCATCCAGTGTTGACTTTCTGTTGAGAAGGAAAGGCCGGAACCCTCCTCTTGGCTCTCAGCCAATCAGCACAGAGACGAGTGCCACTTTTCCTCGAATCAAGGCCAAGGGGAGGCGACTGGTCAGGACTCTGTTTTGACAACTGTTTGTCCACCAACCCGACTTCGTCTGCAGTGATGGATCGTTTCATAGCCCTGACATCAACGCAGTAACAGGAACCGTGGCCTTTCTTTCTTCTCCAAAACACAAATCCACACAAGCCTTTCTTACCGAGCTCCTACCAAGCTTGGTCGACCAAAACACCAAGTCATCGTTCGTTCCCGCGCAGAACTCCAAACAGAAGAGCACAGCTGTTGCTGAGGAACAGTGTCACTTCCCTCTTTAGCCAAATACCTTTTACTAATTTAGTCCCGGTGGATGAGAAAACGCAGCTTTAGTCAGGAAGCACTTGATGCATTTTTTTTTTTTTCCCTTTCAACTCAATGAGCAAGATCAGTATGAAGAGCTAACAGCCGCCGGGACGCCCCCTGTTGTTCTGTGCCTAAGTTGTTTTCCAAATATGAGATTTAATTAGACAGAACGTGCGTCCAGGACCATCCACGATGACATTGAAGAACGTGGTTTGTTTTGGGGGGAGGAAGCGTAATAAAATCTTGGTTCTCGTGAAATCATTCATCCAAGACACAGAGCAGGTGCATCACCGTCGCCACACACTGGAACCTGTCAAATATTTAGTAGATATTAATATATTTTTTATGTTCTCATGCTGTCAAGATTGTGTTTACACTGACATGGAGCTCCAAGTCTGAATTCAAGCATTTCAGTCATGAAAACTGCATCAAGTAGCTTCAAGACTTCAGTGGAAAGAATCAGGTTTTGCTTTGTTTTGATATTATTCAGAGACTAATTTCAGAATTGATTTAAAGCCACGTTAAACAATATTTTTCGCATTACATTTCATTGAACTCCTGAGCTATTTAACCTATTCTGTTTAAGCAATGTGTTGGTTTTACAGCCTGAAATTACTCTTCCAGCCGCTCCTCCAGCAGCAGCAGCACTCAGCAAAGCTGCCGGTACTCGAGAGAAGTTTTTGAAACAAGCTGGTAAAAAGCTGCATAAGAGCCAGACATTTCCCTCATGAGATTCTAGAGCCCAAACTAGAATAAAAATAAGAGAGTAATGCACTTATTTCACCAGATTGACGTTTGTGTGCTCGTTTAACAAAACTGTGTTTTACGGCAGAAAATGTTCATACAGCTTGTGGTCTAGTTCTTCTGCCCCCTAGTGGGCAAAGTGATTATTACAGCTTTGAAAGCAGCTTTAAGTCAAATCTTGTGGCTTTGTGTGAATTTATTTTTAGTACCAAAGCAATGTAAGGAAAAAAATCCCCACCATTAATACTTTCAATGTTTTCCAAGCCTGAACTTTTCATCACAACGTAAGCTAAACTCAATATATGCAGAATTCCAGCAGAATACATCTTTACTTATGTTTACAGTTCCACTTGTAGATTTCAAATTTAAACGTTACCTTTGAAACACAACTAAATTGAGACATAACAGTCTCGACAAGGTCTGGTGACCTCTGGTTCCTGCTCATCGCTGGTGACGCCTCCCGAGTGGCAGAGGCATGAGCGTCACATGACCGGGGAGAGGATTCTGGGTAACAATCGATGATGTATGCTAGCATCGTGCTAAGCTACTGATTTATTTTTTACTGCCTTTCTCCACAGGGTGCTCTCAACTTTCCCACGTTTGCATTAGAATGTGTTCAAGCACACGTGTGTGTGTGTGCGTGCGTGTGTGACTGAGTGGAAATGCAGTCACATTCAGTGCTGTGTGTTATAACGTCAAATATATTTATGCACTACATTCAAGATGTCCTATTTTTGCCATAATAAATTTACTTTTGTATGAACTTCATTGCTTTCGTCTACTGTGCTGTCAGATATTGTCAAAGCAGCTGCGTATCCCCCCCCCTAAAAATATTTCTCTACGTGTCAAATAATGTCAGATTTATTTTTACTCATTAAACAAAGAAAGGGGGATGTCATCAACAATAATCACCTCTGTCTGGTTTTGAGTTGAGACAGCCTGCATCTTTTCCTCAAGACAAGAAAAAAACAAAACAAAACAAAAAAACAAGGCATGAAACCTGCCAATATAGGAAGAATGTACATGTGTGAAAAATGCCACACATCCAAGAGACAAAGATTTCTGGGCGGCACTCACAAAAACACAAACATTCATGTGAAGAAAGTATAATAAAAAAAAAGGATCCTCAGATCTGAATGTCGTCAGTGTAATGGTACATGGTTAAGTGTGGCCTGAATTTTAAATAGTGCAGTTATGGTGGTAAATATATTATGCAGATACTGATACTCAGTTTATTAATGATATAAAAAGTATTTAAACATTCAACTTTTAGATCCCCCTGCTAAACCAGCTGTGGGCCCTTCTTCAGTCCCAGTAGACCAGGGTGGCTCCAGCAGCCCTCAACACTGGACTGTCCCTCCCCCACATGCCTCACACTCCAGCGCCGCCGTCCGGTAAGCCTTCCACACCACTGGATCCTGCAGACACATCGTACCGCCACCTCGCTTCTCCTCCGCCTCGTTACGGTTAATGTCTCCCACACACACCCAGCCACCTCCGTCCCCCGCGCCTGCCGCCTTGGGGCTGACAGCCCACTTGGAGTGGTCATGGCTGGCCTTGAAGGTGAACGTCTGCCCTGGAGAAATGAGCGTGATGTCCAGGACCTTCCAGCCCAGCGAGCAGTCAGAGGGAAGGATGCCTGTGGAGCGGACCCAGAACTGGACCAGGAGGTCTGACTGGAGGGTGGGGGCCACCCAGGAGTGGTAGAGGTCTAATGAGGCAGAGACGAACGAAAAGAGGTGTAACTTATTTCACTGGCTGTACGACGTCTGTGGGCTCGTTAAAGCGTGAAGCCAAATGTTAGCTGAAGCTACAGGGTTTCAAAGTGTTGATTTTCTCCTTTGACCTCTAATGATCACAAAAAGAGCAAAATATTTCATAAAGTATTAAACTAAGAACTCTGAGAAGTCCACACAAATGTCCCTAAAGAGATAAACAGAATGGTACTTGATTGCTTTCTGGAGCTGAAAGTATGAAGTAACACTACAGTAGAATATAACGAAGTGCTCGACTGTAGTCATTAACAAGGTGACAAAAGTTGGTTTTTTTTTAATATGAAAAGTAGAAGACAAACTCTGAATAAGAAACTGCAGGTGAAGGTCACAGAGACTGCAACAGCCTTTACGTCGCCGCTGTTGTGCTCTCACCATTGTCAAAAGAAGCTCCTTTGGCGAAGTTGATGAAGTCAGTGCCACCCATGGAGGTCAGGGTCACGCTGCGGTTGGATGCAGGTTTGACATGTGGAAAGGTGGTTGTGTGGTTTTTCTTACAAACGGCAGCTAGGGCAGGCACCAGCGAAGCCAGGGATTCTGGGACGTCACAGTCGTACACAGTGGGCTGATTGATCTGGAGCTGCTCTCCTGTGCCGAGCGAAACGGATTTAGTTTGAGTTTGAGCTCAGCTAACGGAGATCCGCCGCCACTGCTGAATTCATCAAGCACGCCATCAGAAACAACAGAAGACACACTCCTTCCAGTCAACCTCGCACTTTACCGCGTCTCAGACGCCGGCCACTACATACTCAGAAATATCGATTTATATTGACATGAAACCAAGAAAGAACCAAATCTTCCCATTTGAAGGGTTTCAACATGTGACTCTTTACTCGTTTTAGCCGCGATGGCAGTGGGGCTCAAAGTACGCGGATGTCGTTCTGCCATTCGGGTGAAATTCTTACACAGGCTCAGGAGGTATCGACTGCTTGAACAGGTCCAATTTTAAAATCTGAACTTTTATTACAGTCGGCAGAAGTCACCACCCTGCCTTCATCTTCAAGTGTACCTCACATCTGAAGCCAGATAAAAAGACGTTTGCGTCCTAAAATATGACAATAAAATGCTTTGTCAAGCTCCTGTGTCGACCTCAACTGAACATTTACGGTGTTCAAATTTGAGTCGGGAGCTTTCATTGCACTGGTCACGTGACGAATGCGTGGTATTTAAGAGCTCTGGGTCTGAAACTGCAGAGTCAAATCTAATTAGAGTGCAGATTTATGCTGCGAGTGCACCGGAACCAACCTAAGAAGATCAACTTCTGCATTTGACATGTTGCATCCACTTCACCGCTTCCTTCAGTGACTCACCCCTGTGAGAGGACCGCCATTGCTATGGTTACATACCTCGCTCACTCTAATAACATTACCCACAGCACTGCAAGTGCAACGGTACCAACCGCTGGGTCTGCCAGGGAAGTGCAGACCATTAAATAACGGGGGACGATAAAACGATAACGACGGAGGAATCTCCTTTCAGAGGCCAAAACCCCAGAAAAACCCGGCACTGACCACTTAAAGAAGGCAGGCAGGACATTTAATACGAAACGAAACATATTTAGTGTGACAGAGCGAACACCTCTTTTTTTTTCTTTTTTTTTAGATCAGCTGTGAATGACATAATTTGACTAAAATTAAACGAAATTACAGCTTTTATTGACCTGAGAAATCAGCAAAGCTGTGTGTTTTGAATAATCTTACAGTGACAGCACGCCATTCCTCATCTACTGATGTTTTTTGGGCAGTAATCAGTCAAACGGTAAAGCGTATTTTCATCATCCGTTAGCACATGAAGGGTTGAGCGCAGCTTCAGAACCACTCCCTCTGTGCCACAGCGCGACCGGACAGTCTTACCAATGGTCTGGAAGCGTGTGAGTGGGAAAGTAATGCAGATGAAGTTCTGCCCGTTATTGACTCCACTGCTGGGGTAAGAATACCGCCCTGCGTGTCGTACAGGAGGGAAATTAGGGGTGCTGTGGACCAACCAGAAGCCCTGAGTTTTATCCACCAGCACTACACCTGAGGAGCAGAAATACACAACACATGATGCTGTATTTCAACACAATAAAAAGGCCCATCACGCACAAGCAGGGAAACATACATTTTTTCAGAAGTTATTGTGTCCTTTCTCTACAGTCAAACACAAACATGGCTTCCCTCCTCTCCTCTGTCCTGCATTAGGGAGCTGAGATCTAACCAGCTGACTGCTAGTTAGCTTAGCACAATGAATGGAAGTGGAGGGAAAGCGGTAGCAGGCCTCCGTCAAAAGTCATCACATCTATCAGGTTCAGGATCTGGGTTTGTCCTCCTCGTCCTTCTTCCACTCAGCCAAGAGTAGCAGTAGCAGTCGCCATCTAATCTTCTACAAATGTTTTTATGTTGGCGCTGTATCTAATCACTACGCTCAGGGTTTTGATCAGGAAAGTAGTTCCCCATCATGTGTCTGATTCGTAAAACCTGAATTCTTCTCATTTTAAATTGCTACCCTAATACTACGTTCTACACAGAGAACCTGGTTGTATTAATGCAGGCAAAGACTGTTGTGAAGACTTCTGACAGAGGGATGCTAACATTTCCCATCCACAACAATGAACTGTGCTAAGCTAACTAGTCGTCCGCTGGCCTCTGTGGGTCTTTAATGCCCACACAGAGGAGAAAATGGTGTCTATCTTCTTGCCTGAGTCTGGGGAGGATGGACAATGAGTGTATTTCACAAAGAGATGCCTTAACAAGCTGTATCGAGAGCTCCACCGCTCTGGTCTTCACCTTTAGTGTGTCCCCCTCTGCTTCCGCTGTTTCCCATCCATCCGTCACCACGGTCCTCACTTGGCTTTTGGTCATTGTAAAGGATGTATGCAAGCTCTGTGTTCTATAAAAGGGCGAAATATAAACATAAAAGACAAGAACAGTGACAGGCTGAGGTATGAAAATCGAATCAGTAGCTTCCCCAACAGGTGCTTGAAGCGGGACACAACAACTCTTTAAATCACTGTGCAAGTCTCAGTTCCCCCTCTCGGTTTCTTGTTGACTTTGTGACCTCGACTCTAAGATGTCAAAGAAGAAGATTGAGTCTCATTTATTTAACACATGAGCGATAAAGAAGGAATAAAATCTATGTGATCATTTTAGCAGGCAGCTTCGAGGAACTATAAGAGAATTTGAGGAACTCTCAGAGGAATCACACAGAACGTTTCAAGAAGAACTTGTTCTGCTTTTCCGGAAGCGGACCTTTGCTTGTGCGTACAGTTGCCCGACCGTCCACCCCAAGGCGCCGGTGGTGTCGTTCACCGTCCCGTTCCCATCAGTCCACCCTCCACTGCCTTTCTCCAGCAGCAGATATGTCTGACCACTGTCAGGAGATTTACTGCCATGTTGTTTAGGTAACTTGTAGAGATAGAACCTAAAGTGAAGAAGACATTGGTGATGCGATCCAACAGAATATTTGTGCGTGTGTTGCCTTTGCGGATTTCTGATCTTGAATTACCAGTCCACAGCATCTCCTCGGTCGTTGTAGCAACTAATTGGTGATGTGTCTCCCCCTTGTGGCGAATAGAGGCTCAACATGAGAAACAGAAGCATCTGAGAAGGAGACACCAACTTGTATGAACACGAAAAAGTTATCAAATGGACGCGTTGTACTCGGGGCGTTGGTTTTTATAGTTGTTGGGTTTTTTTTTGGTAGAATCCAAGCGAGACTGGCATGTATCTCATGACTTCCCTCTATGAAATACAGAAGTGAAACGTGACAAGGCAAACCTGAACTTGGAACCCTTAAAATGTCAGGAATAAAAGAGTGTTTTCGTGCATTTAAACATAAACGCAAAAATGAAAAAAGCCCCTTCGAATCTGTGTGTGTGTGTGTCACTTTTATGTGTTTTTACCCCCATAACTTACCGACTAACAAGATATTGATCAATTTACACACAAGCAGTTACAGTGTTTGTATTTATATTACATTTGCTTACATTGTTAGCATCTATATTGTTAATATATCCACTTTGCAGCTGCAACATTGTGAATTTCCCCGTCGTCGTGGGACTAATAAAGGAATATCTCATCTTATCCGTGTATTTTAAATCATGTGACAACCACAACTGAGTGGACAGACACTGACGCGAAGACGGATTCATAAAGGGAGTTAACGAGCCGTGTGACATTCGTGAAGACTAATAACTACAGAATTATGGTTAAAAAGAGTTGAGTTTTAATTGGAGTTAAAGTAGAGAGCTGGAGTAACTTAGCAAGTCCTAGCTTCAGCAAGACGGGGAAGTCACATCAACGAACAAAGAAAATCTCCGTCCATCTTTCTAACCTACCTTCACCTGAGCCCGTTCGCCGTCAAAAATCTCGAGTCAATTTTTATTTTGTTTCCACTTTTATAAAACCGCATGCCAAGTTTCGGATTCGTCAACATCCTTGTTCAGATCTGGGACTTCATCAAGGTTTTGCCCGTTTAATGGCGAGCAACCAACGTCTTAGAGCACTCCCGCCACCTACAGGACCGGAGTAAAACTAGCAACAACAACGACAAAGCGTGACTTTCTACTTTAGGTGCACAATTTATCGAAATTACTTATGATTATTATTTATGAAATCACGATAAGGCGGCCTGATACAATTTTTCATTCACAGGAAGGCACAGCAGTGTCTAAAACTACCATTTTACTTTAAATTAATCTACAGGGCTGCCTGTATCCTACAAACATTAAAAAAAAACGTTTGTTAGATAATATCGACCCCACACCATAAACATTTGAATGGGTTTTTCAATAAGAAATCGTTGCAAATCATATTAGATTAATTAGATCAGTTATATTAGGGTTGTTTTTTTTTTTTTTTAAACCGCCCTGCCCTTCTTGCTACGTTTCATTTTGCTCAGCCCAGTTTCTGTCAATGCGTTGGCAATTTGACCAAAACCTTTTCTCACTTTCATGATGTCTGAGTCCCCAGATTATTTCTGGTTCTGACACGAGTCCTGCTGATTCTTCAATTTGACCTTGATCAGGCAGGCCTGTTTACAGTCAACAGGCCCAACCCTGAAACATGTTTGCCCATTAAGAACAGGGTTTTATTAAGTAAGGTGCGCCCTGCCCCTGGTCTTCTTGTGCCCACATCCAGCTGCAGTGCATTAAGATAGTCATCGATGTAATCATAGCTTGGCATCGAGCCATTTTTAACATTTTGCATTGAAACTGCAGGACTTGGACAAGAAGATGGTGATTGCAACAAATGTTGCCCTGGCAGAGAAATAACAATCGCTGGGAGCGCTAAGCATTCCCCGCTGTATCATCTTTTTTAATCTAAATGAGACAATTTAGAAAATGATCACCGGGCAGCATTGAGGAGGACTTGAAACTATAGTGACTGAGACTATAAACTGTTTACTGCAGCCATAAATCAAGCGAGCAGTACGGCCATTTTTTGACTCTTTAGAGGAGTCAACACCTGCTGGTTGTCAGAAAAGTAAACAGGTTTCAGGAACTTTCACATCAGATCCATTAATCAGACTCAGAGTTGTCGTTGTTTTTTTTTTTTACAGTTTATGGGTCTGACTTCACCTTAGAGAGAAGTTCAAACCTGAGAATGACTTGAAATAAATCTACTGCCATAGTCGGCGAGCGCTTTCTGTGTTTTTGGGTTCTTACAGGAATGGCAAGATGAGAAGAACCAGCGATGGGATGCTCATCGCCTCCTCTTCAGACATAAAATAAGCCAGGGTGACCTCTGACACCAGGCTATGACACAAATTGCCTCGACGTAAACTAATTGGACTGCTGCTGTGTCTTCCTGTTTGATATTTTGCACCTCTGGTGTTGGTCTGCGCTTGGTCTCTCTTGTGCTACATGGCTTTCTTCCTCTTTTTTTTTCTCCCCTCTTCAGTTATTTAAGTGTCTTTGCACCACTTGATGATTCAAAGCAAAGGCAAAAGAATCAGGCTGTAAGAAAGATTTATAAAAACCTTTCACTGATTCATGACCTTTGACCTTTTAGCCTTCACATACATCTTTACCAAAAATATATTTTTGTCCTGCAAACGGCTACAATTTTTTTTTAATCAACCAGCATTTTTGGTCAAGGGCTTTCCGTCACTAGACGTATAATTCTGCTTTATTTGAGGAAGTGACACAGTGTCCTTAGTCAACTCTAACCTGCCGTAAAGAGACAAACCAGAACTTCCTCAGAAAGCGTTCCACTGAGCTGACTGGACTAAAAACAAGCAAAACAAGGTCAGAGTCAAGGAAAGCGGCAGCTGTCAGGCTGGTATACTGTAAAACATGAGGTTGAGAGCAGGAGTTTCAAAGTCTTTGAATATACAATCCATACAGTGGCGGTTACCGTACCGTCACTGATGTCACACGCACGCCAAACAGATTCATGCCTGGAAATATGAGGTTTATCGGGATCTTTAAGCGTCACTGCTTGATCTTGCAAATGAAAATGATGCGATCCTGCGCCGATCAACCACTTTACTGCCAAGAATAGACAGCCGGTGTGGAATTCACCACACCCTGAAATCACACTAACAAGAAAAAGACGCAGTCCCAACCTCTCTCCTCCCGGCTCCCAGAGGTCCTCAGGTCAGCCAGAAGGGTGGAGCCTGGGGCATATTCAAATCAAAACTCCTGGAATGAAACCTTTAGACCGAGGGAGAAGGATCAAATATAGAGTATGCTCGTGGTCTATGCATCAGAAAATAAAATTAAAAAAAGAAATCCTATTGACGAACTTACAGCTGCTATTTTTACATATAATAAATCTTCTTATCCCATATTAATTTTCACATGACTTCACACATGCGATATTTTTTATTAAAGCTGTGTTATAAAAGTCTGTTCTATCAGATAAAATGTTGTAAATGTTGTTATAGATACATCATGATTATACTGTGTGGATGGTTAGCGCCGTCGTATTTTGTGTTTGTCATCGGACGGATGCGTTTAATCTTCAGCAGCACAGAAGAATTCAGGAACTGTGAGATAACACCAACAGCTTTATCTCATCGACCCCCTCGATTGGACGTAGCAGCTCCATTTCTTCCTGTTTGATTTATTTACAGTTGTGGGAATGTGAGCTGACACCAGAAGGATGATTACTGATGAAAATGACAGAACAGATTTCACAGTTTCTGCTTAGTGTCGCTGCTGGAATTCTTGCAATTACATTGCACTTTGTATTTGTAATCAGAAGTGCATTTAAAAAAAAAAAACATGCTCCTTTTATATATATATATTTGGAAATGGTTCAGTAAGTGAAGGAAAGTTCTTTTGTTTATTTCCTAGTGGATAATGATCCAGATACAGTCAGGCTCTGCGAGGCCTTGGAGTGATTATCCCCTCAGCGCCTCCCCCCGCTGTCTGCTGCACACATGCGACGAACTGATAGCCGTCAGTCGACTTCCTCCTTCACTTCAAGGATCAGTCAACTGCTCGTTACAGACATTCAATGAAATGCAAAACATGATGAGATGAGAAAGCACGTCTACTGAGCCTATTGTCTATGTAAGGAAATTAACTACAGCGTTAATCTCATCAGGAACGAAGCACATCAATAGTTCAAGGCTACAATACTGGAACGGCTCTGACGGGAGCCTGCGATTTCTATTCCATCTCAGGTTTGCAGCATGCAAGGTAGTTCAGTCCTCTGCTCGTCCATGCGTCCCCCCTGGACCCTCAGGAGGAGGGAGAAGAAGTCCTCATCATCCATGGGACCAGGAGCCCTGCTGCGTTGGTCCTCCAGGCGGCCTTGGGCCTGTGGGTGGAAGGACGATGGGAAATTCGAAATCTTAAAATGATGAATACAGCCCAAGTTGACACTGAAGAATTAAAGCATCCGGTGGCATAAAAAAACAGCTGAATTAGACTCAAATTGCTCACCTGTGTTGTGAGAATCATGTTGTACAAGTCCTCTTTAGGGACAGGAACTGGTGCCGGCTTTTCAGGCTTTCTCACAAAGGAGAGATGCTTTATGCTGCCTCTGAAACTTCTAGCTTTTGATTTTGGCGGAGAGGACCCTGCAAGCTGCGCCCTCTGGTCATCCAGCCGGCGGGCTTGAGCAGTAGCCACCAACTCAAAAAACTCCTCTCTCTGCAGTGAAGTCATGGATGAAAAGATAACTGTGGGGAACAAGAGAGAGATGGAAGCGTCATGTCAGTGGTAAAGGACAAGACAACTTGTCTTTTGTCCTAGCTAGCACTGGTCCAGCTTGCTAAGTCTTGCTGCAGGATGTCATCAAAGTCGTGAGGACCTGTTAGCAGCGGCCGCTAAACTAGCGTACCTTGTAACTGCCTGTTGTGCAATCATTGCGTAGTCTCCCCCCGACAAAAGCGGCCTTAAGTTGGCAAATCATCTTGAAATTTGGTGCTAGCTAAGAAGCCCCTGTTGTGGTTATAAGACATATTGGCGATATTTAACTCTCAGTCCCAGCTCTCAAACCAGCGTCGGCAGACACAGCCCCTTAGTTGCTTGGATTATTTTCAGTTTTCATATACAAATACATTGCCATTACATTTCCATGCCTTTGAGGAACATTTTCATGTTCTTACATTCAACCAAAAAGAATGTTACTGTGTTGTCGTGTTGATGAAGTTCAGTTTCATTTTTCAAACATTTCCTGGCTTGTTTTCAAAAAACAAAAATGTGCGAGTCCTGAGAGTTGTTATTTTCAAATTCTAGGCCCTTTCAAACCCTGCTGACTACTGTAACATTAGACTGTAAGGACTCAGAACTGGCTCCATTTGTGTAGACAGTAATTTGTTTTAATTGGACAGTTGGCCAAATCTCACACATAGCACCTTTAACCTGTGTTCTCACCTCTCTTAACTGGCTGCGTGGTGTTGGGCTCCGAGTGACACCTCCTCCTGATCCCACTCTCCAGCCTGAAGGAGCAGCGCTGGTCATTGAGCCGCCTCCCCTCCTGAAAAGTGCACAGCAGCTCGTACAGGGCCTCTGGGAAGTCGGGGGTTAACCGGTGAGCCTGAGAAAACGTGAGTAGGTGGCAGAAAAAGAGTGAAGCTGTGAGGTTTGTTGTCACGTTGAAGGAATTTACTCGACTCCTACATACTCCTACAAACTGCGTAACAATATGTTAATCTGCTGTTTTCCCATCACAATTGTTTTTCGTGTAGTGTCGACCTATAGAGCATGTAACTTAATAAAGAAACACTTAGCTTGTCACATGCCCAACTGAAATATGATAGAGATGATCATGATGGTTCACAAACCTTTTTTGCGTCCTCCAGCTGGCTGAGTGTCCCCTCTGGTCCTCGCTCAGACAAATTAAACGTTATGTCCATTTGAGGGTCATTTTGTCCGACTGGTTTATCCTCTGTTTGACTGGGCTCCTCCGACATTTCATGAATCAACTCTTGTGTCTCTCCTTCAATCTCACCTCGGTTCTGTCCATCATCCACACTCTCAGTTTGCTCTGATTTATCTGGTTTGTCCCCTACGTCCACAAAAACATCTCCCACTTGGTCTTCCTCTGTGTTTGTCTGGTGGTCCTCTAAACGCATTTTACCCTCTACATCTTCTTTTTTCTCTCTGGTGCGTTCCTCTGCCTTTTTGAGAGGCGACTCTCCGCTCCAGCTCGGCTCAGCTGAAGTGTTTGCTTCTCCTCTTTCTCTGTCTCCTTCAGAGATGACGAGCGGCTCTGGCAGCCCTCCTTCAGCCATTTCAACTATGAGCTCTGTGCGGTCTGTTAATCCTACCGTCAAACCAAGCAAGCACAAGAAGATACACAAACAGGGTTAGGGTCAAAGATCTTAGGTCAAACTCTCAAAGGTCTCCATTTTTAATACTCCTGAGAAAAACACACAGCTGACAACCCAGAAATAAACCCTGAAAATTCTTAAAATGGACATGTAAATGACAGCTGTGCAGCTGTGCGTCTCTCCTCCAAAGTAATGCGTGAGAAACTAGCTTGGCAGGTTCCGGCATGCTGGTTACATATCTTTAAGCAACTCAACTGTACGTCACGTATTCCTGTTAGTGTAATGACAAAAAAGTTGTTTGACAACATGATAGGAGGAGATGTCGACATCATGTTTTTGACTGAACAAACTAGAAAGTTGTATTCCTTCGCCCCACAGGTTGCCTCATGTACCATAAATATAAATTTCAGTCTTACTTTTATCTTCAGGAAGGTTCCCTTTCAGCGCCTCATCTCTTGAAGTCCCCCACTGCGTGAGCAGAACATTTTCAGTTCACCACTTGCATTGTCAACATATTCATGAAGTTGAAAAAAAAACAAAAAAACACTTTGAGGAGTTTCACATGCCGACGTGACAAGTGCTTGCTTTTTTCTGTCTGTCTGCCTTGCCACCTTTACTCTCTCACTCTCGTCTCCTCTCTTCCTGTTCCTCTTACCACACATCACACCCCTATTTATGTGGCCCATATAAGAGATGTCATGCGATCATGAATTATTACTGACAAAAGCAGGAGAGACCCCCAGCATGAATGTGGTTAGTCTAAACAATCCCACGCAAATGTTTGATTTGAGGTAACCTAACATCGCAGCTGAAAGCAGCCGCCTTCTTCAACTCCAGCTCACTGGATTGTGTCAGACCCAACTGCAACATGTTGAAACAGGCACACAAAGCTGTGGTTTTGGCGCACATCCGTTTGACTTGCTGCTTAAAAGAGAAGTAGATGCAAGTGAGAGAAGCTTGTCTAAGCGGGGTTGTCGCTCGGCTTTTTCTGTTTGAATCTAGAGGTTGGAGCGGCGCAGGACGGCAACGGTTTTCACATATATTTCAATTAAGCGTTATTCCTGCTCATTCTCTTCTTACTGTGACATGATCTAACAGTGATCCTCGCAACTGAATACCCAGCTTTTACTTCAAACTGAAACTAAACCCAGCTAACCCCCAAAGCAGGTCTCAAACCCAATCAACACCCTTTAAGGTGTGTCAGCAAGTATTGTACTCAAATGATCAAGAACAACACTCCTTTCGGCGCGCAAATAATTGTATTAATCAGTTCATTTGCCTGTTACTGTCTCAATTCATTGATTTAACTGTCTTGAGTGGGACAGAGGTTTCAAAGTACGAGAGCACCAAACAGTTTCAGGGGAAGCTCAGTGAAAGAACCAGAACGACATCACATGGAACAGCCTAAATGTATGTGACTTGGTTGAGGATGTACTTTTTGGACAAAAATGTGCAGGTTTTCCAACTTTCCAATGATCAGAAACTGATAAATGAGTCAGAACAGTCTGTTTTCCTATATTCTGTGGCCCCTGATTTAGAAAAGCTTGGCTTGACTGTCTATGAGATCATCATACATAAAAATAATGATCCCATGTAGGAACCCGGGACCTGTAAATCACATAAGGAGGGGTAGGGGGGGTGCTTTATTCCACCATCTCAGACTTTTACTCCTGGCCTTGAGAATTTGGAAACTGCTTGTAACAATGCCCAACCTGATGTGTTCAAATGGCGACTTTTGTTTCTCTCCATTGACCAATCCAGAACCCAAGGCTAGTCCTGTTCTCTCATCAATGACCATAATGCAGCACATCCCCAGATTTGTGAACCAACAAAAGTGACACATTTGCTTTAAAAAAAAAAAAAGGACTGAAATAATTAATCAGTTTCCAAAATAACTGGCAATTCTTTGCTGCAGCGCTACACACACATACAGGCTTACTTTTGGGGTATTCAACGAGTTTTTACCGAGCATTGTGGGAACCAAGCCAAACCACCAACCCCAAAAACACATTTTTAGCTACTGGGTCATGCCCCCCCCCCCACCCCCTCCCGAAAGTTGTGTTTGCGCGCGCAAACACACACCCCCACACACATACACACACAAATACTAGTAATGCACATGTTCGGCTCCCCTGCAGCATCTCCTGCTGTCTAGTGTAACATGGCCTGTACCTTTTCCTGTCAGTCACTAGGGGACCCTGCACCGCGATGCCTCGGATCTCGCTGCGCTGCGTGCCTGTGAGCACAGTTGGGCAGCAGTCGTCGCCACTGTGCGTCGCTGAAGATGTTGCAGCAGCAGCAGCCTCTGACGGGCAACGGGCCCTCCAACGGCCGGGGACTCGGCATGAGCGGCCACCCGGGGATGCCGTCGCTGAACGCGGTTCATCAACCCTCTCAGCACCGGTCCGACGGAGGCGACTCGGGCCTTGAGGGCACAGAGAACGGACACGAAACCCGCAGAGATATTGGCGACATATTGCAGCAAATAATGACCATCACCGACCAAAGTTTAGACGAGGCACAGGCAAAGTGAGTGGCAACTTTTTTTTTATGTTTTAAAGTTATTGAAGCTGGGACGTCTGTTTTATTTTATTTTGTTTTTTTTTGCCGCTTTGTCGACCGGCTGTGGTAAAGTTTCCCGAACTTCTGTCTATTGTTTGGATTATTCAACCACAAGCTAACTTGTAAACTAATGTGAACTAATGAAAAAAGTTTAACCTCTCCAGATTTCAGATGTATGAATTACAACGTTCGGTTTGGTTTCATCGCTCCTGTTTACAAACATGTCCCAAATGACGGCATTGTTAGCAGGCTAGGCTGCGTTATCCAAGGCTAACAACACAGTACTACATGCTAGCCAACAGCTAATGTTTACCTAATAACGTTCTCTCTTTTTTTCCTACCGTTTGCTTCAAACAACCCGTAACGCAAACGAATATATTAAACGAAGAGTCTTTGCTATCTCACACAGCCATTTCCGCGAACAGTTAGCTACGCCACTTAGCTCCGACCTAGCTTGAAGCTAACGTTAGCTGCATTAGGCAATGCTAAAGTCACTTCGTTTTGTGTTGTTTTGGTCAATTTGCATGTTGTCACTGCCTCTGTTTACATTCAGCCTGCCATCCCAGCTCCAAAGTCACCCCGTTTTCCTTCTGTGCAGGAAACATGCGCTCAACTGTCACCGAATGAAACCCGCATTGTTCAGCGTTTTGTGCGAGATCAAGGAAAAGACTGGTAACGTTTTTTTAAAAAACAAAAAAACAAAAACACACACACACAGTGTTGATGTTTTCGCTTTAAGTCATCACACGATTTTGTTGCATCCTTGTTTGGTTAGTACTTTATTGACGTTGTGTCATCACACAGTCACAAGCAGTAGTGGGCATACTTGTGCAGGAAGATCTATAGGCAGCTATTGTGTTGAAACCATTTGGTATAAAAATAGAGTCAAGCAACAGCTGGACAAACAGACATAAGAGTATAATGGCCACGGGGTAAAACAATACTGCTCCTATTGTTTCAGTTTGCAGCTTGTGTGACTAGCAAAAGAATAAATAAAACCCCCTGCATCAATATAGCAGGAAATATAAGGATTGTGTTGCAGAATAGTCTCATGATTTTTAGTGTATTGTTATTTGAGGTTGTTCAAAGCAAAATGTGTGATCGTGGTTGCTTGGACACTTGAATAAAGAGTATGTTTATATAAGCTTTGTGTGCAACGGCCCCACAGTCTACAAACAGCTTTTCTGGCACGACTGTTAAATAGCTAGTAAGCGGGGCTGTCACTAAACTGTAAACAGATTGTGATTGATGCTTCATCGCTCAGTCCGGTCGTGCTTAAAACAGGGAGATATAATGCTGGGGAGTGTAAATCTGTTTGTCTTTTGGTTCGACAGTGAGAAGTAGAAAAGGATGTTCGCGCTGACCCTCGAGGCTCATCTAAACATGAGTTTCCTGTTGAGATGAGATTCAGTCTGAGCTGTGATAGGGATGTTCCGAATTGAATGTCACCCCGTGTGTTTAATGTAGCCGTTATGTTTTGTTTTGATTTTATTTTATTTTAATTTTTATTTATTTTTTATTTTTCAGGACACGTTCACTTAAAAAAAAACCCTTTTTTAAAAATGGGATTGAAATTCAGTGTCCAAAAACATACTCTTGAACTTCCAGGCAGCTTTAAATTTTCACGTTTTTCTACCCAGGTGTGTGTGAAAGCAGGTGCTGTATGCTTTAGGACTATGATGATGGTTAAGCAGGAGGGGGCCCACTGTGTACCCACTACTGCAAACTAGACCAGACTACACCCTTGGGGAGTACATGTTAATACTGCAGTGTTTTTACATTGGAACTCAAGAGGTTGAAACTGGGAGTGACATCACGCTTGAGTTGGAAGAATTGAGCAGGAGCAAAAGAACAAACAAACCAAAACGGACATTGACGTTCCGGTTTGTAGCGACTCTCTGCGCTCTATTTGGTGCCTTAAAAACGTGGTAGCAGCATGTTGACAGGTAGAGGGTGAACACTGGGCACCACTGGTTTAATATGACATAAATAAGACAAAAGTTCTAAAACCAGTATATGATCTGAGTGCTCACACTGGTGAGCAGCTGTGTTGGAGGGTGGTTACAAGGTTCTTCAGGGATCTCAAGAGTTTCCCAGTAAACAGTCTTTAACATCAGGGGGCATTCCACCTGAGATTTCCAACAAGGAACTTAGAACTTCAGACCTGTTTGTAGCCTGTCAGTTGAACGCTTGCTCACTCTGCTCTCATACTTGGATAGTAGAGGGAGAGTTTTAAGATGAAGTAATGGAATCAGTCAATCCTCAAGATGGGATTTGGGCAGGATGAAGGTGTCATGTAACTCCCTTTGACACCTGTTACACCAACAAAACTCATAGACATTTGTCTTATTGACAGGTCTGTCAATGAGGAACACCCAGGAGGAGGAGCCTCAGGATCCTCAGCTGGTTCGATTGGACAACATGCTGCTGGCGGAGGGCGTGGCGGGACCGGAAAAGGGCGGTGGGGCTGCTGCTGCCGTGTCAGCGGCCACCAGCTCTGGAGGGATGTCACCTGACAGCTCACTCGAGCACTCCGACTACAAAAGCAAGTTGAGCCAGATTCGCAGTATCTACCACACTGAGCTGGAGAAGTATGAGCAGGTACCGTGTCGCAACAGGAGCCAAGTGCTAACATTGCCTGTACACGCTTCCCTGTACTAAAGCTGATCGCCAGGAGTGCAATCCACTGGCGTGTTTGGTCTAGAGTTCAGTTGCATAACTTTGCTTTTGTCTGCAAATACACTTTTTTTTCCCTGATGCTGCTGATTTAAAAAGCAAACAAGCAAACAAACAAACAAAAAAACCATCAGGGAGAAGCCTTTTTACCTCTGCCTGAGAGGAGCAACACAGTACTGGACTATTTTCCTCACAGATTCTCTCTCTTTTCTAGTAATGTAGTCAATTCAAAAAGATAAAGTGGCATTCTTTTTAATGTGGATTTTCTCGTTTTGTCTAATTAACTTTTAAAAACCTGGGCCTCTTGGTTTTACCAGGGTCTGCTGCCTTCTGTTCTGGCTGTGATGGTAGCCACTCAAGTCAAACATTCTGATTCTACCAGAAGCACCTCTCGGCTCTGCTCCACTAAAAATATTTGCCCATTCTATTTTTGACAGAAGCCGTTTGAAGTTGCTCGGAGCAGATCGAGCGAGGCGAGAGAACAGACACGGGTTTCTCAGGATCTCACACCTTCTTTAGTGATTCTCGATCGTGTGTCGTATCACTCCAGCAATGTGATAACTGGAGACACGCTGTCCGATAGATGGTTCATCAGGGGTGGGTCTGAAAATTTAAAGGATCTATCAGTATGAACTACAATAAAGCAAATAATAAAGAGGCCATCTTGTCCCTCTTTTCCATGGTAGAGAATAATCCAAACAATCAAGTCGCTCTTGGCAGCAGAGGATAGAAAACAAAACATATCACAGCCAGAAGATGGCATTGCCAGCCCGGTACAGTCAAGGCTTCAGAACCTAATTTAGTCACCTGCTCGCAATTGCTCATGCAGTCATGTGTTGAACTACTAATCTATTAGGGGATGAATTGTTGCTGTAACATTCCAGCCTACACTAAAGCTTCCGTGTGTGCTGTGATTGCTGTTCTTCAAAATAACATTCAGATCAGTTCCAAAGCCCAAACGGAACCAAACGCTATTCCCGCACCATGAAGTGCGCCCAGCAAAGCGCCCCTTCTTCAGTAAAGCTGTGTAGAGGCGAGCTGCTCTGTGGAGCTCATGCTGAATTTAGCTGCTGGTCGTACCCGTGTTGAGTATTTATGGTTATACTTCCATGATATACATAGTATATATCACGTGATACATGGTGTGTACTAAAATCAACTCGAGGATTTGATCACTTCCAGCAAGCCAACATGAAATACTGCTAGATCTCTGCCCATAGCTCCCCCTCAGTGTGCATCTTCTCCCCCGGCCTTCAGGCGTGTACTGAGTTCACCACCCATGTGATGAACCTGCTGAGGGAGCAGTCGCGCACGCGGCCCGTGACTCCGCGAGAGATCGAGCGCATGGTGGCCATCATCCACCGCAAGTTCAGCTCCATCCAGACCCAGCTGAAGCAGAGCACTTGTGAAGCAGTCATGATCTTGAGGTCCCGCTTCCTCGATGCCAGGTGGGTGTGCGGAGTTGAATGTTCCTGGCCTAAATGAGCGCTTCACTAAAAATACTGCTTTTTTGCTTCAAGTACTCCCATTGTGGCTCATAAGGGGGCACATTCCAGCATGAAATAATAATTTTCTCCCTTAATACAGATACTTAGGTCAATGACGTTATTGTCTGACATAAACTAAACTAATGTAGGAGGCTTTCATGTGTGTATATAAAGGAAAGCACGCCCCTTCGGGGGCCAGCAGTTAGCTTAGCACAGTGAACGGTAGAGGATGTGTGGGTTACAATACTGCTGTCGAAAGTCATCAAATACAACTTTTTTGCCGTAATATAATTAAGGTTATGTGGAATGTAAGCTCTGATTTTTTTATTTTTTGAGATATACTAATGTTAGAATCAGACAGAACAAGAACTACTTCCCTGACACTGATTTGATGACTAGAAGCGCTACCTCTAATCATGGCTGTCTTTGTGAGAGACCATGGCCAAGCTTACCGCTGATCGTGATCGATTTGAACCAGAATGCACAGAGGAGGAATGACAGGTTTTCAAACCCGAGCGGGCAAGACAGAGGTATGCTAGCCTGCGCATCCGCTACCATTCATTGTGCTAAGCTAACTGTCAGTCTGCAGGTCTCGGTAGGTCTCAGCTCCCGGCTCAGAAGCGCGTCTGTCTTTTTTTCTCTCTCTCTCTCTCTCTCTTTTTTTTTTAATTGTCTGCCTCTTATGTTGTCTAAGTACATTTCACAAAAAGTTGTCATGTTTCATGAAATGCTAACAATAAAAAAAAAAATGTGATTAAAACAAAGAAAAGGAGATGAAGCTCTTATCGTTTGTTTTTACCCCCATCAGGCGCAAGAGGCGTAACTTCAGCAAACAGGCCACAGAGGTCCTGAATGAGTATTTTTACTCCCACCTATCCAACCCCTACCCCAGTGAAGAAGCCAAAGAGGAACTTGCCAAACAGTGTGGAATCACTGTCTCTCAGGCAAGTTGCACACGATGAATACACGGAGATTTTAAACGTGAACCCATCATTCATGCTGTGTGCGATGATCATGGATGGGTTTTCTTTAGGTCTCCAACTGGTTTGGCAATAAGAGAATCCGCTACAAGAAAAACATCAGCAAGTTCCAAGAGGAAGCCAACCTCTACGCCATGAAGACAGCCTTGGGCGCCAGACAGGGCGATGATTCACCGCACACTCCCAACTCCACAGGTGCCAAATGGGATGAAAATTATTGTGTGCAATTACTACCCCGGAGGCAGGGAACTGTATTGTGAGAGCACATGTCCTGCTCCTGAGAAATTTGCAGACAACACCGCCATGGGCTCAATTAGTTTCTGTGAGTCAGGGAATGTATCAGGGTTGCAAACCTGTCACAGGGAATCAAATGGGAGCTGTCACTAGCGTCTGACATGTCCTGCAGCCACAGATGAATGCTGCCATGCCATTTCTGCTGGAATATTTGAATGTCAGGATTCGCCCACGTCCCCCTAGCAAAGCTCATGAGGCTACAGAGTAGACTGGTGCGTCAGGGAGGTGAAGCCCTCCTCCTGGCTGGTGGAGGCTGCACCCTCCGCCTCCCACTGGAGCTCCTGACTTGGAAACAACAGTAAAGCCAGATTCTGGCAATTGTGTCCAGGCCAGGTTGCTGTCACACCAGGGGAGGCTTGGGTGCGCTCAGTTAATCAGGAAGTCCAGTGATGACGAACGATAATTGAACGATTTACGGCTGCAGTAGGAGCCACGTGTCGGTTGTAGTTGTGACTGGGGAGTTTGTACCAACTTCACCATAAATATTACCAGCTTCCACACCACAAATAGTCGAAATCGTTTAAATGTACGTTGCTGAAAAGTTATTTTGTTGCAACCTGCCCAGTTCGCTACTGACGCAGTAACGATAGTGGATGATATGTTAGGTTTTTAAGATATTAAAAAAAACAAAAAATCAGCATTTTTGATTAAATAGAGAAGAGCTAAAAAAGCATGGAATTGCCTTTAATCTACTGATTATATAAAGCTGACCGATTCTCTATGTTGTATTGAGACGACTCGCCTGGTTTGTCTGTCTTCAGGATCTGGGTCCTTCTCTCTGTCTGGTTCTGCTGACCTGTTCCTCGGGGTTCCACCAGTGAACGGCGAGCAGTCCTACCAGATGGGAGTGCAGGTACTTTTACCTCAGGGATGCTGCCCTTTTATGGTACTTGCTACTCTGTGCTCTTGTTCTCCATTAACAAGACCCTCGGAAGACAATCGTCACTGTACGCGCATGTGTAGAGACCCTCCATCTTGGGCTGAGTTCTGTCCAGGCAGGCATCGTCTGTCTGTCAGTCCGATTCTGTGATTCTAGGAATGCCAAGATGACAAAGATTTAACTTTTGGCCTCCAGAAATAAAAAACACGCCTCGGCTTTTCTGAGCCCACCAACAAGCAAAGAGCCGTCCTGTTTCTGTGCAGAAATAACGTAGTAAAACGTTGTACAAATACCATTTCATCGCCAAAGTCGAGTTCTTTTCAAAGCCTTTTGAGGTTGATTTTCACACATGGCGTGTGACGGTAAACAGAAGCGTCTCACGCATCTTGCCGCTGTAGAACAGCTGGCCGTAACGTTGCGCACATCCTTTAACCACATTTTGAAATGTGACAGATGAGTTCCACCGAAAGTCACAGGTTGCCTTTAAACACCTCCTTCCTTCCTTTCTTTCTTTCTTTCTTTCTTTTTTCTTTTTATTTCCTCAGGCTAACGGGAACTGGCAAGGTCGCAACTCGCCCCCGGCCGGCACCTCGCCACATAGCGACCACTCGGAAAACTCTGACTGATGACGCCACCGGGTGGCACAGAACGACAGCGACGGAAAGATTGACGACCGACAAAGACAGAAAGAATGATATCACACTTCCCACTTGGCTGCAGTTGTTTTTGTACGTTGTTTGTTTGGTTTGACTATTTTAAATGTTTGGGTTTTTGTTTTGTTTTGTTTTTTTCTTTCTTTTTCTTACCACTCAGCGTTGTTCATTATTACGTTTGTATGAGAGCTGAGTGAACGGAGGATAGAGTGAAAATGTGTGTGTGTGTTTGTGTTGTGTGCATGCAGGTGTGGCTTTACTATCGGGTCGTAGAGTTTCTCCACTACTTTGCCATGTTACTGAGGTGTGTGTGTGTGTGTGTGTGTGGCTGGGGAAGAGGATGGGGGGGTGCATTATCATTATTTTTTTAGCACACTATATCATTATTATTAATAATATTATTGCAGTTTTATTATTAGTGCTATTCACGTTGTTCATTTTAACAGCTCAGAAAGAGAATGCATTTAGTGGATGAGAGGGCAATAGAGAAGAATCCAAAGATTTTGTGTGTTTGTTTTGTTTTTCTAACAGCATTATGTGTCCCTGTGAAACGAATGAGGCGCGCCTGAGTCCATATTAATGGTTTGAATGAGTATATCAAGTGTTGTCTTTTTTCTGTACAGTGAAACACCTGTATTCTCTCTACCTCTTTTACAATAAAGACTCTCATGTATTCACAACCAGTTGCTGATGATTCCATCCATCCCTCCATCTGTTTTCTATACCTTATTCTGCTTATCCTGCTAAGGATTGGGGGGGTGGAGCCTATCTTGGCAGCCTTCGGGCGAGAGGCGGGGTTCACCCTGGACAGGTCACCAACACATAGACGGACAACCATTCACACTCACACCTACGGTCAATTTAGAGTCTGGATTAACCTGGTCCCCTCTTGATGTCTTTGGACTCTGGAGGAAGCTGGAGTACCAGAGAGAACCCACACAGGAACAGGGAGAACATGGAGACTCCACACAGAAAGAACCCGTGCTGGAGCCGGGGCTCAAACCCAGAACCTTCTTGCTGTGAGGCGACAGCGCTGACCACTGTACCACCGTGCCGCCCTGCTGGTGACTCCAGGTTTATCAAACAACTACTTCTCTGACAGATGTGATTATTGAGCTTGATCACAAAACAGCTGCAGCTGATGGATTTTTGTTTTTTTTTTGTTTTTTGTTCTGGTTTCTTCAGGCTCAAATGTCTCCCCACTGAAATGCAGACCCTTTAATTGCTTTACTCAGAAGTTTGAGAAGTGAAGTGACTTGCGGTTGTGGTCGGTTCACCACCTCATCTTCTAAAATGTTAAAAGGTCTGGAGAAATACTAAAATGTTCAATGTCGTAGAGCTGGAAACAACTGCTTTACTCAGTAAAATGAGCAGGCACCTGATCAGGGCTCCCAAAAGGAGTGGAGGGGCCCCCAGGGGTCCAGCATTTGCCAACTTCTGGAACCTTTTGGGTTTGTTTGTTTTGTTTTTTGCAAATAAAAATAAATAAAAAGAAGAAAACTTAGATCTGCATGTGAAGCAATTTCTTGCTCAGCTTTCCCCATTTTTTTCTAAAACAAAAAAATAATTTCTGATGAAAAAAGGTAAGTAGCTATAAAAAAAAAATTCAATTCAGATTATGATTTTTCAAAACTGACACAAGACATAATTTCCCTTTACCCAGTTGTACACGTCCCAAGAAGAAAATTACAAGCAGGAAAATTAAAAATAACAAAAAAATGAAGAAACGATACTGTGAATTACTTTGGGGGTGACGTCACTGATATGGGTTAGAATTGTTATGAATTTAAAGGCATCTAAACGTCAACCGCAGCTTCTCAGGTAAGGTAAGGATCTTATCGACTCACTTTCAAATGGGGGGGGGGTCAGCAGAAAGTCAAGTTGGGGGTGTGGAAAAAAAACAACCTTGTAGAACTAAATGATCCAGCAGTCTCGTGGCGTTAGGACTTAAATACCTTTATAACCACGAGGCTTATTTATTTATTTATATGACGCAGTAAAAGGCTGTGACTCCCGAAGACCCTCGAGCCACAGTTTGGGAACCGGCTTTCCCACAGTGCCTCACGGCATGGGAAGTGTCCTTTTTTTTTTCACAAGTGAATGTTAAACAACTGCGGCGCTAAAAGGCGCGCCAGCACGAGGCTGCGACACAAATGGCACGCGCGGTCTATTGTGACACCAAGGTGAGAATGCAAAAAGTGACGTATAATTACCCCCCCCTCACACACACACACACACACACACACACACACACACACACTCGTCCTGAGCGCATATTAATGACAGAGAAACACGGTGGAAAACTCTAAATGCCCAAGAGTGTGTTGGAGCTGGAGCTGGTACACTTTCACAAAGAACACCGATCGCCTCCCCTTATTGGACTGTGAATCATCTTTGGGAGGGGGGGTGGGGGATCATATGTTTTGGTGCGTTCATGTACCAGCAGACGCCTACAGGTGCAACCTCTGCCTCTTCTTCACACCTCAAACGATGCCCAGTTTGCCCAAATGGTTCATTCGCACTCGTCCAGTTGCCTACGCGGGACGGTGACGCGGGACAGAGAGCAAAAATAACGACAATTAATGACATTTAACAGGTTTAGTTACATTTTTACATTTCTTCCTTCTCTGATGGATGTTCCGGTTCCTCCAACACACAGAAACGATCACGAGACCCATCCATTTTTCTTATATTAAAAAAAACTGAGGAGTTTCTTTTCTTTTAATTCTTCAAATTTCAAACACCATACATCTGAAACTGATATCTGCCATATATATATATATATATATATATATATATATATATATATATATATATATATATATATATTTCAATAAACCTTAAGATAAATGATGGTAGTGTGTCATATAAACACAGTGCAAAAACAAGAACAAAAAAAGAGTGGACTCAGGACTAGGAAGGGGGCGGGGCTTATCTGGCTGAGGTGACATGGTGGGGGGGGGGGGGGGGGGTTTAAAGGTTGCAGCCCGCACGAGCAGTGTCATTCATTCCGGGTGGAGCTGCGGTGAGAAGGAACCTTTTCAAAAACTTTGAACCCGCACACGGACGGACGACAAAGAAGCACCAACTATGAAAGTGATGCAAGAAACTGAGGATGCACCGAACGACAGAAAGGTAGGCCGACCTAGCAAACACTTCCTTTACTGCTACATTTAAGCTGATTAGTTTGTTAAATTACACTGTTATTGGAGTTACTGATTTAAAAATAAAAGCTGCCAAACTACGTGAATGTACCAAAACCTTTATCTGGGTGGATTTAATTGTTGTAGCTCACATTTATGTCTTTTTTTTTTATCTTGTTCCTCTCTCTAGATCATAAAATCCCAAGTGGAGAAGCGTCGGAGGGAGAGGATGAACCGCAGTCTGGAGCATTTAAGGACCCTGTTGCTTCAGGAGCCACAGCAGCTGGTAATTTATTCTCCATCTTTCAGTTTCACGCTGAATCTCGCGTGTCACGGTTCCGACGAACACGTCTTGCACACGAATCCTGAACGATGAAGTCATTCCAGGGACTTCTGCAACATTTGCCTACCGTTTAGTGTGAAGTGGATAAATAAAATGTGATGTACAGTGTGTTCGTCACCCCAAGGAGAGCTGAGAGTAACCTCACTGATGTTTCCATGCAGGGTGGGACTCCGCGCAGAGTAGAGAAAACTGAGATATTGGAGCGCACGGTTCTCTTCCTGCAGAACACTGTCAAAGAAGAGAACAGAGGGGCTGGAGGCCAGAAACACTCCTTCCAGGACGGGTTCTCCTCCTGCCTGCAGAGAGCAGCTCGCTTCCTGGGTCCTGAGGGGAAGGGTCTGTGGCCTGGAGCAGCTCTCGATGCATCTTTTACAAATCGCATTTCCCGTCCAGAGCCTGACTCCTCGGGCGTCCGGGGGAGAACTGGAGCCCCCAGCTCTCTGCCTCACAAAAAGCTCATTCTTCAGATGCTTAGAGAAAAATCCCATTCCAGATTGCAAAGACGTGCCTCTGCTGGGGACAGTTCTCCTCATCACTACCAGCTCCTGGTCCAGCAGAGTCCTCCAGGGATCCCCCAGAGACAAAACCAGCTTGAGGCCGGCAAACAGAGCCCGTCTCAGCGCTGCACGGACAGCGTGACTTTGTGGAGGCCGTGGCCTTGATCCCGTACTCTGAGAACTGAACTCAGTCACAACTCATTCGATATGATTCCTGAACGAAAGAAAGAAAAAAAATCGCCTTGCACAAACCCCCCTTTTTTGTTTTATTCTGACAACAGTCAGTCAAGAACCTGTAAATACCGTCAAGTCATTTGTACATGTGCAGTGTGGGTGGGGGGGTCCGGTCACGTCACTTCCCGGTGAGTTCGTTGAGCGGCAAGCGCGCGAGCGAGGGTAGAGGTGAGTATCACGGTGACGGAAGAGTCCGCGCCCTCCTCCCCCGCGTCCCCCTCCGCTTGCTTGACTCAAGAGGGAGGATCCAGGCGTGAGGGGCTCCAGGGTCGGACGCGGCCCCTGACTTCCACCAGTTCCTGGCTTTGTGGAACAGCCTAACTTGTATTGTCTTTAATTATATATTTTGTATATTTTGCACACTTAATTTATTCTGGATGTCTCCCTATGGTGAGCAGTATTCTTTTTTTTAATTAAAACAAATAAAACAAATTCATAAAAACGTGTAAGTGTGGCGTGAAAAGATTTCTTTTTCTTCTTCTTCCTCTTAAAAACGAAGCTGGATTCTGTGCGATGGCTTCCAGAGCTCTTTAGGAGCTGGAGGTGTGAGCCTCCCGCAGAGCGACATCCTGCAGGTGTGAGGTCTCAGCAGCGGTTCAAAAGACATCAAGGGAAGCCACTTCTCACTCACTCAGTTCCAACGCCTCACAAGGAAAAAGTATAACATGGCCTCCAGCAGCCTGCGCGGAGGAAAACAAATGACTGTTTCAAACATTTCACTTTTCAGTTTCGGCATAAACTGCTCCTCTGCTCTTGAAAAGACCGGATTGAAATGGTGCCGTGCTGTTAACCCCTCCTAAATTCTCTACTTGGCCGAAAATTCTGGAATTTTAGTAACTAGTAGAAGTAACTTTCAGGATCTAGTTTACGTGCATGACACCGCCCCCCCCTCCCAATTTAACTTTCAAACAAAACCCTCCGCCTCTTGGCCTCGAGGGGTGAAGTAGAACCTCCGGGATCCGCGTCTGCATTTGTTTTCAATATAATTAGTATTCATTCTGTCACCCACACGCCACCCCCCCCCCACCCCAGGACACACTTGTCTTCCGCGCGTGTCGCTTCACAGGAAACAAAACGTGCCATAACCCCCCCCCCCCAACACACACACACACACACACCTCTTTGAAGGTGCGTTGATGGGGGCATTTGTCCGTCACCTGTCAGCGATGCTCGTCTCTGGGAAAGCGAGGGTTGTTAAACCTGAATGCTCGGTCGGTCTCAGGCTCAGGTGATTTTTTTTTTTAAATTTCATTTTTAAATTAAAAAAAAAATTGTTTCTTATTCGAAAAAAAACGGTTCAACGAGCGATATTGATGACGTCATCTCGAACTTTCACTGTGGGTTTCTGTCAGTCCGGTTTTTTTGTTTTTTGTTTTTTTTTCTTCAACGGAATCAGAATCTTTTGTGTAGTGACAAGAAAGTTTCTGATTCTTGAAAAGAAAAAAAAGAAAAAAAAACCCGGACCGACAGATAGCCAGAGTAGGTTCGAGATGACGTCATCAGTGTTTACTGTAAGCGGTTTTGTGAATAAAAAGCAAATTAAAAAAACAACTAAATGTGAATAGTTAAGCCTATTTATTTACTATTTTGAACTCCCATCTTCAGCTGAACCGTGGGTTTGTTGTCCTTTACTGCATCTCATATTTTTACTCTCTTCGTGAGCAGACGGAAAGGAGTCGGCTTTTTTTCTTTCCTCCTTTCTCGTGGGAACAGAAGAGCGCAGCTCCATTTGCACTTTTATTATCTGTTGGACTTCGTACATCATTAAAAGGAGTGTGTGTGTGGAGGCCCGCGGAACTTCAGGTTCCCACACACACACACACTCCACTTACATGCTAACGCCGCCTCCTCAGGCCGCTGGAGGACAGAAATGCGCCACCGCACGCACATTTGCGGGTACCTGTTGAATGCAATGCAGAAGCTCCACCCTGCAGGTTTTAAAAAGGCGCCCGTTTGCGCGTTTCAGCTCCTGCGGCAGTTCTCACGTGGATGTGTTAAACTGATTAGTGAGCCACGAAAGCGGAGCCCAGCAGGACTCTTGAGGACCAAAAGGGTCCAGAACGTCCAGAATACTTTTAGGTCATTAAAACAAATATTAAAAGAAGGAAATATCAGTTAATGAAGATTCTTATTGTTATCAGCTTCTTATCATTGAAGGTGAACCGGTGAGTAGAGGACCCTCAGACAGTGGGAACCACATTCCCTCACACACGCGCACACGTGCTTAAAAGTCACCGGTTGCGTTCATCTGGCGCGTGTAAACTGGTCGCGTGCTGCAGGAGATGAAAGGGTTCAGCTCATTTACCGCCCAGACTCGTCGCCCCGGGGGGGGGGGGGGGGGGGGGCGTCCTCATCAAAGTCTGAGGGACAGCACGTGGCGTTAAAACCGAGGGTCGCACCCCCCCCCCCCCCACACACACACCTCTCTCCAGCGGAATGACAATGAATGAGGTGATGAGGTTTTTTTTTTTTTACGCCACACGCAGACACGTGGTTCGATGAGGTGTGATAGTGGGAGAGTGCCATCCAGCTCCATCTCATCGTGGGGGAGAACAGAGGAAGGTTTCATTCACCCTTTATTACCTGTTAAAACCCATACCTCATTGAAGGGGGGGGGGTGTGGGGGGAGGACTTTGCTGGAGTCACTGCTGGGAATTTATTCAAAATGGATGCGTGAGGACAATTTGACCAAGTGGGAGCGTGATGGAGGGCTGCACCACATGACCTGGCCTCCACATTCACCTGACCTGAACCCAATCCAGATGGTTTGGGATGAGAAGGACCGCAGAGTGAAGGCCAGAGGGCCAACAAGCGCTCAGCGTCTCTGGGAACTCCTTCGAGACTGTTGGAGAACCGTTTCAGGTGACGACCTCGCGAAGCTCACGGAGAGAACGCCAAGAGCGAGCAGAGCAGGAGTCAAGGCAGCGGGCGGCCATTTTGAAGAAGCTAAAATATAACACATGTTTTTGAGTTATTTAAAAAAAAAATGTTGACAACATAATTCCATACCATGGTTTTGATGTCTTCAGTGAGAATCTACGATGTAAACAGTCGTGAAAATAATTTTTTTTAAAAATCCATGAGATGAGAAGGTGTGTTCTAACTCGTGTAAACAAAGGAAGCCAAAGCACCTCAACTGTTCAACGCAGCTTCCCCGCCCGTCATAAAATGTAAATATGCTGCTCGAAAATACGCAGTTGATCGCCTTCTGACTGATCCAAACGCCGGCGAGGGTTGCTTGATCCAGGTTTGTTACACATGTTAATGTGCAACTCCGGTGATGACACCGACCGACGTGGGAGAAGTTTCGTCGAGCCTCTCTCATGGGAAACTTCCAGTCAGGCAGCCATCACACTTCGTTAGCTGTCAGATTCGATACTTCGTAAACCAGCAGATTGCCGGGAGGCGAGGTGGCGTTTGGGTTCCCACGCGTTTGGGTAGCCTGGAAACTCGTCACTCATGCGTAAAATACGCATTTACGCACCATGCAAACTCGCCTTTTTTGCCGATTTAATGTACATCTAGAAACACATTCAGGTTAAATAAGAATATCTGAATCCATTTCGTACTTTTTTTTTCCACTTTTTGACTTTGTTTTGTTGAACATCTGCATGTTTACGGGCAGAGGAGACGCAACCGTTCCCTCTGGTGCAGATTCGATAGTGATCACGTGACCATCAGCTGATCATCTGGAGTAGAATTCAAGAGAACTTACTGAAAGCGTCCAGAGGTGTGGAGTCGCTGTGTATTCAGCCCTTCTGGTCCTCTGTGACCCACAAGATTTAATGAAGTGTGTTTTTCTTATCCGGCGTGGGTTGTTTTTTTTTGTTCCCCTCGCTGGTCCTGATCCAGTTGTGACCTCAGCTCCAGGTCTCGTGTGAGAAGTCACCCGCGGTCGTTTGTCTGGAGCTTCACGCTGTGCCGGCGGATGTTTGACGGTTTCACCTCACAAATGTAAAACATGCGCCGCGTGAGCCGGTGACACCTCTGGCAGGCGCGTGCCGCCCCCGCTCGGGGTTCGTTCGGAGGGGGGGGGGTCGCACGTGGCCTCGGACTAGAGCGTGCGTGTGGGGGAGGGGGCATTTAGCCTTCGAGTTCAAATGTGTGCAACATCCAACATTAAGGGAACAACTGGAGGCAGAGCACGAGAGTTCTATGTCACTGTCAACATAGTAGAAACATCCAAAGACAGATGCCATTGGAACTGAGGGGAAGTGAGGAATAAGGAAGATGACAACTACACTACATAAATACATTTAGAAAATAAACTCCGGGGGTGATAGCCTACACTATGGGACTCCGGGGTTTCATCTACACTGTGAGCGTGCACCGTTGGTGCTGGTCGGTGCACAAGTCGACATTCCGGGACAGGTTCTTTCTTCCATAACCCCATTCGTATCTGAACGAGCCGTAGAAATGACAGAAAAAAACCAAGAATCTTATTTTTTTTTAATAAAAACAAAAAACTCGTGTCCCTGTCAGAAAGGTCCGGTCAACATCCGGGTCACACGGCTCATCGTTGAACATCAATGTCCTCAGACGTGGGAAACTAAAGGAATTTGGGTGAAGAAAAGCAAAAACCTACGTTTTTAACGTCTCATTTTTTTTCCATATAGTGCTGGTTACTAATTTGACAACGTTTTCAGCGTGAGAAATACTTATGAACAAAATAAACAGACCTTGCAACGTCACGGTGTATACTACTTATAGAGAAAACTTCACCTACGTACAGCACAGCAGAGTGGCGCAGCGGAAGCGTGCTGGGCCCATAACCCAGAGGTCGATGGATCGAAACCATCCTCTGCTATATGTTTTCGTTTTGTCGCTGAAGTGGGTTGTAGAACGCTTTCCCTTTCACAACATTTTAATTCATTCAGGGAAACTGAATATTGTCATAGTTTATCAAGTTTAAGCTAGCTTGGTCAAAAAGTCCCTAAGCCAAGTTAGCTTTCACTTTATACTTTGAATTCAACAAAAATGCATGGCACTGTTGTATCATTTCATTCTGAGGACACGAGTTACAGTCGCAGTTGTCATCTTGTCTTGAGTTGTCTTTCCACCTGTTTGAAGACACTAATGTGAAGTTGCCTTGATGGTCTGAATATGTCCTGGAAACGTGTGTGTCTCAAGATGTCTTCAGATTTCACGACTGTCTTGATTTTCACTCTTTTTTTTAATAGTAAATTAAACTAGATTTCTTACCATAACATTGTGAATGAACAATATACAATATCATGACATACTCAGCATTTTATAATACAAATGTAAAACAATACATAGCCTGAACACACACACACACACACACACACATCATATTCATAGTAGATTAACTATCTGACTGACATCCAATCAGTTTCATCAGTCTGTGCTGCTAGTAAGAAGGTTGTCAATGCTGTGGAAGAAAGGCTTTCGTCATGTAAATCTGGGAGATAAAAAAAAAAAAACACAACTGTGGCCCAAAGTGTGTTCACTTACATTTGGAGCTCCTCTCTAGAGATGTGTGAGATTTAGCAGATGCCAAAGTTCTAAATGCAGCGCCATTTTCCCCCTTTCCCGTGAGAAACAGCTCCCACGGGAACACCCGGCGACAGAGAACGTTTTGAAAAAAAAAATTTTAAGTACCAAGTTTTCCCGCCTTGAAATTAAAACCATCACTAAAGCTGCGTTGTCACCTCAACTGAGGTCAAAAGTGCAAAATAAGTAGAAGCTGCAAAAATCAGTGAGCCATAATTGAATGTAATAACCAATACATACAAATACAGATAGAATTGTAGAAATGACCAAATGAAATGAGAACATGTTTATGTTGAGCTCGCACGTTGATTCAAAGGTGAAATGCAGCTGTCCTGTAAATGTGCCTCAACACTGAAGGCTTCATCAGCTGAGAGACATTTGGCTGGGGGTGGCTGGGTAAACTGAATTATGCAACAATATTCATAAAATACACAAGAGGCGATTGATTCCTTTACTTCTGGTCTGGTACTAAGATTTGAGCCTGGGTCATATGACATGGCAACTTTAAAAAATAAAAGCACTATGCAGATTTTTGCAGAATAAAACCCAAACCAAGGAATTTTTACATTCATATGAAATAAAAGATGCTTTAAAATTCAGTAAACGAGGCATGTAAAAGTTGTGATTTCTCGTCTGTGTCCTCTGGTGTCATGACTCAAAGACAGAGATGAACCTTCTGTTCTAGTGTGGATGGTATAGAATGAGATGTTACGGTCTCGGCGAGGGTTGCTTGATCCAGGTTTGTTACACATGTTAATGTGCAACTCCGGTGATGACACCGACCGACGTGGGAGAAGTTTCGTCGAGCCTCTCTCATGGGAAACTTCCAGTCAGGCAGCCATCACACTTCGTTAGCTGTCAGATTCGATACTTCGTAAACCAGCAGATTGCCGGGAGGGGAGGTGGCGTTTGGGTTCCCACGCGTTTGGGTAGCCTGGAAACTCGTCACTCATGCGTAAAATACGCATTTACGCACCATGCAAACTCGCCTTTTTTGCCTATTTAATGTACATCTAGAAACACATTCAGGTTAAATAAGAATATCTGAATCCATTTCGTACTTTTTTCCACTTTTTGACTTTGTTTTGTTGAACATCTGCATGTTTACGGGCAGAGGAGACGCAACCGTTCCCTCTGGTGCAGATTCGATAGTGATCACGTGACCATCAGCTGATCATCTGGAGGAGAATTCAAGAGAACTTACTGAAAGCGTCCAGAGGTGTGGAGTCGCTGTGTATTCAGCCCTTCTGGTCCTCTGTGACCCACAAGATTTAATGAAGTGTGTTTTTCTTATCCAGCGTGGGTTGTTTTTTTTTGTTCCCCTCGCTGGTCCTGATCCAGTTGTGACCTCAGCTCCAGGTCTCGTGTGAGAAGTCACCCGCGGTCGTTTGTCTGGAGCTTCACGCTGTGCGGGCGGATGTTTGACGGTTTCACCTCACAAATGTAAAACACGCGCCGCGTGAGCCGGTGACACCTCTGGCAGGCGCGTGCCGCCCCCGCTCGGGGTTCGGTGGGGGTGGGGGGTCCGCGCGTGGCATCGGATTAGAGTGAGGGGTGGGGGTGGGGGTGGGGGGTGGCCCATTTACCCCACGAGTCCAAATGTGTTAAACATTCAACATTAAGGGAACAATTAGAGGCAGAACATGAGCGTTCTAGTTAACGTTCCTGGTTCCTGGTTGAACCTGAATGAGCAGGACGACAAGGGGAACCTGAAATGGGACAGAAAATAAACGAGAACGTGAAGAGGAACTAGGGGCCTGTACTGTTTCGGGACTATGCCTCAAGATCCCGGGGAGGGGCTTTTGTTGTTGTTGTTTTCCAAGTCCAGCCTGATCGTCATCAGTTAACGTTCCCTTTGCAAACTCAGAAGAACCCGATGCAGGTTCCTTCATGGAGAACATCTCTACAGCCTTCTCAGCTGCTTTGCTGAGGGGGTTTCTGTCTTAAGCCTGGATCACCAAGTTATTTATTACCAACTTTGATGGGGTTTTGAAAGTTGTCTAAATTTACTTTGGTTCTTCAGTCACTCACTCCTTCTAGAACCGTGATCGTCTTCCAACGGACTGAAGGAAAATGCCGTGCTGCTGTGTCTCATTTGTATGGTTTGACAACAAGAGCCACATGTCGGTGTTCAGAGGCCGGTGGAAGTCTCACTGCGGGGTGGTGGGAGGCGCCTGACGCCACGCCCTCCTACAGTTTAAAGCCCGAGCTGAAGTTCGAGCGGACGCATTCAGCTTCTACTGACACCTCGAGCTCCAGGACGAGAATCATGAAATTGCTTCAGGACGACGCAAAAGCCCAGAGGAAGGTAGGTGTGCCGTCCCTCAGCTCCAGGCTTGGTCCCCCACATACCTGTTTAACTACAGGCCGGGGTCTGAGGTCTTGTGGACCCGTAACGAGTTCATCTCTCTCTCTCTCTCTGCAGATGCTCAAACCTCAGGTCGAGAGGCGTCGTAGAGAGCGGATGAACCGCAGCCTGGAGAGCCTGAAGACTCTGCTGCTGCCAGAGGTAAGAAGATTATGGATGATCATCATCCTAGAAGACTTTTCCTTTTGTACGTGGCAGGTCTTTTTGAACTGTTTCTATCTGTTTAAGATGGAAACACGTCAGCGCAGGGTGGAGAAGGCAGAGATACTCGAGCGCACGGTCGTCTTCCTGCAGAACTCTGCCAAAGACCCGAGCGCAGGAGGTCAGAAACTCTCCTTCCAAGGCGGCTTTTCCACCTGCATGCAGAGAGCAGCAGAGTTCTTGGGACCTGAGGGGAAGCGTCTGCGGCTCGGAGAAGCTGTGGACGCAACGTTTGCCGCTCGCTTCTCTGCTTCTGCCGGGGTCCACAGGAGAACTGGAGGCTCCACCAGCCCCCTGACCCTCCCAGAGTCCTCCAGTTCCATGCTCCGGCTGCTGATACAGCGGTCGAAATACAGACTACACACGCCTGCATTTGCAGCCAGCTGCTCCCCGAACACCCCCCAGCAGACCCGGGCAATAGCGAGCGCAGTGAGCAAGGAGCCCCAGAGCCGACCTGCCAGCCAGTCTCTGTGGAGACCCTGGCCCCGATCACAGGCTCCAGAGCTGGACTTTTGATGACTTTAACATGCTGAGTAACATCCAGTCTACGTGAACAATCCCAGTGCAATATGTTGTCTTTGTGTAATTTATCTATTTGTAGATATTGTAGATGTTATGGACACACCACATGCTGCTGCAGCCTCCACGGCCATTCCACGGCGCCAGCTATGAACAACACTGGCGCCTTTTATTTATTCTATTTGTAAATAATAATAATTAAAAAAGAAGCAGAAACCAACCAGGCATGCGTTCGTTAATTGTTTTCTGGCACGTGGCATGCGTGGAGCGTGCTCTCGCGCCCCTGAAGATCAGAAAAAGGCACCACGCAGGTTTCACGCCGCTCACACAAAAGGGTTTAATCCTCCTGTCAGCCTGAACATTCACGTGCAAATTAGCCGGGAAAAGATTTAAAAAAAACAACAACAACTACTTTAAATCACTTTAAGTGTTCAAATTGTAAGCAGAGGAGTTCAGATTTGAAATAAATTATCAGGAGGGGCCATGCAGACGCATCAGGTTTCACCTCTACCCCGACGTGCCAGTGACGTTTCCTGGCCACGTCTTACGGTGTCGGAGCGGTTCTCCCGCAGCATCTGTTGGTTTAAAAAATATAAAAAGAAACAAAGAAAAGGTGGTCAAACTGCAGAGCTGTTAACGGCCGGTAATTAACATGTCTGTACCGGGGACGGAGTCTCCTCTCAGTCCCTTCCTCGCTGGGATGTATGAGATTTAGCAGGTAGTAAAGTTGTAAATGCAGCGCCACTTCCCAGCTTTCCCACGAGAAACCGGTCGACCACCAGAAAACATGCGAAGCCTCCTGGATGTTGAGGGAATTTCAACAAAAGGCAAATAAGACAAATGGCGAAGTTAAAGCTGTCAGCAAACTGAAATTTTGCAAACAGATAATATTTCATTGTTTTATGCTTTAAAAAACAACAACAAAACGGCTCTTAAGATTTCAAACATAATCGGATTTTAAAAGAAAGAAAGAATAAAAGTATTTTACCTGTGACCGCAGTTCATCCTAAAACCTGATCGCCCTGGAAACAACAACAATAACAACAACAAACAAACAGAAAAACGGAAGTTAAGCTCATATGCAAGAAAAGCTGCTTCGTCACACGTACATGTGAGGACTCTGACAACATGGGTGAGGTTTTACGTGTAGCTTTATTAAAATCATATTTTCCTGCTCACCTGTTGAGTGGAAACAGACTCAAACAAACATTCAGTTCCTTGTGTAACTGTGCAACGCAACAAACAACGTTACAAACAATATCCCCCTCCTTTTAAACACAAGACACAACATAATAATTTAGGCTAGGCTATAAAACAGGAAGTGCTTCTGTATATTCATTTGACAGGAAGTGACACCTAACAGTTCACCCAAACCTGAAACTTGAGTCATTTCTTACTCACCCTTGTGCTGATGGGTGAGGGTCGGCCAAAGTTTGTTTGTTTTTTAGTCCATTAAACACATCTGCAGTTTTTCAGCAATTTTACTCTCAAACAACTGAAGTGAATGGAGACCAAATGTAAAAACACACATATCCTTGTGCTTTTATCTTTGTGAGGACTTTCATTGACGTAATACACTCCCTAGGCCCTCCCTCTAAACACAACCATCTCAACTGACTGCCTGACCCTAACCTGGACCCTAAGCCTAACCAGAACCTGATTCTAACCTCGACCCTAAAACCCAGTCTTGACCCTCAAACGGCCCTTTGAAGACGTGAGGACCAGCTAAAATGTCCTCACGTTCCAAAAATGTCCTCACTCTGTTAATCAAATACGTATTCTAGTCCTCAATATGTAGTAAGTACAAGAACACACACACACACACACCAGGTTTGGAGGCCCGCTGGTCACTGGAGCGCCCCGCCAGGACGCCATGTTTTCAGTTAGGCTACAAAACCGTGGCATGAGTGAGATCTGTGAAACATCCTGGTATGTTGAGAATTCCGGACATTCGGATCGCTGTGGTCAAGCAGTACTGAGGCATTTCATGGTTTCTATTGTGTTGTTGTTGTTTTTTATATTTTAAATTTGGTCACCATTTCCTTCAGTTGTTTTGGAAGTTACTGCAATGCATCATCATAAGGGATGAGTACAAAACTTTCATTTCTGGGTGAAGGCTTTCTTTAAGGTGCCAAAGGTAAGTCCCGGGTGAGCGCCTCCCGCTTTGGCTCTTCTCCAGCGCTTTCTGAATTAATAAAAGAACGGCAAAGTAAAACTCGGCGTCTCACAGCCCATGAGAAGCGCTGTAACATCGGACTCTGCTGGAAGCTGAAGTTTCTCTCTACAAGGCCGTCTGCGTGGAGTCGGCGGTGGTGTTTGACCTCTCACCTCTGGATTTCTGCTCTGAATGTGAGGAACTCACTGGTGCTTGTTCTGCTCTGCTGTGGCTGTCGCTGTTTATAACTGGCGGGCGACTTGATTGGGCTGCGGGTTCTGTGGGAGGTGAAACAACCACTCTTTCTATGTGCTCACTGGCTGTTCTCTCTGTCACGATTACATAATTTGGCTCTGGCTGGTGGGCGCTGGAACGACGCTGCAAAGCATTCTGGGTACAGGAAAAGGAGCGCTGCCTAGGGGCAGGCTGGGGTGACAGGAAGTGAGGTGTCACAGCCCTGGGAACTTCCTGATGTCTTTCCCGATCCTCGTCCTCTGAGGTAACCTCCTGTAATGTGCTAATTGGTCGAGGGGAGCGGCCCATGATTCTTGGAGGGACCAGCGCTGTTGCTGATTGGTTGAGCTGTGGTCGCCAGTTCTGAGGGGAGGGGTATTGTACTCTGTCCATCGACCAATCACTGCCAAGACAGAATGTCGTCACGTCACAATGTAACACATGTAATACCATTTACTCTATTCTGCACAGGAAGGCATTTAACAATATTCTAAGCAACTGGAGATAAAATAGATCCATGTAGTTGTTGGCTCTTTGGCTTTGGTAGCCTGCGTGTTTGTTGTCTTGGTTGTTTTTTTGGAGTGTGGCATGTCTGACTCCTTACCTCTGTTGTGGTGGGGTCACATTTCGATGCCCTATGATCCCAGAGAAGGAAGCGCTTCTTCCAGGTAGGCCTTGTGCTGCGACCCATGGCGAGTACATCAGAGTTCGCTCCTCCCACAGCATGTCGTTGGTGGAGTCTACAGGGACAGGTCCTCTCTGGATTTGGTGAGCCAGCAGGAGTTCCAGGACCTGATGATGCATGCCCTCTCTGGCCACGTCGATCGGACGGCGTCCTCTGCGGTCATGAAGCTCGAGGTTGGCACCGTGGAGGAGGAGAAGTCTGGCGGTGTCATAGCAACCATAGAGGGCGGAGAGGAAAAGTGGTGTCTCACCCTGGTGGAGAAATAGTCCACAACACTCACTTCTGTGAGGATAGCTACCCTGATCAATAAAGCAATTAGGTGTTTTTAAAAAGCTCCAATTATCTAATGCCATAATAACACACCAGAAAGGGTCAAACTGTCTCTAAAAATCCCTAAATTTAGATCAAGAAAGCAAAGAGTTGAGCAGCTTAAGAAAAGCAAGCGCCTACCTTGTTGTCTTGCAGGTCCACTGCTGCCCCGTAGCGAATGAGAGTCCTTGTTAGGGAGAGGTGGTTAACTGAGCATGCCCAGTGCAGGGCTGATCTCCCTGAGAGAGACAGTGTGTGTTCAGAGTGGAGGGGAGGTGAGGGGGGGCAGAGGGGGAGGGAGTAAGTCAGCCAATGAACAACCATTACACAACAGAGTCAAGCCCAGATGGTGAAGAGAGGGAGGATGGAGGGATGAACCGCTTCAGCCAAAGTGAGATAACGGAGACATGGGCCATAAAAGATGAGATGCGGAAAGATGGAGATGAGGAACGAAGTTAATGCCTCTCGACACGAACACTAAAGCACTTTAACTTTGTTCTGAGTCAGAGGAGGGCAGCAGGGGAGCTGGAGAAGGAGAGGAAGGAAGAGAGGGAAGCCATGGGTAGAGGAGGACAGGATGGGAGAGAGGGACACAAAAAAGAGGACGTGAGAGAGACGGGGGTAAGTTACATGAGTTACTCAACCCCTCAGTGAACAGATCTCAGAGTGAATGGCTTGCTCATGTCTTCTACATATCAAACAAGGCATGACATCCAGATACTGCACGCTACGGCCCCGCTAAGTCTCACTGAGCTAGTGACACAGCTGCAGAGAGTTCAGTCTTTGGTCCACATTCCAGTGTAACACCATTCGTGCTCCCCAGGGAACGAATTCTACCCACTTAGGTGAAGAATTACTGCAATCAACCTGAGGTCGACCCACATACCAAACTACTAGTATCTGTGACAGGGCAGCGTTACCAGTATGATCAGTGTTGTTGACTGGTACTCCTGCTCTCAGCAGCTCCAGGACAACCCGGTCCAAGCCGCTACGCACCGCACGGATCAGTACCACAGATCCATCTGGGCCACACCACTCTGCTGACTGCCAACACAACCGAGTCAAAATGAATACAAAATCTCAACAAAAACAACACACATTTAAGTCAGGCACCGACACACCCCACGAAAACAGAAAAAAACTCATTCGGAAAAAAAAGAAAGAAAAAAAAAGAGAATAAAAGCAGAACAAAATAAATGGAAAAAAAAGCCCAGCAGTCATATCTTATCTCTTCTCAATAAACATGGATAAAAGAAAAGAAGTAGTAAAAAAAACCCACAGAGAAACAAACCTGTTGTGGAGGACTAAGCAGAGGAGGAGGCATGGCGTTCCTCTCCCATCCTCTAGAGGGAGCTGAAGGAGAAGAATTAATGAAGGTCAGTGGAAGACTTGAGGGAGTCATCGTATTATTACAGACAAAATGCATCTAGAAGAGAAATAAGGTGAGTCTTATTCATACAAACACACTGATGGTCATGATTTCACCATGCATTCTGTGTTGATGTTCAAGTACAGTAACGAAAAACGGTAATACATTTTTGGGAGCGAGGAATTAGTGAGAGAGGAAAACATGGAGGTTCTTTACATTGGACAGGCCTGCAGGGCTGCGAGCCTCCAGCGCGGTAGTGCTTCTGCTCCTGGCTCCTGTGGTCACAGATGGTGGAGTCCTCCTGGCGCCCGATGCATCGCACACTTACGTCCTCCATTGAACTCTGGGTAAAATCCGTGTCACTTCCAATATCCTGGTCCCTTTTGAGAGGTCTGAAACAAAAACACTCATCTTTACACTGTGTGTTAAGCGATAGGTTGAAGTTTTTGCTCTCTGGCACACAGTATTAAAAGTTTTTATACTTCATTCCTAGTGTATTTTGAGTACTGTTTGTGCTGTGTCTGTTGTCCGTCTGGGTTTCTTTCTTTAGTTGTCCTTCATACGGATGCCCTCTTCTACTTCTACCACCCCAACCTGAACAAATGAACACAGCCAACAACCTTCTAGGCAAGTCTTGTTAACTGGCAGCCATCTTGGTATGGCCTTCAGGTAGTTACAGGCAACCAGCCATCAGTGTACAGTCGACGGCCACCGGCACTTCAAAACTGCATGTATAGAATAGTTCGTAGCTACTTCCCAAAAATGAGATTTTACAAGACCGACCTCTTTTACATCTGCCATTTCCTTGCATTAATCAACAGTTGTAGAGAACCTGCTGATTACGTGTTGTTGTTGTTTTTAATATTTGATTGTTCTTCTGTAGTGACATTTCATGGAGTATTGTACTTCTTCAAAACCTTGAACCTGCTTGATCCCGTTAGCACGAAAGTTGTGGTGTGTTGTTAGGGCTCAGCAGGTATTTGTCACCATATTTCAGTATCCATGAATCTCTCTCTTTCTAAACGGTACAGTGTTGCCACGGACGCAATTGTTCACTTAAATAGAAATTTGCTTGTGGTGGTAATGTTTGGCTTCTCTGTTCTGCAACCATTGATCCCAAAACAATTTAACGGTTTAGCTCTTTAAAGAAAAAAAAAAAAAGGTAATAATACTCTGGATTTCATGAGTTAGAATCAGCAACTTAACTGTAATTGATAAATAACTGAAATAATTAAGCCAAGTGGAGAAAAAGAGGTTTTCAGGACTGCCAAGAAGAAGTGACACTCTGACTTAGTGAGAACAATACAGGATGACCGCTGGTACTTGTCGATGTGATGTCATTGCCACAGACGACCAAACATCCTCTCACCGCATCCTAATGGCGTCCTCCCCTAGCGGCTCCCTCCTTCTCTTTTTCTCTGCTTCCTTCGCCTTCTTCTTTTTCCTCAAGCTGATCTTGTCTTTCTCCTTGCTGGATCGGACTCTTTGTTCTTGTTGGGCCGTGTGACGCGTCCAAGCTGTGGGTTTGCCATTTTCACTGTCTGTGACCGTAGACCTGTGTCTCACCCTGCCGCTGCTCTCCCTCTCCGCCCGCTGCAGCCTCACCCTCCTCACCACCAGGAACACCACCAGGGCCAAGGCCAGCAGCAGGCCCACTGCTATAGCGACCACCGCCCACAGCCACACAGGGGTCGGCTCTAAAAAAACAAAGAACAGAAAAGGCTTTTTTTTAATTATTAGAATAAAAGAGTTTAATGTTTTAAACACATCAATACAAAAAAATACTGACAATGTCGTTCCGTGACAGATTTTCAAGAATTTTATCATTCATTCAGATGTGAGAATTTGAGTTTCCAGATGACGGGAACGAGCTGTAAAATGGCCCTGACCAGAGCATTTGAGTTCTGTATTGAACAGACATCAAACGTGATTAATCAGCAAATACAACAACATAATTCTGTTAGAGCAACTGAGACAAACCTCCAGCCCTTACAAATTCAACTACACCCTGGAGATGGAGAGGGTTCCACACGGTTATGCTTGGATGAAATTCACAGCTGGGTGTATGTGTGTATGTGTGTGGGGGGGGGGAAGGGGGGGCAGGACATGCGAGGCTACCTTTAATGTACTTTGTCACCATTTCCTCCTCGTCTCTACTTCCTATTTCCTCTTGGACACCTCTAACGGTGATGACGTTCTTCAGCTCTGGGTGGGCGGTGTAGACGCCAGGCTTCAGAAACATTACAGCCCGGAGGAAGCTGGCTGCTTCGGTGGCATGACGGAAACAGGCGTGAGGCAGACGGGAGCATGGCCTGTTGTCCACTTGGAGGTAAAAGAGGGAGCTGAGAGAGGATTAGAGAGGGAAGGAAATAAGTAGGAAACAGCAGGTATGTCATGACTCATCTGGACATTAGGAGGAGCTGTAGGAGTGTCTCAATCAGTCCAACGGGACATTAAACTTACCAACTCCCAGTACATTTGTTGCTCTGTCGACAAATCCATGTTTTCATACTGCTCCCCAAATAGTGAATTTAATTGACTTATTGAACTTGAACAAAGTTTCTGTGCGTGACCCACTTTTACTGATTCTTAACATGAATGGAAATCAGCTTTTCACAAAATCTGATGCACCGTGTTGATTTTCCAAAGCAGGTATTTGTCTCAAGCTTTGAATGTTGAAAGCAGACGAAAATTATTCGATGTCATCATCTAGAAAGTTGTCAGTCAATGCAGATGTTGTTACAACTCAGACCAGAAAAGCATTCAACTAACTGAGAACTAAACTAAGAACCAAAAACCTAGACTGATTTGTCATTGTGCTTTGTGCTGCAGAGCTGTCTGACCATCGCTTTTGAAGAAAACATCAAGAGAAAAGCCATGGAAAAATTCTTCACATGTCCTGATTTTACCACTTGAAGTATTTCTGCAAAATACACCAGGAAGAAGTCCAGATTTCAATTTTTTTCTGTGACCCAATTGGTTGTCTTTTTTTAGTTTTAGGATCTGTTTTTTTTTCTGTTTGTTTTTTTTAATTGTTTTTACTGCAACTTTGTGCAGCAATTTGGGTTGGGCCTCCTGTGCAAAACAGACTTTCCACTCAAGTGTTTTTCACTCTTGATCCCAATGCCAGTAGGAGTTTGGTGAGTACCCACCCGTTTGAGTCAGCTGGTGACGCTTGAGCCAGCAGGTCGCTGAGCTGTTGAGTGTCCAGGTCAAGCAACTTCTTGGTAGTGGCGAAGGGAACCGAGCCTCTCACTTTCAGCGGCGTTTTGAGGAGAACGCTGAGAGCCCAGAGTATGGAGCTGTTGGTGAAGGTGCCACCTTGTATCGGGATGCTGGTGTGCAGCACCAGCGTGCCTTCAGCCCACTGGGAGATCTGGTCTTGGAAGCAGTCGCTGCCGTCCCATCCACAGGGGGCGCTGTCACATCCCTGATCGCAGAGGGAGTTGGCGTAGTGATTGCGACAGTATGGGACGTGGCCTGGACTGAGAGTCATGATGAAGAGGGATGTACTTATTAAAATATTGCATGTTAAGATAGTGAAACAATAAATCAGTAGTATAAGTGACAATACAAAGAGGAATCAAAGTATTCAAATTCAAAACACAATCTGGATATTAAGCCTTGTGGTTGTGCCAATTAAGGAGACGAGTGTCTTACTTGCAGGGGGCTCTGTCCTTTATGCAGTCAAAGCCGTCTCGGAGGCACTCAGGTTCCACACACTCTGCGTCACATGACCCATCCCAAAACTTGTCCTTACAGTTCCTTCTGATGGGACACTGACCCCACGGATCACTGGACACGGCTGCAGAAACAAAGTCAGATTGGTGCAAAGAATGGAGGTAGAGTTCGAAGACAAACACACAGCCGGACAAACGTGTCTGTGTTGCATCTTTTTACACCACGCCGATCCTAAGCGCTCGACAACGGCCGCAAAAACAAGGAGTACAAGGAGACACAAGACTTCTGAGACTCATTTGAGTACAATAAAACTGACGATGACGGACAGTTCAAACACACAAAAAGACAAGTAAAACGAGGATAAACACTGCAAGTCCTCGTGCCCCTTGGGTGGGAACATGGAGGAGACCTCTCCCACCAGGAGAGAAATGTTGCATCATGGGATAAAGATGGCCTTTCATAGCAATTTTGTACTTATTTGCAGTTTTGCAGTGACCCCCCCTACCCCCACCACGTCTTAGTAGACCTTAGCCGTGCCAGTAAAATACCCCCAAGCAGACCCTCCTTTAGGTTGTCGCTTGTCTGCATCTTTACACTTTCAATCTGATTCACTAAAGAGAAAAGGCTTTGGGAACCCGACGACATACAAAGCCACCGTACTTGAATTGACCACGGAGTTTTTACAGTGTTATCATACTACCAGCTCACGAGCATAAATAAAAGCCCTCATTGTTTTAGAGCATTAGCAACTATTCATAACAATGCAGGTCAAGCCATGAAAGGTGGTTCCTGATACGGCCCGTTAAAGGGAGCAGGAAACGGGCCCGACATAAACAGGAAGTTTCCAGGAGAAGTGAATAGCAACAGGAAATGGAGTGGGCTGAGCATGATAAAGGTCGAAGGTTGTCTCCTTGGTAATGAGGAATGTGATGGAGTTGGACAATGGGCTTGGCAGGTGTGTGTGTGTGTGTGTGTGTGTGTGTGTGTGTGTGTGTGACCGTAAAGTTGTGAAGAAGTAAAACTGGATGTGTTACATTTGAATGAAGCTTCCTGGTGGAGGAAGGAGGGGATCAAACAAAAGCAATGAGGGAAATTATTAGGGGTCTCAAAAATATAGTTTGGATGATACGACTGGAAGGTTGAACTGTACTTTAAACCAAATGGACTTCAGCTGTCCAACAGATCTGGAAAATGCTTTGAGTTGAACATATGGATGGGAGTACTTTTTCTGAATTTCTACATCGCAGCCAAATGTTGAGCTTCTGTTTTTGTTAAAAAAGAAAAAGAAAACGACATCTGATGGTGACTCACCCAGGCAGGTCCAGCTCAGTCGCAGTAAAACGAACGCCGTCACAACCAACATCCTCCTGTCGTTCAGGTCACAACTGGACACCTTCCTCCTCTCCGCTCACAGATAAGCAGCCCAGCAGTTTGGTACCACTGCACCATAAAATTCCTGTTGTAAATCTCTGCGGTGGAGCTGCAGTCCTACTGCTCACACTCCCCAGTTAACTGTGAGAGAAGCTGCCCCGTTCCATCACCACCGCCACCACCGGCACTTTCTGTAACCGCCACCCAGCCCACTTTGTTCACTCGCTCCTTTTCCAGAGGCTCTGCGGATATCTGGACAACTTCCTGCCACTGTGTGGAGAAGAATAGGAGGGCGATGACCGTTTGCAGCTTTTAGTGTGTCTCAACTTTCAAAAAAAAAAAAAGCAACAAAAAAAAACAACTCAGTGTATAGAGATTGTGAGCTGTTGTGCGAGCCGTTATTTCTGTGCACAAAAAGCAACAGTGTGAAAGTCGGAGTGTTCTGAATCTCATTTATTGAAAAGAGTGCAGAGGGACGTGGAGAATGAGCCGGTCCAAGCATCTGAGTTGCTCTGCCTCTAAAACGGGGAGAGCTGCCTCTGTTTATTAATACTTATCGAGCTTACGAAATAAAATTAAAGAATGACTTCAGCGGCCTACAATGCCGCAATCATGTAAGACTGTCCAAGAATGTCAACAATGATTTAAGCAATGAAATAATGCTTATTACCATTTTAAGAAACAAAATAAACTCGGTGCTTAAACGTTCCACGATTTCAAGACAACCGCATCACGGCACAGTTTCATGAGAACAACGGGTGGCAGAACGGACTGAGATGTTTGTATGTTTCATTTGTCCATATGTTCATAGTCCAAACACTGTTAACATGTGGCGATAGTTCAGTGTCCTCTAAGTCCACGCTTCGGTCAGTGTCTGTGCGGAAAACATCAGAAATATTCTCTCACAATCCTCCAAGTATCCTTAAACCGTGATCCATCTCACTGCACACGTTTAGAGGCAGCAGTCAGAAGCAGAGGGTGGGTCGTATGTTGCCTAACCTGCTCAAATATCAATTCATGATTTCTTTTTTTTTTTAAACAATCTCACCAGAACACCCAGCAACTGCGAGAGGAAGCTGTACAACAGACAGAGTTATGACTGTCAAACCATCTGCTCCAGGGATTCTGGTCACACAGCGCTAGCACTGATGTTAGCTGTGCCAGCCAAGCCAGTGCTGGTGCTAGCAGCATCTGTGGAGGTAGACAGCAGGAGGTGGGACATTTCATTTCAGTTTGGGAAACACTTCTCTACAGCAGCGCCAGCGCTGGCTGAGCTGCAAACATAAAGAAACAACTGCTCCTGTTGTTTCAGGCAGCTCCAGGTTTCCCCTCACGCTGCGTATTGCAATCTTACGGGAAAAGAGTCTCAGTCCACCTCTACAGGGCACCCGTCATCTCTGGCTGTGAAGCTCCCCTGTCCGTGCAGTATTCCTCCCAAAAATCGCTGAACAAGTTTCCAGTTGCAACAAAAGGACAACCGTGATCCTTTTTGGGGTCGCACAATCCTAAATCCATCTTTTTAAAAACAGCACAGAACACCTGCCGCGATAGAGGAGAGGTCTTCCTCTCTGAGCAGTGGTTGTAGTAGTGCCTGTACACCTCCGACATGTTGGAGAAAACTGGCTGCAGACACAGTTTAGAGGTGGACGTCCTGCACGAGGACAGTTTGGGTAAACTTTCGAGGAACTCCCTCAGGACCGTATGCTCCGAAGCTTTACGAGACTTCCTCCGAGTTTGCGTCTTACACTCATCGTCTGAACTGCCTGGTTGGGAGGCATGTTGTGCCCAGTTGAGCACCGACCACTCTCCGATCCCCAGAGTAGAGAGAAACATCTTTTTACAAACTTGTTTTCTGTCACCGTCAGCGATCAAGTGATAACGCATCGACACAGATCTCCTCGACTGAGTCCACGGTGCTCTGGTTCTTTCCACGGGGTCGCAGTCAACAAGTCCAGCCACGTAGAGCTTCCTCTGAGGCCAGTTCATGCTCTTCCAAAAACCAGTAAACAGCTCATCTCTCAAATTTTCACTGAACTCCGCACAGAAGCGACTGGACGCCCTTTTGCAAGCGCTGGACGCGCATCTCGGTCCCATCGTCCTCTGACCTTTCGTGATGGTGGCTCCATCTTTCTTCCGTTTGCTGATGTACGGTTTGCCCTCCATCCTGAGCTGCTTCTGTCGATTTTGCTTCCACGTTAGCGGCTTGGCAACTCTGGATTTCTTTCTGGCTGGCCCCTCTACATCTGGTGGCTTGCATTTGCCTTTGCAAAATCAAAATCAAAAACAAAAACAAAACAAAAAACAGAGCAGAAATAATGTCATTAACAAAGGGAACGTTAAGAAAGGTTCAAATTCTTTCTTTTAATGGAAATATAAATAAACAGAGAGAGATGGTCATTACAGAGCCTGAGGTGACATTTTGAAATCATTAGCTTTCTCCGAGCAGCAGCGTGACTAAATTTGAACCTTCAAACATTCCATCATATTTTCATTGCCATAAATAGCTTTTTGTTAAGTCATGATCAGCTGCAGACTGCCACCTCGACTCCAAACCACCGGTGAGCACGAGTGTCATCAAATCAGCCAGGACTGGAACGTAAACATCTACCAACTGACTACGATGTCAAACAGAGAAAAGAGCAGGAACCCTGAAAAATGTTGCTTATTTCACTTGATGCATTATTTTAACAGTTTTCTTGGCCAATCACTTGAAGGTCCCACGAAATGAAAACAACATTTCCATAGTTTCCCGTGTCTCCGTGTTATTTATTTATTTATTTCCTTCCTCATTTACGTCAAATGAAGGGTAACAAAAATATTTGTTTCAGAATAAAATCCCCATCTTTTCTCTTCCTATGACAAAAATTCAAATGTTTGATGGCCCACCCCACATTCAGCGCTAGCCTATAAAAACCACCACCACCACCACCACATAGATTTCAACAGTGACAGACAAATGGTGGATGAATTGTTCTAGCGTAGCTACAAACACTTACCCTGCGCGACCCCCCCAGTGGGACCGGCTGCACAAGACGCAGCGTTGCGCTGTGGACCCTGAGGGGCGAGCTGCCTCTGTTCCAGCTGGTTGTCATGTGATTGACTCCATCTTGTCTCCTCTTTCTGAGCCCAGCTGAGCACCGACCACTCCCCGACCCCCAGCGTGGACAGGAACATGTTTTTACACACTTGTTTCCTCATGCCGTCCACCATCAAGTGATAACGGAGTGAGACCGATCTTCTTGACTGGGATCCGGCAGCTCGAGATCTTTCCACTGGGTCACGATCAACTTGTGCCGCTACAAACTGCTTTCTCTGGGTCCAGTTCATGTGCTGCCAGAACTCTTCAAACGCCCGTTTTCTGGCCTCTTCCTTTATTTCATTGCACAGCCGGTTTGAAGCCCTTTTGCACGCACTGGAAGTGCATCGCGGCCCCATTGCTCTCGGCTGTTTAGTCACAATCTCGCCATCTTTTTTCCGTTTGCTTTCATATGCTTTTCCCTCCATCCTCAGCTGTTTCTGCTTGTTTTGTTTAAGAGTTGATGAATCCGCAACTTCTTTGGGTTGTTTTCTGGTTCCCGCTTCAACCAAGAGAGGGTTGCGGTTTTTACCCGGTGCAGAAAGGAATGCTCCTGAACACAAAATGAGATGAAAAGAAGAAAAATAAAAAGGTTAGCAGTGACGGTTACAAACATCAATTTGAGAGACAAATATGAAGGTTGTCAATAACTGCCACCTTCATCACTTACCGGTGTCAGGGACCAGGACAAACGGAGTCTGCAGCGGACAGTGAGGATTCATCTGAGGTTCTGCTGTTGTCAGCCATTTCCTGCAGGGTTCATAGTGGTCCGCGTCAGACTTGCTGTTTGCACCAGAGACTTGCAGATAATCTGGGGAGAACAGCGCACACACACTTCACTAACCTGAAATGCTGTTTAAAGAGCATCACTCACAGCTCAAGCTCAGTCCTACCTGGTGATATGTGGTGAAGACCAGAAGTTTCTGTGGGTCTGAAGGCAGAGGGCTCATAGGTGGGTTTGGGACACAGACCGATATCCTCCATTGCTGCAGTGGCTAAAATATAAGAAACGGGTTGAGTCACAGAAGAAGACTGCACTTGACCAAGGTTTCTGAACACGGTTCTTGGTCTAAAATCTAACCATGTTTAAATATATATATATATATATATATATATATATATATAAATATAAAGGTAGTACGGTGTGACGTGAGCAGGGGGGACGTTCGAATTCGGTGTTCCTTAAATCTAACCCAGAAATTACAAATTGTGCTGCCTTTATGTAATTTTATTTTTTAATGAAGTGTTTTGCACCAAGATGACGTGCCATCACGAAGATTTACTCAGTTAATTGCCCACATCCTCAGGTTTTTCGTAGGGGAACGTGACAGACAGTGGGCGTTGCAGGATCCAGAGGTCAGAGCTGAGGTTAGCTAGCTAGCAACTCCTCGTGAGGGCTGAGCTACGACGGACGCTTTCAGAGACGGCGGGTTTTCAGCTTCGTGTCAGCTCACACCGTGTTACACACTTGAAAACATCTCGTAGACCTGTCGCAGCCATCCGGGGCAGATCACGACGTTCCTGACGGTGACGGCGGCGGCTCCCGTCTCTGATCGACTATCAGGTTTCTCAGGGGCTTCTGACCGGCGGGCGCCATGTCTGAGCATGCGCACTGGACTCAGAGATGTCGGCTGGTGTCCTGACAAGATGAAATAATTGTTCCATCAATGTTTTGTGCTAAATTTTGACCAGCGGTGACAGAACTACAGTATAACGAGGGTTTTTTTGTCTTGGTAATGAAAAGATGATCAGAATAAAAAACGAATTAAAAACTGATAAACTCATATCTATCTAGCTATCTATCTAATATATATATATATATATATATATATATATATATATATATATATATATATATATGTATATATATATGTATATATGTATATATATATGTGTATATATATATATATATAATTAACATATACTGTGTCACTGGTTGTATTTCTTCAGTCTGTACTCCTTTTGTTTGTGTTCTAATTTTAACACATCTTAGTGATTATGTATAAATAAACTGTACCCTGTACCCCTATATAATAATCAACAACACTGTTGTGCAAGTGCTTAATTTACTAAACTTTATAATTTGGGAATAACCCTCTGGGAATGAATTAGGGAATCTTCATATCTGCAGTTTCAGTTTGTCGTCACATGATGTCGCTGTTCGCGGTATTGATTAAATCTAAACCGACACAAACATTGTTTAACAAACTGATTCTTTCATAAAAATGCAGAGTAGCGACACAGCCTGATGACCTATTTTTTTATATTAAATTCTATTTTATTTTTTAATTGCTCTTCGGTCCCACTGTCGTCATTGCTGCTGCGGGACTTGAGGGACTTTTCCGGGTTACTTTCGCTTTCACTACGCTCACTTGAGTCCAGTCGTGTTCCGGCAGCGGGACGTGTGAGCTGCATAAACGCTCGCAGTCTGAGCCTGAAGGTATCGGAGTGCGTACCTGAGAGAAGCTTCAACCGGACTGAGCGAGCTTGTTTTACCGCAGGAGCACGTAGGTCGAAATTTAAACCCCTTTAGTAGGATTGAATGATTATTTGACTGTTTACATCTCGTCTTGGAAGTAGCAGCGTTAATTGTAACGTTTTAGACTTGTTGTTGTTGTTGTTGTTGTTGTTGTTGTTGTTGTTGTTTGTGAAGCTGCTCGTGCGTCTGCGGCCAGTGGATGCCGTTTACAAGAAATCAGCTCGGTAGATGAAAATGAAAGTGAAACGGAAAATGGCCTGCTGAGACGCACTGCTGCTGAAGGACACATTTCAAGCCTCTAGTGAAAGCCTAGCCTAGGTGAAAGTTACCTGGTCCAGCCTGTGTTTGTGGCTTCTGTTTGTCCCTCATTCTAACACCGGACTGATGCCTCTTTTTCTTGTACTCGCAGAACTTTTTTTTTTTTTTTTCTTTTTGCCATGCAGAAAATGGACTATTTCTTCCCCCTGCTCTTCCCGTGCCTGGATGTGTGCGTGGTTCACGCCCTCCACTTGGTGCAGCTCTCCCCTCTCCTTCGCTCTCACCCATTCATCACCCTGTGGGGAGGAGGGCTGGCGAGGGCCGGCCTCCTCCTCCTCATCACCTTCACCTTCCCTGGAAACCTGCCATGGATGAGCAGCTCTGAAGGGCTGCAGAGCTTAGGGGTCCTTTGCCTCCATGTCCCAGTGTACATCAGTCTTCTTTGGATGCTGGGGAAGTCCACCCTGGAGCAGCAGTGGGGATGGCACTCCTGGGAAACGGTGTGTTTTTGTTTGCATGTGCGTCCTCTGACGGATCACCACAGCAATAATGAACTACTTTTAAATCCGTCAATCGTAGAGTAGAGCAATACTTCACCCAAAACTTACATTTTGCTGACATGTTTTCATTCCAGCAGTTTCATGTGACTCCAGAATGAAGGAAGAAGCAGCCAGGTATTAGCTTTGAGCTAATAGCAACTGACAACTACAGTAACAAAACAGTCCAAAATCATCCATTGACCATCTCTCAAGTTCATCATCTGGAATAATCCACATCCTGTAAACTGTTAACACCTTCCTTTTGGCGCTCATTCATGGTAACGCCAAGCACAGCTGACGCGTTTCCTTAAACTAGCTTGCCAGCTCTTCATGAGAGCCAAACCGGAAGTAGCATGTCATTTGTTTGTTTTAACTCAAAGTGTTTCTTGATTAATGAAACTATGGCTGAATAAAGAGGCTATAACACATGAAACTTTGTTAACAGACTTTGCATAGTTTTTTTTTTTTTTTCCATCATCGTAGCTATTGTTAGCTGTCAGTAGCCATTAGCTTCAAGCTCAATACATGTGGCTGTCTCTTCCTGCATTCTGGATTCAAAAAAAAAAAAAAGAGTTACAGGAAGGAAAAATGTCTTCCTGAGCCCAAGACACTTGTTTCTGAGTACTCGAAAGGCAAAAAAAAAAAAAAAAAAAATGGAAGTGAAGATTTATCTTCATCTTTTCTGTGTCATAGATGATCGTAAACTCAGTTTCTTTGAGTATTCAGCTGGTGGTCAGACATAAAAAAGTCATTTTGCTAACTTTAAATGACTTTTTTTTTTTTTAGTCTGAGAACTTGAAACGTCTGTATCCTATGGAGAACAAGTGTCTTAAAACAAACCTGAATACCATTACCGCACTGTGACATTTTCCAGAAGATCGTTTTTCTATTTATGAGAGAATTTCTATGAACATGCATTGCATATTGAGTTGTCCACATCTATTTATTATTCATCACATATACCACAAGGGAAACTACGTTTTGTAACCTGCCTGTGTAACACTACGTGATTTGCAAGCTACTGATCCTGGAAGAGGAACGAGGCTGAAACCGGATCCAAACTACTCGAAAGAGAAATACGAATAATGCCTCTTTGGTCTGTAGACATAAAGCAGAAAAAAAAGAACAAGGAATCTCTCAGGTAATCTAACACCTGTCAGGAGCAGCAGGGGAGGCATCACATGTAGATTCTTCCTTCTGGATGTCTCACGGGTAAAACTTGTCACCTGCAGGTGTTAGCAGGTTACCTGGTGACGGCAGTGGCGTGGATCTACTGGAGTCGATACGTGTCATTTTTTCTGATTGCACTGGGACGATACGTCTCGTCTCTGTGGTCAAGAGCCCCTGCCGCGAAGCCCAAAGACGACACGGGTGCATCTCTGAGGAGGCTGGTGGAGTTCACGCTGCCCTACGCCTGGCGCTTCGTTGCTGTGCTGGTTCTTGTGGTTCTCTCCTCTTGTAGTAAGTCAGCCAGTACTTGGATTTATATTCAGTTTTTTTTTTGTTTTTTTTTTGCAGTTGATGGTTGTTTTGTAACACATTCATGCAACCATTAAGTTTCTGATGGAGGCAAATGTTTAATTTTGTCTTTTTTGCTGTGCGGCTTAAAACTAAAAGTTAATTTACAATCAGTTTTTAACAGCCGATCTTGTTAATTGGATCCTCCTTTGCCTATGCTACAATCCTCCACCAAGTTTCCCGAATATTACACTGGTCGTATTTCCTTAATCCTGATAGGCCGGCACTTGGAGACGACTGCTGACGCACATGTAAAAAAAAAAAAAAGAAGAAGAAGATGTATTGAATTTTTTTCCTGCTTCATCTCCACCATTGGTGAAAATAGGCTCTGTAGTTTTGGAGTAATCTTGCTAGCAGACCCCCCCCCCCCCAAAAAAAAAAATCATCAGGAGTGGGTAAAAACACAACTAGCGTTTGAATTTGCGACCGCAGGTGAGATGGCTGTTCCTCAGTACACTGGACGTGTTGCCGACTGGATCGCGAATGAGGAGTCAGCTGACGCCTTCACGGTGGCGGTCACAGCCATGACACTGATGACATTCGCCAGGTAAAAGAAGTTTGTTTGTTTTTTTTTTACCTGGCAACACAACGTTTAAAGTTTGAACTTTTAGGTCCATCTTTGTTTCTCTCTCTTTGTGTAAGTGAATCACGTTTTTTTTTTTTTCTTCCTGTGGTCATGTGACAACATGTCAAATGCAGTCTATTCAGCGAAATCTGACATGACTTTTTTTGTTTGTTTTTTGATCATTTTTATTCTAAATTTGGATTAATTTCGGATTCAGAAGAATGGCTTTAATCTCCATCCTCAGCGGTGAAATTAACAGTCGAAACAGGGAAGCACTTAATTGCTTCTGTTCGGTCACTAATGCGTCTTTTGTTTAACCTTTAAAGGTGTGCACACATTATGCAAAAAATGGAGATAAAAATCCCCCAACTCTGGATTTAAAGAGTGGGTTTTACGCAAACGTACACGTTGGTAACCGCATTTTGCGCTGTTCCCATTAAATTGCGTCTCTCTCATCTGTTCCAGTGCTGCTCTTGAGTTCTTAGGCGACCTCATCTACAACGTCACCATGAGCCTTGTTCACACTTCGGTGCAAGGCCTCGTCTTCCAAGCTTTGCTGAAGCAGGAGATCGCCTTCTTTGCATGCCAGAACACAGGTCAGTCATCGGCGCGCTGGCTCGTCAGAAACGTGAAAAAAAATCCAAGTTTACTGTGAAACAATCCAAAATCTTGTTTAACTGACTTGATGTCATATGCTAGCAGTAGAGACATATTCATAGAAGGTATGTGCTTCGACAGGTAAAAATAAGCGTGTATACTCCAGGGGTCTGCAAGTTTTAAAGAGCATATTGAACACATGCTAAATGTAATCGTGTTAACCTGGCTGCATCGTAACTCCCACCTCAGGTGAGCTGGTGTCCCACATTACTGCGGACACCAACAAAGTAAGTGAAGCGCTGAGTGAGACCCTCAGTCTTCTGATGTGGTACTCAGCACGTTTGGTCTTCCTCTTGTTCTTCATGGTGAGCCAGTCGTGGAAAATATCCCTGCTGACCTGCATGGGACTGCCCATCATCTGGGTCGTGCCTGAGCTCACTGGACACTTTCAACAGGTAAAGAAAACTTAAACTTCTGATTCAGAGTCATTGTAATAAAAAAATGTCAGTGAGGGGGTGATTGTTAACTTTCACAATGCTTTATGACATTACCCATCTTTCAGGCGCTTTCTGTAAAGATCCAGGATTCGCTGGCGAAGGCCAACCAGGTAGCAACAGAAACTTTCTCCTGCATTAAGACGGTGAAGAGTTTTGCCAACGAGGACGGTGAAACGGAACGTTACCGACAGCGCTTGGACCAAACTTACTCCCTGAGCAGAAGGGAAGCCTTGGCCTATGGATTGTCTACCTCGGCCAACAGCGTGAGTTGAAAACAGATCTGATTCACAAGTTGTTTATCAGCATCTTTTTGAATATGAGACAGTAGGATTCGAAGCCTGAGGCTATAGAAAAATATGCGCGCGGTGTTTGGTTGCACATTGAAAAGATCTTAGATCACTTTGCAGCATTTTCACTTGTTGAAAGTAAAAGGGGGATTTTATTGAACGCTTCCTTTCATCCCGGTCACTGTTTTTTTCTCAGTGTTAAATGAACCTGCCTCAAATTTTAATGGTCTTCTTCCAAAACACATCAAGATATTTGTGGAAAGCTGCTCCGGTAGTTTTTGCACAATCCTAACAGAAGTGGTAGAAAGCATAAGCTTCTTGTTGGAGGTCATAAAATGTAGATTTCAACATTTTTGTAACAGCACCAAGCTGCTACTGCTGAACACTAACCTTAATGTCAATGAACAGGAGAGCAAACCACTATTTTTGTTTTCCCAGTTGATCGCGTTGATGTTGAAGGTGTTTATTCTGTACTATGGAGGTACGCTTGTGACCAGAGGGGCCGTTAGCAGTGGCGATCTGGTGTCGTTCATCCTGTACGTGCTACAGTTTGTCGATGTTGTCGGGGTGAGCGAAACGCCAAAGCAAGACTCCTGAGTGAATTATTATGCCGTCACAATTGTTACATCAAAAAGACAAGCATTTGATTGTCCAGTCTAAAACTGAAAGAACTTTATGATCTCTCTCCCAGGCTGTCATACGTTTCTACCCAGATGTGAAGAAGGCAATTGGTTCTTCGGAGAAGATCTTTGAATACGTGGATCGGAAACCTCAAATACCTCCAGCGGGCAGTTTGGCCCCTGCGAACCTCAAAGGACACATTCAGTTCAAAAATGTCAGGTTTTCCTATTCTGACCAGATAGATGAACGCAATCTTGTTCTCAAGGTATGTTTTGTATCGTACTGTATAGTGTTAACCGTTGTTTTCTTCACGTACGACTCTTTACCAGTCCCCTGTCCTCCGCACTCTTCCCAGGATGTGTCTATGGAGATTAAACCAGGCCAGATCACCGCTCTGGTGGGGCTGAACCAATCAGGGAAGTCCACCTGTGTCGGGCTGCTGGAGAGGTTCTACCAGCCCCAGGCAGGAGAGATCCTACTGGATGGGGCAGAGCTTCAAAGCTACAAAGATGAATACCTTCATGAGAAGGTAACAAAAGCGATGTGTAACGGCCCTCATCCCACAAAAATGAGAATGTATCAATATCAAAAAGAAAGAAGGGAAAGGGAACCTGTGAAAAAGTAAGGGAGGTAAACCACAGGTTAACAGACTTTTCTACTCCAAATGTCCGTAATATTTCACCACTTTGTTCACTTTTATCTCTCATGTAATGTTTCTTGTGTATTGTCACACGCAGGGATATTGCATGCGCATTTGCATGGACTATTTATCATTTAACCTCATTTTATTTAGCAGCGGCTGACTTTTCCACCTCTTCCTGTTTGCTTGTAGATTTCAGTGGTGAGCCAGAATTGTGTGCTGTTTGCTCGTTCGGTGCGGGAGAACATCAAGTACGGCTGCAGGGACGCCTCTGATGAGGAGATGTACCGAGCTGCTGAGATGGCGAGTGCCCACGAGTTCATCACGGGACTGCCCAACGGCTATGAAACAGGTTCGAACCACAACCTCAGCATGTGACCGAGTTGTTCCTCGAGTGGGGGTCTTCATGGGGGCTCTAAGAAAAATCTTGTCCATGTATTTGCACACTCATAGAATGAATTCCGTTACTGGGGTCCCAGAATCCCCAGATAGAGGAAGAAAACGTGGCTGAAATGAAGTGTTGAATTAACGGGTCTTGTAAAAACAGCTGCTCTCCAGCGACGTGGAGACGCTTCCAGAACCAAAACCAGCCGAACCTTCAGTGCTCACAGTTGGTCTGACTTGAATCTTTACCTTGATTTTAACTTGATGTGACTTTTTCCCTTTCAGCATTTGAACATCGGTCGATTGTCAAAGATTGAATGACACGTCGAAGTACCACTTAGACCAGGAAGTTTTTCTGAGGGATTTAGACATCATCGTGAAGGCCAACTGTCAACAATCCTGACACAAGAAAAATTAATTAGAGAAGCTTTTTTTTTTGTTAGAACTCCGGTACTTGAAATATGAAACAAAAGATCCATGTATCTATCTTGCCTGAGCCGAGTTGAGCTGAGTTCTACTGCCCACGTTGAAGGAAACCACCGACTTAATGAACGAATATTCAAACTGAAATTTTGCCTCTAAGGACATTTTTTTCCCGACGCTGCATATAAACGCCAGGGGTGCGACGAAATAGTCGACTCACGAAACGATACGAAATAGGAAACAGGGCTCGCGACACAAAATAAAGATCAAAGAAAATCAAAAATCAGAGATGCTAAAATCGAGTATTCTTTATTTTCTCCCTTAATATGCAGACATACAAGTTATTGCTGCGTCAGTACAAAATAAATGCTCTTTGCTTTACAACCGATTTGTCTGATGAAGGAGCGTCCGCTACTTGTTCGACCTTGTCCTCCTCCATTTCGAAATACTTGCTTCGCTTCTTCTTCTGCGGCGTTGCTACAGTCTTCTTCTTCTTCTTCTTGTAATATGTGTATACAGTAGACAAGAGGGTCAAAAATCATCAGTGTTAGTGGTGCGCGGCGCTGCTTTGCATTGTTTTGGTTTTTTTCAATTGATTTTTATTTCCTGCGTCTTTGAATTTTATTTCATCTTTTTTTTTTTTTTATTTCACGAAATTTCGTAACACCCCTAATAAACACAATAACATTATATCCTTGTGTTGGGTAGATATTGGTGAGAAGGGAGGTCAGGTGTCTGGAGGCCAGAAGCAGCGCATTGCTATTGCCAGAGCTTTGATCAAACGTCCTCAAATCCTAATACTTGATAACGCCACCAGCGACTTGGACACAGAAAACAAGCATCAGGTAGGAAGTTCTTGAGCCTGTAGTCACTCTTACCATACGCTCGTCTTTCTCTACGTGTAACCGCAAGTTGTGATTGTGCTCAACAGGTCTACCAGGTGTTGTTGAACCAAGTCCGCGACTGCACGGTGCTTCTGATATCCAACGACATGAGAGTGGTGGAGAGGGCCGATCACATAATTGTCCTCAAGAAGGGGATGGTGGAGGAGGCGGGCAGTCACGATCAGCTGCTGAGAAATTCGGGCATGTATTCGGAGCTGGTGAAGAAGCAGAATATGGCTTTTCAAGATGAACAGCAAGAGGGGAATGATGCCGATGGAATGATGATGGGCCCTGACGCTGGAGGAGCCGTAGAGTGTTAGTACATTTTTTAAATATAGGGGGATGGGCAGGGGCACCATACGGCACAGACAAGTTGGGATGATTCTAAGGGTCCATTTATAAAATCAACGTATCTATCATCCAAAGTGTGTTTATTTCTAATGGGATCATAAAACTAATGGCTCCCACATGTTTTATTGATTAAGGCACCTGCAGAACGCCTCCGTTACCCAACATCACCCTCTATTTACATCAAATTGGTTGAGTCCTTTCTCAAACCGATGTGTGCTAGTGGCAGTTGAGCGAGAGCGAGAAGTGCCGTGGGGAACGCATGACGTGTAATGTCTCATAACTGACAGATCACGCTTTTGAAGTGGCAAGGAATTTCATCTGGTATCTTTTGTTCTAACTTTCTTGGTCTTATCCCCATGATTCGTCTGCGAGGTTAAGAGCTGACCGGACCCCCGGGCCTTGACCTGAGGCTGGGTGTGAACCTGTAGCGTCTTCCAAACCTTCTTTTATTCTCGTAAATTTGTTCTTAGAATACTTATTGATAGTAAAGCCTGAAGTGAAGGTCACATCGTGAGGGATGTTCTGGTTAGGTGTTCCTGGTAGTGTCCCACGTTACTAGAATGACAGTTTACGGGAGGTGGAGCTCAGATGTTCTGACTCAACCTCACCTTACGGCCAACCTTGTACATCTGCGGTGGACGTCCAGTAAAGTGTCCTGCGTCGGCCGCCTCTGAGTCTCTAAGCTGTGTCTTCTGTCTGACAAACTCACATAAAATTCCTCCGCAGACGACAGAAAGAAAGAGAATATAGAAGAAAAAAAGGGGGGGAGCAACAGTGTATTGCTCAGCTCTTCACCAAAACTTTGCCAATTTTAGAGTTTTCTGCTTTTGTGCAACTCAAACAACTTTTGAGAGAAGTGAGTGTGTCTTCTCGTGTGATCCCTGCAGGCAGGTAACAGGCAGTGTTGAGGGGGAACCTCGGAATAGGATTGCTGATTGAGGCGGCAAATATGGTCAGGTGACTCCGGTAAGAGAATCAAGGACTTGGAGAGAGAAATCCAGTTTTCGTCACTTTCATCTTGAACAGTGGCATTACAATGTTCCGTGTGACAAGTGTGTGTCAAGTGTGGTCTGTAATATAACAGAAAGGAATAAATCTACATCAGCGAAGAAATGAATCTACTGTATATTATCAACACCGAGAAACGACATAAGCAGCTATATAATACAATACCATTGTATAAGCCACATAACTGGAAATAAACATAAGCTAAACATTTCTGTAACAGTAATGTATTGGGGTGGCCACCCATAGTTTGAGATAATCTGCATCGACACATTGGAAAAGTCTAAAAACAATAATATTCCCAGTAAACTATGCAGACTGTGAATAGAAATAACAATTATACATTGTACTATACTCTATGAACAGTACAATGGTTAGCTAATGCCATCCAACTACAGTGCTTCAGTGCTAGCCACTGTGTTAGCTTGCTAGCAACAACATCAACTCAAACATCAAAACATCAATCTACTAAATACGTAGGCTAAATGTTTAGGTTTAACTGTATTACGCAAATTACCCATTATAAACTGGTGTAACACACTTACTTTTGCTCAATAACGCACGATAAGAACACACATGTACAGGTCTTCCCCAGGTCATGTCCACTGAAAACTAACAATGCCCGATCTGAACATGTGATCTGGATATGGCTGTAATTCCAACATTCACCACTTGATGTCACTGTGGGGAACAACTCTATGGGGCTTTCTCACAGGCAGCTTCAGTCTCAGCTCCACCTTCATGGTCAAGCCCCTCTCCAAACCGAAGGAGCTGAGCAGGAGATGTGTTTTATCAGCATGGGGGAAAAAAAAGGCAGAGATATTTAATTCTTGAATTATTCAAATAACTGAATTATGTTTCATGAGGCGGCACGGTGGTGCAGTGGTCAGCCCTGTCACCTCACAGCTAGAAGGTTCTGGGTTTGAGTCCCGGCTGGAGCACGGGATCTTTCTGTGTGAGTCTCCATGTTCTCCCTGTTCCTGTGTGGGTTCTCTCTGGTACTCCAGCTTCCTCCCACAGTCCAAAGACATCAAGAGGGGACGAGGCTGATTGATACTCTAAACTGACCGTAGGTGTGGCTGTGAGTGTGAATGGTTGTCTGTCTGGTGACCCGTCCAGGGTGAACCCCACCTCACGCCTGTAGCCGCTGGATAGGCTCCAGCCCCCCCCCCCCCCCCCCCTTGTGTATGCAGGACTAAAATGATGCATAAGAACATCTCATGACCCCATGACCCCACGACCCTTAACAGGAATAAGCAGAAGAAAATGGATGGATGAATTGTGTTTCCAGATGCTGGTATTTTTTTGAAGCAAAAATAGCCCAGTCTGTGGGTGATGGACAGTTTGGTGCATTGAGTGACTTAATCTGAGTTTTGAAATTTCTTTATTCTTTCTGATGTATGGTAATGCCACTTTTTAATATTCTAAATCTACTGTTTTATGCAATAAAAATAAATAAAACCATCCCTGCGCCCTCAGCCATCAAATGGCAATTTCAAGATACTCAGCATACAAGGTAGTTCAATCAGTGTGTGTTTGTGCACCAGTGATTTGACTGTGTAATATATTTTTTTTATTTTTATTTGCTAATACTGAGATTATAACATGGCTCTCGTTAAGGACTTGTGATTCATGGTTCGGTATTTTCTCCATTTTTAATCCGTGTCTCGTCACTTGCAAGGAATTTCTGGTGTCATACCTGCCTGCTCGTTTTCTCTCTGCTTGTAAGATCATGCAAAAACTACCTGGCAACCAGCACAACCCATCACATTTTAAGGCCAAACCCATGTCACATAATTGTGCTCAAGCATAGAGAACAAACCATGATTTTGTTTTTGTGTTTTGGTTCTTAGCGTATTTATTATCTTGGGTAATTTGCTTTTAAATGAGACAAACATTTCCTACACAACAGTTACTCACTGTCTTGATTTTGAGATTCACATTCAGGGCTTTTATTCAATATGTGTCTGAAAGTGATACAAATCTGGAATACACTTATACCGATAATTACGGGGAATTTAACCTTTCTCTGTTGCTTTCCTGGCAGCTTGTGGTAAGTTGCTGTAAACCCAGAATCACAATGTCATCAGCTTTAATCAAATTCTGTCAGCAGCACCTTGAAGACAAAGGACTGAAGGTGTAATTATTTAGAACTTCCGATTGAACGATTCACTTGATTCAGAACTGATTAGATGGACCTCTCAGTTTTGTTTAAAGTAAATTAATTGATCATTTAGACTTGAAAAAGTCCATGTGACACCCGGATCTGCTCAAGCACGACTTGGTAGGATGAAGAGTATTTCTGCTCAGGGTGGTTAAATTCTTCCATCTCTTAGGCAAGACAGGTGAATAACTTCTGCCCCCACAAATACTCTTCAGGCTTTAGTAATGATTTCCGTTATGAAAATAATAATGTCCCACTTTGGTGAACTGTAGTTGAGATTGTTAAAATGATGAGATCGTCCGCTGCAGTTGCAACGGATGACCCAATATTGTCGCAGCGCTCCAGTGCTGCATTCATTTGTAAAGGGTTTCCTCATATTTTGAACGTTATAAAGCCACGAATGGGAGACCCGAGTCTGATCATGGCAGAGAGACTTGCCACCATTGTATTCAAACATGTCAGAGTACATGATGTACAGAGAGGGGAGAGTTTCGGGGCGTGCGCTTTGTGTTGCGACGGACGTGTGACACAGCCAATCAGCGCACAGAATCGGCCGCAACGTGACCGGAAATACACCACACTGCCACGTAGTGGGTTTATATAGGGTTAAGCGGAAGCGGTAAGGCGCCATTTCATCGCGGAGTTGCACAGTTGTGTTTCCGCGGGGACGAAGCGTCAACAGTGCTGGTATAATTGGATTGTAATAACACTCCGCCTTCAGCCCGATGGAAGCGGCCTTCAACCCGCCTCATGAAAGGTAATCCCGGTGTGTTTTTGATCCACGAGCACGGATCGAGGAGATTTGATCAGCTATGAGAAGCCAGGTGAAGGGTAGCTGTTAAATGTCATCGCGCAGTGATATTGTACAATGTTAGCTTCTCTTTAGTAGCGCTAGCTTGTCAGTCAGATGTTGGGTTCAGGTTTAGCTGTTGAGTTTGCAGCAGACTGTCTAAACAGCATTTACTTAATTTAATGGTAGCTGAAATTGTTGCATGGGCTCTTCTGGGGATCAGACACAGACGTGCGGATGACAGCAGCCCCGCTGTCTGGTTCTGCCCCCGCCGGCTTTCTGTCAGTCAGTCAGTCAGTCAGTCAGTCGGGTCATTCATCGTCTAGGCGACCTCCTAACGTTTATCCCGTCACTCGGAGATGGATCTTGCAACGGGTATCGGTCCCGGTATGCTTCTTACACCCTTAATCAGCAAATGAAGCTTGTAGCAGCCGTCAATTTACCCGCAGGTTCGCCGGGCATTGTTGCAGCTCGGTGACGTTACTTAGCCGTGTTAGCTTAGCCAAGAGCTCAATGCTACAACCGTGTGTTTGCTGCGGCAGAGTGACTGGAACCGTCAGACACGTTAACAGCGGGATGTTTTTGTGTGTGTGGGTTTTTTTTTTTTTTTTTTTGTAAATCAACACGTTAACCGTTAACTGTACGTTAACTGTCCGTGCTTTACGTTTTTTTCCCCCTCCACCTGATGTCATTATTCATCCTTCGGTCATTGGGAGGTAGTGTTTACAAACAGTGAGGGCGGGGCGTCCGAACCACGCGATCACCAGCTGCTGGGTCGTTAATCCAAGAACCAGGTTTGAGTTTAGAATGAATTTTAAAGATTTCGACTGAAAATAAAGTTGCTTGTTTTTTTTTTTTGCTGCACTGCTTGAGCGCATCCTGTTTTTTAATCTATAATCAGAAGATGATTGATAGGTAAGCGTTGAAAGTACAAACTGAGTAGGAATCTTTCACTCCATCGATCGTTGTCATAAAGGACATGACATCTTGAATTTTCTCATTTGCTAATTATCTACATTTTTAATGATGAGCACTTAATATATCGTTTTTTGATGTTATTTAATGTTACTTTACATTAGAACATTTTAAGAAAACACACAGCAGAAGAATAATGTGGTGTATGACAAGTAATTAAAAAAGAACATTTGTTATTTGAAGGAAAATATGTATATGCTGGTTTTTATCTGCTGCAGGTGTGTTATGACAGGGGTCAAAGGTCACAAACTCCTTATGTCTCATTGACCCACTTTTATTTACGGTTACATGAGAGCTACAAAGACAACTGAGTGACTTTCAGATGTGTTTCAGCTGTCCCTGATGTGTGTTTGTAAGGATTCGGTGTGGATGTTTCTTGTGTTGATGGGAAAATCAGCTGACGTGCTTTGCCACAGTTAGTGTGTCAGTGGGTCGGGTGAGCGGCCTGAACTCTTGGGTGAGATTTAACTTCGTCTGTTCGGAGGGAAGTGAGGGAGTAGCGCCGGGCTCATGTAGAGACAGCAGCCTCCTCTCGCCACGCAAAGAGGCCGCAGTGTTTCTTGGTGACTTGAATTTGCTTATATTGAACATTGTCAGTCATCACTGGACTGCAGCTTGCTGACATCTCTGTAGTTTTGCTTTTCTTTTACTCATTTCTACTGACTCGTAATTGTCCTTTGCATTTGACCCATTTCTAGAGATCTCAGTGGTGATGAGCGATCCGTTATGGCTGCTACTCCACTGACTGTAGACTAGGAGATGCATTCATTTATGGGCTGGGTTTTGGACGAAATTACCTTTTTTATAAAAAATAAAAATAAAAAAAAGTCAATCCACCACAATGTGTCAGTTTTGAGGGGATGCAGCTGTGTCATGGAGCATGATGAGTGTGAAGCAGAAACACCTTGTACTTGTCAATTTATTTAACATATCAGGATGTGAGACATTTTTGTTTAAACTGTGTAATCCAGGAATGGCATTGACTATTTTGTCATGATAGGTGACGGAGGTCAGGGGTGGTGGGTCAGGTGGTCAAACCAGCACCACAGCAGGAGCCTTTGTGGGTCCGAACACTGCTGCATTTTCCAATTTTGAAAACCACTAATGTGAGCTGTGTATTTGCAAATGTCCCAGAACCTTGACGTTCTCTTCCTGCAGTCGTATGCAGGGTTTTTACTTCTTTTTTCCCAGCAGGTGGTTGTTTTTCTCTATCTTTTATCCCATCAGCTGTTCTTTTTTGTCTCCACTTTAGCTCTCTAGTGGGGCTGTCAAGTGGTGGGATGGACCAACACACGAGCACGGGCAAACGAATCCGCAAGCCTTCCCTGTTGTATGAAGACTTTGAGAGCCCCTCTCTGCCACACACCATGCCTCAGGGGCCTCCCCCACCACCACAGCCCCCAGTAAAGGATCCCTCTCGGCCAGCCCGCATGACCAACCAGCTGCAGTATCTTCAGAAGACCCTGATGAAGTGTCTGTGGAGGCATAACTTTGCCTGGCCTTTCCACGAGCCTGTGGATGCCTACAGGCTTAACTTACCAGTGGGTTCACTGCTCGAGCAGCAGCACTTTTCCTCTTAAACGTGGTTGAGATGCACTTTGTTTCAGCAGCAGGTTGTAGGTGCAGCTACGGTGGACGAATGCCAAGATAAAGTAACATTTCCAATTAGTCTGCAGCGATTGATTCATCAGTAATCAAGCATTCTTATAATTCAGTTGATTAATCAGATAATCAGGTCTCATTACCTGTCTCTTCCTTGTGATCCTCGCCATCTTTCGCTCCTCTAGTCCTGCTTTATGTCACATGTCCACCCTGCAGCCACAACACTTAGCAACATAAAGTCTTTTGGATTAAATTAATCATTGAGGGAGAGGCTTCATGTCAAGGAGACTGAAGTTGCTTTCACACCTGTAGTTCGGTCGGCTCTGTGCTTCAGGGCTGAAGTTGCTACAGAGTCTGGTTCACTTTCACAGTGTCACTCTGTCAGACGCACCAAAGGTTGTAAACAAACTGGTCAGAGTAGAGACCACCGGAATTCAACAGGCACGTCTTTGATGGCATCGCGTGTGCAGCTTGACGTTCCTTTCCAGTGTGTCCTTGTAAAAAGGGACTGCGGTGTCATGAAACTACTACTTAGCGTTTACTAGTCTTTTTGTGCCCATTAAGCTGCTTGTTAAAGGGAGAGTAAAAACAAACAATCTAGCAGCCCTCCTCCCTCCCTCCTCGCCATCTCACAGCGGGATAATACACCTGATACAAAGAGCGCGTGACCCTACGTGTCCCAGGAGCAGAGCGTCACCTGTGTGTCTGTGTGTGAGCCTCTGAATTGAATGTTTTGGGTTACCCTCCATATTTGGTCATTTTCCTTTCAAACCTCAAATGAGCTGCACCAGGTTTCAACTGGTAATGAGTAAAGATCTGTGATTTGGTGCAGAGCTGAGCTCAGAACCAGACTGTCCTGATCGGTTTAAAGCAGACCAGAGAGCTCAGGTGTGAAAGCAACTGAAGCCACTGAGGAAACCTTTCAGACAGTTTCTCTCTACGTTTCTTATTCTTGTTGCATCTCTTTCCCTTCTGTCTTTCCTCTCATTCTGCATTTTCCAGGATTATCATAAAATTATCAAACAACCTATGGATATGGGTACTATCAAGAAGCGCCTGGAAAACAACTTTTACCGCAGTGCAAGTGAGTGCATACAGGACTTCAACACAATGTTCACCAATTGCTACATCTACAACAAGGTAGGTTAAAAGGTAAAAATCTGATCCTTATCCACCATGTTTTTGTTCTTTTTTTTTCCCCTTTTAATTGTCACTCAGTCCTAATATCAGGTGATACGTAATCAAACAGCGATGACACAGGGTTATTACCGTGTTATGCTGACAATAAGTAACTGCACAGTTGAACGTTGGTACTGGGACAGAAAATGAAAACGTCAACTTGACAGGAGGCTGAATGACTGCTGCAGCACCCCCCCCCCGCTTTTTTTTCATTAAATAAGTCCATTCATCAGTTGCATCATTTTATCACCGTTTTTATTAATTATTCTAAGTTCCCAGAAGTAATAACAAGGCCGCTCCCACTCATGTTGCAAGCATTTCTGTGTTAGCGTCTAGCAAATGGTGTTGAATCAGTTGGTCTGAGCTGCCACAGTTGCGCATGGTGTTTTTTCATTGCGCTCAATTGTTGTGAACTCTTTCCTTGCACAGCCGACAGACGACATTGTGCTGATGGCTCAGTCGTTAGAGAAGATCTTCCTCCAGAAGGTGGCCCAGATGCCCCAGGAGGAAATCGAGTTACCTCCCCCAGCACCTCGAAACAAAAACAGCAGAGGAAGAGGTCGCAAATCTAATGGTGCGATATGCAGAATTAGCGCCAACATGTGTCACTTTGTCCGTCTGTGGTTGGGTTATATCTCTAAACTCATGATGTCCTTCAGCATCGAGGGCCCAGCAGGTGCCCGCGGTGTCGCAGTCGGCTTACTCTCCGTCTTCCTCGGACACCAGCGAGTCGATGCTGGCTAACTCTCCCCAGACTGTGCTGACCAAAAGCCTGCCGCCAGCCAACATCATGGGGTTGCCTCCTACACAACCCACAACCAAGGTACACACAATAGATAGTGTATTGATAAAGGAAATTACCACGAGTCCTGTGGATGTTTGTGTGTTCCTGTGCTTATCATAGATAGGTGACCAAAAACACCCATTAGAATTTGTGCATATTAATACATATTTTCTGCAAAGATACACATTTTGAAGTAGTAATGCAGGTTTTTGTGCTTGGGATTTGTGCAAAGAAACATTGTAAAAATGTATTTGGTAACATTGATGTGTTGTCAATTACTCTCTTCTCTGTTTGTAGAAAAAAGGTGTAAAACGTAAAGCAGACACCACCACCCCGTCCACCATGGGCTTGACTGTGGGCATGTCAGCGACAACACACATGGTTGGCCTGGGGAAGGGGGGCCACGGGGGCCAGGTCCACGAATCCTCCATACACACGGTCTCTTCCATGGGAGGTATGACGATGGAGACTCCGCCTGGGATGGGCTTAGTGAGGAGCCCTGGGGGTCCTGTGCTGCTACAACCAATGATGTCCAGCACTGGACGCAGAGTGGGCAGCGGACGTCCCATTAAACCCCCCAAGAAGGACTTACCTGACTCTGTCCAGCCTCACCCCTCGAGGAAGGGCAAACTGAGCCCCCAGCTGAGGTACTGCAGCGGACTGCTGAAGGACATGTTGTCGAAGAAACATGCAGCGTACGCTTGGCCCTTCTACACGCCCGTGGACGCAGCCGCACTGGGACTCCATGACTATCATGACATCATCAAGTGTCCTATGGACCTCAGCACCATCAAGGTGACACCACATTCTCTTTATTCATACAATCAATAATAGATCCCGTTACTGTGCTACTGATAGCACTAAAGATGTCTGGATGTCAGAATAAGTTCTCCTGCGTGAGTCGCTGAGCACAGAAGCTGAAATCCCTTCATTTTGTTCAGTATAAACTGGGAACATCTCCCAAAATGTCCAAATTAGGGACGCGTGATATTGCATTTTTACAGTTGATTATGGCTGATAGCCGGTATTACTGATGTCGATGTCGTCCATATCAAAACAAGTTGATGATATTCACATTTTGTACACACTGAAAAACATGTGCACACATGATGGATTTGGAAGGGGAACTGTTTCCTCTATCAGAAACATTTTTAAGAAGTCCATGAATCCCATATTTATTCTGTCCTCGTCACTGATGATGCAGCAGAAACTTGAGCAAAACTGGGTGAATAAAATATTGTCCAGTAGATCCAGTCGGTGAATACTTACTTGTCTAACTCTTCACCAGAGGAAGATGGACTGCCGTGAGTACAGGGACGCTCAACAGTTTGCCAGCGACGTCAGACTTATGTTCTCAAACTGCTACAAGTACAACCCACCTGATCACGATGTGGTGGGCATGGCGAGGAAGCTGCAGGTAACTTGAGCGGTTCACTTCCCCTTTCTGAACCTTAATCAGATTTGTATGATGTTGTATCCTGCAAAGTGAAAAATCCCGATGGATTTGTATTCAGATTTCCTCTTCCCCGCTCTTTGAATTGTGCCTTTTTGTCCCAGGATGTGTTTGAGTTCAGTTTTGCCAAGATGCCAGACGAGCCACACATGGACCACACGGCGATGTCCATGAGTGGTCACCCAACATCCTCGTCCTCCTCTTCCTCCTCCTCCTCGTCCTCATCTTCCTCCACCTCTGAGAGTGAACCCAGCAGTGAGAGTGAAGAGAGTGAGAGCAGCCCCAGCTCAGACAGTGAGGAGGAGCGAGCGCATCGCTTGGCTGAGTTACAGGACCAGGTGTGCACACAAGTAAGACGTGACGTGATATTCATTCATCAAGTTATTAAAATATATTTGATGTGCAAAACAAAGGCGCTTTCGCAGTGGTCATGTAAACTTTGCCTTCCAGCTCAGAGCTGTGCACGAGCAGCTGGCCGCCCTCTCCCAAGGCCCCATTGTCAAACCCAAAAAGAAGAAAGAGAAGAAGGACAAAAAGGAGAAGAAGAAAAAGAAGAAGCTGGAGAAGAGAAGTCGAGGAAGCAGAAGCAGAGCTGGCTCTGAAGAATGGAAGATGCCTGCCAAGATACTCAAGTCCAAATCTGCCCGGGCGGGAGCACCGCAGGCCAAGAAAGGCCAGGGGAAGAAGAGTAACAAGAACAGCAAGTTAGTAGCAAATTGTTCAGCGGTTACCATAACAACCGTACAGCGTCACATGATTGTTAGATTTAAATTAAACCTTTACTTGCACTCCACGAGAACATCAAATGTCTGCTGATAACTGCTTTGTGTCCCATCTCTTCCATTTGATTCTTCAGGCCTTCAAAGAAGCCATTCTACCCCCCGGTGGCCACTTCCATGCTGCCGCACTACGACTCCGAGGAAGAGGAGGAGATTGTACCCATGTCATACGATGAGAAGCGCCAGCTAAGTCTCGACATCAATAAGCTACCTGGGGAGAAGCTGGGCCGTGTGGTCCACATTATTCAGTCAAGGGAGCCCTCGCTGAGGGACACCAACCCCGAGGAGATAGAGATTGACTTTGAAACGCTCAAACCCTCGACGCTCAAAGAGCTGGAGCGATATGTCATGACTTGTTTGAGGAAGAAGCCTCGCAAGCCCTACGGTGAACAAGGTAGGTAAAACCTCCGCCAAACATACATACCACCGTTTGGATTTGAATTATCGGGGTGAATACTGCATTACGGTGTGAATATCATAACAGCGTCGCGTTCATCCTTTCACTTACAGCAGCAAAGAAAGGCAGTGTTGGCAAATCGAAGGAGGAGCTGACTCTGGAGAAGAGGAGGGAGCTGGAGAGGAGGCTGCAGGACGTCAGCGGGCAGCTCAACTCTGTCAAGAAACCTGCCAAACCTAAAGGTAACTTATTTCTGTGTATGCTTCGCTATATTCACTCACTACTTTCTCTTTTTTACATGAGTAATGGTGTTCCTCTCCCTCCCTGCTGTGTCTGTCGTCATTTACTCTCTCTCTCTCTGTTCCTCAGTGGAGAAGCCCAGCGCGGTGGAGGCTCATGCCCAGCCCTCGCGCCTGAGTGGCAGCAGCTCCAGCTCCGACTCCTCCTCCTCGTCCTCCTCCTCATCCTCATCCTCAGACACCAGTGATTCAGACTCTGGTTGAGATCCTTAGCACTGACAAAAGAGAATACTTCAATAACTCAGGGACTTGGGCTGGCCCAGGACGCAACGCACCCTGAAACAGTTGTGGGCTGAGATCAGATACCACAGCGAAAAGCACTCAAGTGGACTACTAAAGTTTTGAATGTCGGACTGTGGGATGTGAAAAAGAACATCCCTGTGGATAAGTGTAGAACCCAAACACTAAATGCCTTGTTTTCTCCTGCCTCCCCTTTGTAAATACATGTACAAATTTGTGTTTCTTTTATAAAGAAGAATTTTATGGTTATCCCCCAGAGAGGGAAGTGGAGTAATGAACGGGCCTTACTCCAAAATCTCCTTTGGCTGGCCTTATGCTGTGTCCCCTGATGAGGGATTAGAGAGTATTTATTTGTTTTCTTCACCAACATTTCCTCGGATGTTACTGGAATTTAAACCAGCAACGTTTTGGTCACAAGCTTTGCTTTTTCTAACATCTGGCCTTCTGCCGAGCTTAATTTTAAAATCAACCCCAAAAACTCAGCCTTAATGACTCGAATTGATGGTAGTGGTTAGCTTATTTGTGAAGTTGCTATTGTTAAAAGGAGCTGTAAGACTCCTTCTCATGTTCACGGGTCTAATTGATTAGCAGATAAAATCAAACTCATCATAAAAACCACATTTTGGGTCAGATGTGAGGTTTCAGTTCTAGTTCTTTTCTGTTCGCAGAAAACCTCTCAGTGTTAAATGTGATCTTCATGCTGCAGCCTGTTCTTGGTTCATGAAAACATGGTTTCATAGTGTCATACAGAAATAGCAGAGGACAGTGTAACAAAAACTTCAACAGTCATTCAGTTGGTTTGGTTTCATGGATGCGCTGTTCTGAAGACGGTCAGGTCTTGTTAACTAACTCTTCGGCTCATTCCATCCCTGCAGTAGTAAAAGAGCTCTCCACATTCAGGACCTGAACATGGGAAGTATGGCTTTACTGTTCCTCAACAGTATTTGTAGCACTTGAAAACACATGGAAGGTTCCTTAGTGAAACCTTGGGACTCCTCTGCACTTACTGGAACAAATGACTGAATAAAGTGATGAAGCTGAAAAACTACAAATTCCCTATTAAAAAAAAAAAAAAAAAAGGAAAAAAAAAAGACAAGAGTTCTCCTAGTCCACGCTTAGTTGTTCAGTGTTCAGTGAAAGAAGATATGCTTGTATATTCTTAAACTGTATTTGCTGTTGCACAAACTTGTATTTCTGCTCTTCAGTCGATTTTTATTTCCAGTTACCTTGTATCCCTTTTTCTTTTTTTTTACATGCGGTTATTTCTCATTCCAGTTGACTGTCTTGGTTGTCTCAACAGAGCGTTGCTGCCTCTGGTCAGGCGGGTCGCTGCCTCTCAGAAGCACACTTTTCAGTTGACAGCATTGTTTATTAAAAACCTCCTCTGTAGTACAAATGGGAGTTTTGTCTGGCTGTTTGATCTGCGGCAGTTTCAGTATGGCAGGGAAACAGGAAATGAATTCAACTTTATTTGCCCCGAGGCACAATTGCTCATTGATATATGTCCAATGTATGGGCTTATAGAGTTATTATATATTATTATATAATTAATGATTTCATGAATACAACTTAACTCCGGAAGCACGCAGCTGAACGGTCTGTGACCGGTGGGGGTCTACGGTGAAAGCTGTTGCTGCTGATTCCGGAGTAGCACTGAGCTGGAAAGGCAACATGGTTTTGTCGTTACTGACTTCCGGTGCAAACCCTTCACAAAGCTATGCTCGGCAGGAGGCTGTCAGCTGGGTCAGCTGTCCACGGGTCGTTGACACCTGCCGCTAATGCTAGTTGAAACCCGGCTGTTAGCATGGCCACCGGAAACACGCAGAGGTCAGTTAATGGTGCATGTTGTTTTTGTATACACTCAGAGCGTGGGCTGTATACAAGGTGGCTGTGACTCGGTAACCACGACAACAGAAATCCAGTCGAAATGAAGGGAGAGAGTGCTTGTGGATTCCCTCTTCGCCATGTCAGCAGTCACGTGACAGACATCACATCTGTCCACGGGCTGCCAGGCCACGCCCCCATATAAGAACATCTGCTGCAGTCACACTGGTACCAGACACCGAAGATACTATTTCACAAGGGGTTTATTTACTACCAGTATTGCTACTGCGTGAAGTATTTCCTGCATGTCAGTCAGAACAAACATACGTTGACGCTGGGAACCAAAATACAGTTTCACTCATCTAGAACAGCCGTGGAAACCAGATGTTCCCAGATGTGTCCAAACCACAGGTGTGAGAAAAGTCCTGAGGCAGGAACAGGTCTTTCCTGGACCGAAGGTGTGGAAGGTGGGTTGGACCATAAATGATTTAGTCCAGTTCAGGAGAATCTATCAGCCAAATCTCAGTATTAGCTTGGAGTAGGTGAAGGTTCTTTTGGGGTTCTACGTTCTCTGTGTTGGTTCCTGGGGCTGGACAAGGAGAACCAGTCGTCCACAAGGAAGCAGCACAGAGAATTATGACACTGACCTTTTTCCCTCCGTCAATCGGTTGATGTACTATGAATATGTAGTATAAGTAGTAGTTTTTTTTATTTTTATAATAACATCTTGTACATGTCATGACGGTGTTGTTCATTCAAAATATGAAGACACCGCTATGTAGTTTCAATTTAAATGTTGAGAAAGTTGAGAAAAGCAAGGCAGCAGGGGTGACCTGAGACCAGACGCCACTAACAGCTGTGATTATGACTCCCCTCCAGCAGGGGGCAGCAGTCAGTCACGTTACAATCTGAAGTATTTTGGCCCTCGATGCTTTTCAAGGTTGTCGGTGGTACCAGGCTCATGTTCCTACTAAACATGGAGGAATCTGTTCAGTTTGGAGGATCTGACCAGCAACACGTCTGGTGGTGACTTTTTTGTTAATCTTCAATCTTCAAAAATACAGTTAAAGCATTTTTGTTTCTAAACAACCTCATTCAAAATTCTCTGCATGCATTATTTTCACATTTTGAGATTCCAGACTCGTTTAAACCTCACGTTCAAGTCACTTTTTTTTTTTTTTTTTTAGTTGTGAACAATAATCGGTGTGATCGTTTTCCTTTCGACCTCTGCGTTCAAAACTGTCACCATTTTCTTCCGACCAGCTTTATTTATTTCTTTTTTAAACGGAGAAAATGATCAGGGTTGGTTTCCTGCCGGCGAGGTGGCCACTCCTCAGTGCGAGTAGATCTCACAGGTAAACACCGGCTTTACTGAGCTAAACCTGCCAGTCCGCCTGGTGGTCCATTAATCCCTCACCGCAGCAGCAGGCCTCATCACCGCTACCTGGCTAATTATCACGGCTCTGACGAAGCGTTCGCGGTCCCTGCCCGACACAGATGATTAGTAAATAATGTCCCTCGTGTCTGCTCGCTGCTGTTTAAATACGAGCGCCAATGGCAAAGTTCCACGCAGCCTCTGTGCTCTGCTGGATTTATTTGGCTCGGATCTTAATCGAATTATTTTCCCAGTGATGGATGAGATAGAAGCCACATTTTAATAAGGGACCGTGTTGCACTTCAGAGGGACGAATCCGAGACTCCGAACTGAAAATACGGCAGCTTTCATTTTTGCAGAATACAGTCTTACTTTTTTCAGAGGTACAAACGAATCATGAAAGAAAACATCTCATGACCGCGACTGAGTACATTCGGGTATGTAGAAACGGTCGAGACAAGAACCAGAACGGCAAAGAACCAGGATTTCTGTGGCGCTGTTGGTGCCAGATGTGCTGGCTTGAGGAGTTTTAGAAAGCCTCTCAGAACTGCTCGCTGCACCCGGACGCTTGTTGAGCCGCAAACCGCATCACCTCTGAGATTCAAGGATGAGAATCCGAGGCTGGATGGAGATCCACATGGGACAATGAGGGCCTGGTCTGATAACAGGGGTCAGACTTCGGGGGTTTGGGCTCCTCCTCTGCAGCGTCGTTTAAACGCCGAAAGCGACTTTCAAATCTCATTTCGTCATGCGAAGCTCAAATGTTCCCAGATAACCATCCGGAGTCAGCGGCTCTCACTCCGAGGAGCCACGTTTGGGATGTGAGGAGTCCCGTTACAGAGAAGCCATGAAGATCACGCGTGCTCCAGAAGTGCATTTGCACTCTTCAGGGCCGACGACGCCCTGAACACGAGGGCGGCCCCGGACGTGATCGTCCTCTATCATCCTCTCACCCGTTTGATCCAAACTGGTCTTGATGCTGGGGAGGCAGCAATGATGCAGAATGAAAAATAAGTGAAAGTCAGGAGCCTCTTTTGAATATCACAAGGACTCGGAAGAACAAATACCTGCATCACAACGTAGGGGGTGGAAGTAAAACCTCATGTGAATTACCAGAAGACTCCATTTAACTGTTTAAGCCCTACAGAGGCTGGAGCCTCTCCCAGCAGCCTTCACCCTGGGCGGGTCACCAGTCCATGGCAGGGCCAACACATAGAGACAGACAACCATTGGCTCTCCCAGCCACACCTACGGTCAATTTAGAGTCTGGATTAACCTGGTCCCCTCTTGATGTCTTTGGACTGTGGGGGGAAGCTGGAGTACCAGAGAGAACCCACGCAGGAACAGGGAGAACATGCAGACTCCTGACCGCTGCACCACCATGCCGCCCCAGACTCAACCAGGGGTCCAGAAAAACTGTATCAGTTTCAAAGCTAGAAACATTTTGGGTTTCCTAGCGTGCCAAATGGAGCGTCAGCCACAAAAATCCTCGTGGAGTCTATGCAGTACTTGGTGGTATTTCTGTCATGCGTGTTCCAGTTCTTGTCGAGGTGATACTGAATGGATCCAGAGGAGTTTGATCGTTGCTGTCATTGTGGTAGCAACCATCTTATCTATGATGAAGACCGACACTCGTCCGCTGCTTCATCACCAACGGGAGCAGCGACAGTTGGAGAGGACTCTCGCACGTGTGGACCTGATAGTCCCCGAGCTGTTCCTGATTTATTTGGGGGTTTGTCTTTCTAGGCGACCTCCAGAACCCTCGGGGCATAAGAGGTCGAGTAAGCGTGAAGCGTTTCTCCGTGTTTCACTGTGTTTTTTGAGTTTTGGCTGGGTGGATGCTAACCTTGATGACTCTGTCACGCGTTTCCCCTGCACAGCTGAAGCAGAAGTGAAAACTGGTGCTGTCAGGTGATGATGTGAAGCACATCATCAGGTTCTGGAACCGTTTTCTTTTCATGCGTCAGGTTTGACTTCCTCCTCCCAGACAGACGAGGACAAAACGCTTCCATCTGTTGGCGTTGTGTTTGGGTCGTCTGTGGAAGGATTTCTTTACGCTGAAGTAGAATTGAATTGTGTTACAACATAATTGCGGCTCCCCTGCTTTCCTCAAAAAAACCAAAAAACCTCCAGCTCTCAAAGTTTAAAAAAAACCCCAAACCAAACAAAACGCCGTCAGCTGCGCCTGAGCTACAGCGAGGAGATAAAGTGGACCGTGGGAAGGTGACATGCTGTTGTTTTATCATGGTGCTGGCACGCTGACTCCACAGAGCTCCTCCTCCATCATATTTGTCAACCAAGGGCTCAACTGACACATGATCATTCAAAAAAAAAAAAAAAAGGGCCACACTGCTTCAAGGTATCAGCTTAACGTGGAAGATTTATCCTCTAAAAGAGTCCCGTGGTCTCTGGGTGACACGTCACGTCATACGGGAGCGCTTAGAAACACGCGGCGGCTCTGGTGATGCGTCATATTTTCATATAAACGCACGTCTCTTTCATTCAGGCCCAGTGGGCTCACGTGTATGGGGGGCACAGACTGAGCATGTGCAAGAGACACTTGCTGAGACACATCTGAGTCGGCGGAGGGCTAACCAGAGGTAGCCAGCTGTGCTAGCATCAGACAGCTTCTATCCAGGTGTTTTCAGCCCAACTGGATCAAATCTGAATGAATCAGAAAAAAAAGTTGCGTCGCAGGGGTCTGAGACACTCCGCCCCTCTTCTCATAGACGTGAACCGGATTCATGACGAGCTCCTGATGTGTTTTCACTCTCAGGCGCACAGATGATTGTTACTGACATGAGAACCAGCGGCAGGGCCGTGACCTTGAATGAGGGTTGGGCTGAGACAAGAGGAGAGCCGCTTCCGCTGAGGTGAAGAGCTAAGAGAAAAAAACAAGTAGCGGTGTGAGATTGAGCTGATCGGGAGACACAAGCTGGACGAGGACGAGGTCTTGTTCTGAGCGTGCGTCTCCCCCGGGAGCTGCCAGCACAACAGAGTCCCGTCGCCCCAGAACGTCGCTGAGAAGAACATCTCCTTCCAGCACCGGCTGTTCGTTCCCAGGCTGCCGGGCCACCTTGTAAATGATTCATCAAACGGGAAGCTATATAATAGCGCCCAGGTTGAATCTGTGTTAGTTGGCCGTCAAGATGGCAGGTCTGCTCGCTGTTCTGGTCCCCGTCCTGGCTGTGTTGGTGTGCGGGTCGTGTGGGGAGAAAACCTTCTTGCAAAGAGCTGGCGTGGCCTTCGCTGACAGGCAGTACCAGTCGGTGCTGACCGTCAACAACGGGGAACTGTTTGGAAACTGGACCTGGCCTGAGTTGTGTCCAGACAAGTTCTTCGCTGTTGGATTCAGTGTCAGGGTAAAGACTCCTCTCAATCATTCCAGATACTTCAAAAAATAATAATAATTTTTTAAAAAACCTCCATGACCCTCACAGTGTTGAAGCTAATATTTCCTTAAGAGAAGCAGGCAGTTGAGTTTTTTTACTCTTGGCGTCGATGCAGATGTCACGCTGCGGCGCGAGGAGTCCAGGGCCGCCCACGAGAGATTCATCGTGGACTTTGAGGGAAAAAAAAAGAGTCAAAATGTCAAGAAGGAAGTCGACGTTCTGAGACTGTAGCAGCCGGCGCGTGTGACTGCTTCTACCAAAATGGCGTGCAGGCAGTCAGGTGAACTGGCGAAACGGTAATTTTAGCCACAAAGAAGTGCTCTCTGCTTCAACTCACTGTCGTTACCAGCGTTAAGACTTTGAGGAGAAAACTGCGTCTGTTCCCAAGGATGAACCACACAAGCTTGGAGGAGAATTCAAGACGCCTTTTTTCTCCAAGTGCAGGATTTATGAGTCTGAGGTTCCCTAAAGTGGGTTGGAAAGACGATTTCTGGAAACCAAAACAAAACAACAACAGCAACAAAAACCAAAACAGTTTCTGCAATGATTAAAAAAGCCTCAATAGTTAATAGTTAAGGTAAGAAACACGAGCATGAATCAGGTGAGAGGGAGCTTCCACCCTCCCCAGTATCTCTTTAATTAACTTCTAGAGTTGATGAAGTGCAGCGACTCATCTGTGAATCCGTGTCCTCGGATGGTCGTTGTTGAGTTAAAAGACTTTAAACTAGAGTGGGTTTTTTTTAAAGCTTTCTTGCTGAGATGCTTTTCACATCAAGTTTGACCTAAAACAACATCATAAAACTCTTTTTTTTTTGGTTGTTTTTTTTTGGTGGTTGTCTGTCCTTCTTTCTATAATAACTGCAGAGTCCCAGGCCTCATTCTGTGTCAGAGTCAGAGATATTCCCTCAAGCTGTAATTGTCAGACGACGAACGTCCTAATTTTGCTGGAATTAATGCCATCCGGGGGAAAACATGAGCTGCACCGTTTCGAGAGCCTCTCTTGATTTACTAATTCACCCAGAATGAGGACTTGGGGTTTTCCTCACATTAGTAATTCATCTCACACGAAGTCAACCGTATTCCTGCTAACCAAACACAAGGCCTCCCTCCTCAGCTCCAGTGAGTCAAGTCCAGTGCATTCTATAAAACAACAGTTAAACCTGCCTCAGATGTGACAAACTGTATCTCATTGACTGAAGTTTTTAAAAAAAAAAAATTTGTAGCCTGTTTGAACTTTGACAACCTCAACTTCCCGGCTTTAGCGCGCCATCATTTGTGCCCGTAGACTGTCTTCCTCCCGAAAGGTGGAGTGGTTCCTGAATAGCTCTCGGCATCTTGTCACCATCAGGTACATTAGTAAACATTCCTGTCAGGCGTGAGCACAGTTCTTTCTTCGTTCTGGGAAATCTTGTGTGTTTTTTCAGGTGGAGCCCAACCAGCACGGGTCAGATGACACCGCTCTGAACGGGATCCGCCTCATCTGTGCCAAAGATGGGAACCGAAGCTTCCTCTACTCCGTTGAGTCCCACACTGGCCAGTAAGGAACAACAGGAAGTTGAAAGTGTTGGCATTTTATTGGTGGACATTGACCTGTGTGCATCGTTTGGGTTTTTTTCTTTTCTTTTTTTTTTTTCAAGAGTGTTGTGTTCAATATGACCCTGCTGTTCTGACACAATTACAGTTATTTTGGTTTGGCAGGGCTCAGCGGCGCGAATCGATGACAGACGTATCAATAGACACACTTTCCTTGAACCTCTTTGAGCATCTTTGCCACTTGCGCTAAAATGTTTTTTATTGATCTACTGAGACATGCAGGGGTCTGTTGCTGTCTTCAGATCTGTCCTGTGACTGAGATCCTGGATCTCGGAGGGACTCGCCTGGCTGGACTTTGTGGGGCAGATAAGAGAGGGAGGTTTTTTTGTTTTTGAAAGCGGGAGGAAGTGGTGAACTGGCAGTTCCCCACCGCGTTCAGAGGGGGAATGAAAACCAAGGTTCTGCCAGGATTGCAAATGAGCTGCTCTGATGTTGAAGTGATGTGTGCACCCACGTGTTGGCTCTCTTCCTGATTTATCTTCCTGATGTGCCGTGTTCCCGCTCTCCCGTCCAGCTTCGGCGACTGGTCCCAGCCTCAGTACTGCCCCAGTGGCGTTCTCAGCTCCTTCCAGCTCCGCGTGGAACCCCATCAGGGACTCTTTGGCGATGACACGGCCGTTAACAACATCAAGTTCCGCTGCAGCAGCAACCCGGTGCTGGAGGGGCCCGGCATGGACTGGGGCGAGTACGGCCACTGGAGCCAGAAATGTGGTGATGGAGGGATCTGTGGCATCGAGACCAAGATGGAGGAATACCAGTACGGTCTGGATGACTCCAGCCTCAATGACGTGCGCTTCTATTGCTGTTCCAAGTACCAGCAGGTAGGTCAGCTTACCAGCAAGGTGTTTTACTCTAGGACCTCCATCCTCACGCTCCCTCTCCAGGGCCTTGGGGCGACCGAGGAGGGCGACACCCCTCTATTGCTCCCGTTTGTGGAGGTGTGGCAGACCGCAGGGAGTTTCTTTCGACAAAGAAAATTGTTTCAAACTAATCTTTTGAGAGGAGCAATTCTCATCTCAGACGTACGTCTCCGCTGTCTGCGCCTCCTTTGCTTTTATTGTAACTGTTACTTAAGGAAGTCTTTGGTGGTCAAAGGTCAAGTGGCAAGGTCACTGTGTGCAATATCCCAGGAAAGCCCCTGAAACTCAGCGGTGACCTGAAAAGGGTTCTGAAGGTCAAAGGTCACGATGGCAGGAACACATGGTAGAGTCTAGTATTTCTGTTTTTGTCTGTTCCTGAAAAATCCTGAGCACAGCGTGAACGTGGTTGTGTTACTGCAGCGTTTGTTGATGAGCGACATGAGGTAGCGAACCCAGGTGACACCAGCAGGCCTGGGCTTTGGCGTTAGAAGGAGTGGAGAGGGGCGATGTCACGTCCCCGCGTTTCTTTCATTTCCCACTGCTTGACTCATGTTCTCCTGTCTGTGTCGGCAGTGATCGGCCGGCGATCCCATCCACCACCTTGAACTCCACCTTGAAGACGGTGAATAATAAAGTCCTGGTTTAAACCGCTGCTGCTGTCTCTGTGATCGCTCCCCTGAACCCGCCCGCCGTCTCATTCCCTTCCATTTTCAAACACAAATAAGATCAGACCGTCTGCAATCGACTGTTTGTGGCGACATCCGGCGCCAAGCCGAGTGTCACCTTCAGCAGCAAAACAAGAAGATTAAGGAGCTCCTCTTGAAATCACACACCCATCGGGAGAGCCACTCCTCAGATCATGTCACCGTCTCCTCACCTCTCATCGCCACGAGAGCTCCGTGTTTTCATACCCGGGTCGAATGAACCAATGAGCTCACAGCAAAGTCATAATAACACAAAACAGAGCCGCTGACACAGGCATTTCACCCAACTCCTGCAGGAACTGAAGTAATTAAGAAATGACAAGAGAGAGGGTATTAATTAATTTACAGTTTAAAGCCTGACAAAGGTTGATAAGACGCAGATTGGCACGCGCGGAGGTAATTGTGTTAATTAATTGGTGAGTTGTTAATCTGCTAACACAGACTGCGTGCGGAGGGTTGGGGAGGAAACTTGAGAATGTTATCAAACGCGGCCGTAATGGTTTTCAGAAGATTTTGCAAGTCGAGGCAAAGTGATTAGTGTGGAACTCCCAGCTACGCCCAGCGGCTCTCCGGTATGGTAATGAGTGACCCGCTGCTGACCTCGTAGCTCCGGGGTCAGAGGGTCTTCATCAGAGTCGGACGCTCAAGCGCACCTGTTGATCTCAGGGGAAAAAAATAAAATTAAGATGCAAATATCAGCAGTTTGAGGACGACAGCAGGGTTTCTTTTTTGGTAAAAAAAAAAAAAAGAAAAAAAAGAATTAATGTTGAATGTGAATGAACAGACACACAAGAGCCTTTATGGTGCGTTCACTGCCAGGGTGGAAAAGTGACTTTCCTTTTTTTTTTTTTCTTCTTCTTCTTCCAGCAGTCAAATAGTTAATATTTTACCAGCCATTCTAGATTAGGAGCATGTAGCCGCTGCTAATTTTGGGTCCTTCCACTTGTACGTAGCCATGTCGGAAATAAAGTATATAGTTGCAGTCATATTTGACTCAGGCTTGCACCTCGGCCCTTTTTCGGCCCACTGTCTTGTGCGGTGTGTGTTGCTCCTGAAGTCATTAAATCTCCCAGGTGTTGTATCATGTAAGCTGCTTTATTGTGAAGCACTTTGGAGACGCTTTCCCCGCAGTGACGTATAAAACAAATGAAGATTCTTGTAGTTCGTCACTAAAACACACCACAGGGGAGCAGCTGTGTATTTTGCTCGGTTCTACTCGCAGCCACTAGATGGCAGTGCTGGTACGAGTGGGATGGGGGCCCACGTCTCACGGGGGACTATCACAGCATGACACATCCAATATAAACATCTTCCTCAGTTGTTATAAGTGACTTGAATGTTAGATCAGCGGATTCAACAGCTAGTTTGCCTCCTATGAGACGACAGTCTGCACTGAGTTGACCTTCAGCCTGAGTACTGCATCCACTACTGCGATCATGGAGGGGAAAAAAAAGAAAAGAAAGGAAGCTTCATCATTCAAAAGATGCTGCCCTCAGCAAGTCATGGTAGAATTACACCCAGGTTCTAGCGTGCAACAGAAGGCCCGGGGTCATAAGTTTAATATAATAACCCTTGGTGCTGAATGTGTTTGTGACCAGCTTATCGGCTCACCTGTGGTTCCCAAACCGCCTGCAGAACCATTAAGGCCTCCTCAGCGAACCGAATGCATATGTGTTTGTGGTTCCAGGCGAGGCTTAATGACCTGGTGATCTCCCGGGCGCTGAGCTCATGACTAATAGATGGCACACCGGCTGTGGCGGCTCAACTGTGACTGAAGTTCATTCCATAAACTCAGTTTAACAGGGTTCAATGTTAAATAGCATTGTTGTGATGGAGAAACACCACCAGTGGAAGAAATATAGACTTGATCTACATGGTAATTACGGTAATAACCAGACTTAAACTCATTTCTGTGGGTTCAAAGGGTTTTCTTCGCTTCGCTTAATAGTATTTGTATAATTTTGTGCTCACCAGACTGAAGTTGACATTTTCAAGTCCAGCCTCTCTCTGTGTTTCTCCAGGAACTCTGCGTACGATGCTGCAATACAGGATTTCTAAGACCTCGTTATTTGCTGGTTAATTAACGCTGAGCTAGTTGGACTGATGAGGGCCAAACATTCAGGCTGCACATCTAAAGATTCTCAAGGTTGGAGCCAGACATGTTCTTGGGTCCAATCTCAGCTATGAGGAATTCTCCCCCTCTAATATATCAGGCTTATCGGTTCGGGGAGTGAAGAACTGCTCCGCTGTCTCGGGTCTTGTTTGGACTGCAAATCAGATTTTTGGCATATCCGGATTGTTTTCAGACAACCTGGACGGCCAATGACCACATGAAATCTGATCCAAACTGCATTCGGAAGTGGTTTGAAATCCGATTAGAATCCGATTCATCCACACTAGACGCTCTGGACACTCAAACAAGATTTGTCTTGTGTCAATTCCTCCTTAAGGCCACAATAAATCTGATCTCCATCCATCCACTTTCTATACTGCTTACCCGTTGAGGGTTGTGGGAGGGGGGGTGGAGCCAATCCCAGCAGACACTGGGAGAGAGGCGGGGTTCACCCTGGAAGGGTCACCAGTCCACCACAGGGCCATCAGGAGCAATCAGGGGTTCAGTATCTTGCTCAAGGACACTTGAACATGGACACCGGGGAAAGCGAGGATTGAACCAGCGACCCTTCGGTTGCTAGACGGACGCTGTACCTCTGAGCCACGCTGCCCCCTAAATCTGATCTCAGACACAGAAGTTACAGTGTGCACAGAATGAAAGCTCTGATTAGAGCTGAGTCACATTCGCCTGCAGTCGCGACGAGGCATCAAGCTTTATTGCTTCATGTCGACATGTAAAAAACACTCCGTTTTTTTTTTTTGGGTGTTGTTTAGACACCGGTGTGCTGAAGGACATCGCACACCCAACAATCAGGCTCCCTGAGGAGGTCAGGGTTTCATTTGTCTGTCTGTCAACAGGATTATTCTAAAACTAACAGGCTGATTCTCACTAATCGTGGTGGAAGGGTGGAACATGGCCAGACATTTTCATTAATTTCCCAGGAAATAGATCCCCCCCGGAGGTCTGCGCCCTCCGAGTGCCCTTCTTGAACAAACAGCCACAACATTCTCAAAGTAAGTTGTACGCTGCTCTTGATCCGCTGGAACTATGTGGAATGTTTTGGTCCCTTCTGAACGGCCCGTCTGAGCCCCCCCCCCCCCCCCACACACACACCTGAAACAGGTGTTTATTTCAGACTAATTTTTACAAAGTTTCCTACTGGGACTCAACGGCTGTGGAGACAAACGCTGGAACTCGACACTGGCCGTCTGAAAGAGACGCCAGTTCCGCCAGCTGACGTCATTGTGTCTTAAAACGGTTCTTTGTGTTGGTTGTACTATTTTATCTTTATCCTTCCTGTCATTACCTCAACCGGCGGGGGTTCTGCTGTCTGTTAGTCAGATAACTCCAAAAATAAATAAATAAATAAAATTGAGGAAGAATTGATTTGATTTTTATTGGCTCTGGATCTCGTGATGTCATGTGCTTTTTTTGTGTGTTTTAATCACTGAAAAGGCAAAAATAAAAGCCTGCATTCATGAATATAATCAAACATTTCTCTTTTCCTCTTAATACTTTGTTTTACCCACTTCTTTTTTTCATATCCTGCCTCTGAATTTTCCTCATTTCCTGTTTATACTGGGTCTATTTATGCTGACATAAACGGGAATTGTTCGTACGTCGTGTTTGTTTTAAAAGTGCTTTACGCATTGAATCAGATTAAGATCATTTTTAGCTTTCCGACGATGAGCCGCACGAGCGCCCATGACAGCGGCTCTGTTGTCCTGGTTGTGGTTCATCCGAACCTTAGCGGGTCAACGAGCTCGTGGGTTCGACCTGCAGCTGAAGAATCACTCCTGAGTGCTTCGCTCTGGAGGATCCAAGTTCCCTTTGGCAGCAGCCGCCTCCACGAAGAGGAGACGCGTTTCCCTTTGACTCAGAATAAGCGAGCACACGTGTACACATTAAATATAAATCATTTTTATAATATACAAATTGTACAGATGTCATGAGCAATAGGAATGCGGACATACTCAGGATATCAAAGATAAAGAATATTTTCTCTTCCTGGATAGCAAACACTGCTATGCAAGTGACAACAGCACACGATCAAAGATACTCAACATTCAAAATGGCAGCCGAGGTTGTTTTTTTTTTTTAAAAAGAAAAAAAAAGAAAAGAAAAGACAAAAAAAGAAAAATAAAACTATCAGGGACAAAAACATAAGAATACATTTTCCAGAGGTCGTGAGCAAGCGCACACAGAAAAATGGTGGCATCCTACATTTGATCATGTTCTGTCATTTCTATTTTGCCCGTTTCACATCATAGTAGCACACAGGAAATGAACCATCACGTTATTACAGCATTACCAAGAACGATTGCACCAGTGCCACTACTGAGGCTCAGAGACAATTATGCTGATATGAGACAGGAATCTGTATATTTTCTACACAAATGTGCGGAGCTGCAAATGTATATTTAAGTCTAACATTAGTCAAACGGCTCCTTCTTTTCAAGGACGGCTGAGTTAACATGGTTCAGCATCATTTAACTGATGAGGTGTCAAAGTCTGCCTCGCTTTTCTCTCCCTGTCTGGAGTTTTTTTTTTTTTTTTTTTTCTTTCCCACCCTCTTCCTTCATTTCAGACCAAACAAAGAAAAAAAAAAATCACAATTACCCACAATCCCTGGAGTGCGCTCATGTCAGAGGTTAGACTGCATCGCAGCCAGTCAGCTCTTATCAGGGAAAGATGGAGCCCCGAAGGCCGTGGCCTCAGGTAGGATCGACGGATACGGGGCAGCTGTCAAGGTTACAACAATCTGTCTGCGTGGAGCTGGAATGGCGGCGGCCGCGGAAACGCAGAGATGCCATGTGAAATCATCTTTCCTGCTTTGCTGAGTTTCCAGACTCTTCTGCCCTTGATACAGCAGCGTGTGATCAGTCTGTTTTCACAGGATGCCGACGGGGGGATAAATGTCACAGTTTCAGATTTAAAAAACAAAAAACAACCAAAAAAAGAGAAAGGCAGGAATACTGGAAGAAAAAAAACATATTCCTAAAACTGACGGATGAGAGTTTTATCTAAACGCAAGGGAGCACGAGGAATCGGAGTGAAGCAACGTTATGCAACGGCTTTAACTCAAAGCAACAGCTTCAGCTCATTTTGATGGTGAACTGACTGGTAACGGGGAGAGTGGCGGCTCCCGGGCCTCACGCTGCGTCTGGAGAACAACAACAAAACAGGATCTTTCCAAAACAAGTTGTTGCCCTGACTAAACCGGACCAGACCTCGACCCAGGCGCTGAAGCGTCACAACACGTCGCTTTCAGACGTGGGCCTCACGTAGGTTTGCAGGAAGCACAGACTGAAGTCAACCAGCTTTTCAGAGAAAGACGTGAAATGACCATGAAAATGACCACGACTGGGACTGAAGGTTTTGGTGAGGCATCAGAGAGGTTACGGTCTGGTTCGGTTTAAAAGAGCTGTTAGAAACGGGACACGGTTCTATCAACTGTCTCCACCTCAGTGTGACTTCCTCATGTTTCAACATCATTAACCACCGCCGGTCACATGATGTTACTGAGCAGCAGTGCTGTTTCACTGGGAGCTGTGGTTTGTGCGGCCTTGTCCGCTGCCTCATCCTGGGAAAATATCCAGTTGATGAGATCACTGCTGGTGTCTGCTGCTGCAGTCACCCAGGACGTGACGGCGACTTCGGGCTGAGTCTGCTTCAACTTCACGGTCTAAAAAGCGAGTAAAAACCAACACAATCAGAAGAAGAGAACTTCTCCAACAGCTCCACGGCGCCGCAACCACGTACGCCGCCATCTCGACTCTGTCAGCGCTCAGATGTGAACAGAACACGACGTCCCAGCGACCTGCAATCACCTCTTGTGGCTGCAGAGGCCGCTGTTGCTGCTGCGCCCCGACCGCAAGTCAAAGCTGCTCATTTTGTCACTTTAAGTCTTTCTCAGACATTCATGATGACCTGCGGTGAAACTTTAGCGTCCTAATAAGGAAAAGTGACACTTGAGTCTTACTTGCTCCCCGGCGGCTAAATGCAGTAAGTGCTTATTAAAGCTGAAACGGCTGAGAGAATTACGGTTAAAAAAAAAAAAAAAAAAAAGGGAAAACAAGTGAAAAGAGAATATCATGTTGTTACTTCATATCTTAATTGAGTATCTAGAGTGGTTATTTGTCATGTGCTCATGCAAAACCCTGTGTACAGCCGCGGAAAATCAATTCTGGCTCAAATATGACCCTTGACCTCGCTTGCCATTAGCGATTACCTCACGCTCACGGTTCTGGGCTCCGTCAGCGCGGAGGGGCGGGAGGACAAGGAGCATATGTTTCAGGGGGTCGCACACGCGGTGACCCCCCGGGGTTTAAAACCAACAACAGCCCTCGGGAGGTAGCTCGAAGCATCAGTCAGAAATACATCTTTGCAAGCTTTAGCGGAACAGCAGAGGCAACGTAAAAACCCACAGTGAAATCATACGATTTAAGAACACACGAGAAAAAAAAAGAAGCAATCATGTTCAGAACATGTTACACCTTCAGAACAAATCCCAAACATATCACCTTCATGTAGACAAAGGCTACAAATCTTTTATCCCCTCACTCTGATTTCCAGTAATAAAACATGGAACAATAAACTCACCTTCAAAATACCAACACCGACTGTTTCCTCTGACTAGAACAAACGCAACACTGAACTCACCACTGTGCCTCTAACAGACATGTCTAATAGCAGATTGTGGACCATTTACAGTTTAGTAATAAGGCTAACCTGGTCACAGTTTTGCATTCTATACGCTACACAAAACATTAGCCATTTTACATTGAAAACAATCTCAGCGGCAGGTGGATTCATCCACCAAAGAGAGAGCACTTTGTCAGCGTAATCGATCTTACTTGGGTGTAATTGAGGACTTTCATCCCTCAGAAGGAGACATTTTTTCACGTCCAAGCCACCATCTATCCTCATCCAACAGAAGCTACAAATTGTGACAGATTAGCGTCTGCATGAGCAGACAGCAGGTAGTTCAAGTCCCTGGCTGAACCGAAGGGTTCTGACTTATTTTATGATGCTAAATCTAGCATTTTTAGCCCCTCAGTGCAAAAGACTTCAGAATCCGAAGGCGATTTCCTTTGAAATACCGAGGTGTGTTGCTGTCAATAGGCCCCCCCCCCCACCCCGTAAGTGACCTCCATTATAAATGCATGATTCCTGACAGATACCCTACTGACAAAACCCATTAGTGAGCTAATGAGAGCTCTATGCTGTGACTATTAGCACCTCCCTCCTTTTCCAAGCCCATTCCCCCTTTAAAAGAGAACGTCACACAATGCCAAGAAACAGCACCTCATGACTTGTTTTGTCAGAGCTGATGTCTGGTAACGGGTGCTTAAAGAGCTGGAGGTAAAGTAATGGAGGAAAATCTCAACGGGGAATGTGTGACGCAAACTGCCATTACTTGAAATGGACCTATTCGTTTCTTTTATTTGACTCCCTTATGCACCGTCGTCTTTCTTCTCCGGTCACAACCTCTTTCTTCAGTCTCCCGCTAAGTCTTCAGTTTTGGTTTCGGTAAACAACAACCACTCCTTGAGACCACCGACTGGAAAAGTACTTAAAATGAGCAGAAATAAATCCTGTGTGTAAAAGATGAGTTCGGATTTGAGTTCTGTCCTCCAACTGCAAACATTCAGCTGAATATCACATCCTGGTGGAACGTGGCTTTGAATAAGGAACATTCTGTATGCAAGGTGAGCTTCGCGTACCACACTAAGGAGTGGTTCCTGGCTCTCTTTGAAGCACTTGATGGCTTAGAGCTCAGCATAAACAATTATCTCTTCAACCTACTTTGGATTGCCTGTCGCAAAAAAAAAGAAAAAAAGAAGAAGCCTTCCCCATCACCTCCAGGGTCCCTCCACGTCATTACTTTACTCTGGAGCACAGAACGAAGGAACAGGAAATGGGGATGCAGTCTGAGATCAGACTTTCCTGCCTTGGAACTGTCAGTTGCGTGGACGAGGCAGGTCAGCGTCTTTGTCAGGGTTCTTTCCTCGAGCTTCAAAAGCTGAAAAGAGCTGATCCAACTCATCAGCTGTCAGGTGGCGGGAACAGGTGCTGCCGTCAGAGGAGACAAGAAATTCATTGTCTCAGGACTTTTTTTTGTGTGTGTTTTTTTAGAGGGGCTGGGGTGGGGCGGGGGGCAGCTCAAGCACTCTTCAATCCTTAAGTCCTTTCAAAAACACTGCTGTTTGTTCTGGTTAGCTAATGAAACCCAGCGGGACAAACTGATATCTGATGACTGGTGATTATCAATCGTTACGGCGTCTTCAGCTCTCTAAAGGCCTGGTCACGCCAACTTCCCTGCTAACTAGAACCCCCTTTTCCACCGGCCCAAACAAAAACCAAAAACAAAGCTGCTTTTGTCTGAAGGGGGAACGTTTAAATGCATAAAAGCCGGGATCAAATAACCCTTCAATAATCAGCTTTGATCGACACTGAAGTCAGCACAAAACCGGCTTCGAGGCGATAGTTTGCAGTCGTCTTCATGCAGTGTGCCTGCGTCCAAGCGGCACGCCAGCGCCTCTCACTGCCCTCCGTGCTGCTTCCTAGCCCACTGTGGGTTTAAAAAAATGAAATGCAGTCCTTCAACTCGCTTTTGGGGGAAGGGTCAGTCTGATTACTTTGAGAAAACCCTTCCGTACACTGCGCTGTAGATAAGGAGTACAACTAGTTAGCTTTGCCCCTGCCAGGACAAGCAGGAGTGACACGACCAGGCCTCTGCACTGCTGCGTCCTCCAAACGACCACGGCATCAAACCCCCCTCATCCACTTGGTCAGCCTGTCCTGCCTTGGATATATACATTCAGTATGTGTGGTTATACAGTAGGACGGATATGTGAACTCCTTCCATAGCTACACAGGTTGCAGGGGAGGGCACTGCAGCGGCGGGGAACCCGGCCCCGTTCATTTGGATCTGCGAGAATGCTGAACAGGTTTTTAAAAGGGGGACTTTTAGAGGTATGGAGAGGAAAAACAACAACAAAAAACTTGATTTTTTGGGTGCTACTCTTGTGGGCTTTGATTGGCCGGTGAATCCACCATGGCCGTGACCTCCTCGCCTGCTGATTCTTTAGTCTTGCATTTGACCACGTTTTCTTCACTCTCTTCTTTCTCGTCGTCCGACTCGACCCCGTTTTCCATCACAGCTCCCGCTACCTCCTCGTCCTTCTCGTCTTTGGTCTCACTCTCCGTTTCAACAATGGCGACGGTTTCCGTCACATCCTGCACCTTCTCTTCCGAGCCCTCTCGTTCCAGTGCAACCTTTTCTTCCTCTTTCTCCTCTTCTGTGCTGTTTTCTACCACTTTGTCTTCTGTTTCTGCTTTTCCTTCATCTTTCTTTTCCTCAGTCTCAATCCCATCATCAATCTTTCCTTCTTCCGCACAACTCGCCTCCCTTTCTTTCGATGTCTCACTTTCTCTTGCTGCCTCGACCTCTGTTGTGTTCCCCCTGTCATCCGTCATCTTCTCCTCTTCTGTCTCATCCTTTTCTCTGTCATCGAGAATCTTGGGGTCTTCTGAATCTTTCTCAAATTTGCTTTTCTTCTTCTTCTTGCTCTTTGCTGCATCCTTGATGCAGTTCTTGTTGGACTTGCTTCGGGCTTTGAAGATCAGTTTCTGAAACGTGAAGTTTACATTAGCATGTTCGTGGAATGCATATTAAATCTTTTAATACGCTTTTTTTTTTCAGCCTGAAGCAGTAGACCCAGACTTAATGAAGAATGGATCATGGTGGATCTAATATTGCAGGACAACAAGCTAATTCGCACGAGTCTAATTGATACAGAGAAGGAAATAAAAGCCATTTTGAGGGAAATTACTGGCGGCCTTAAGGCCAGGCAAGTCTGACCAAACAATACGAGCAAAAATTCAATGCAATATGCTCTCAATTACTTGAACAACCTCTGCAGGGTTCCACACAGAGATTGAGATAAACTGCAGAGAGACAGGAAAGAAATCTTGTTAATGCTGGCAATTCCCAAAGTCTTAGGACCTCTTAAATTTGTTGTTGTGACGGCAGGCTACATTCTGGTCGCAGAAGGTGTCAACATGGATTTACTCCAGTGTGGACGGAGGTTAGCTTTAAAGGTTATCGCCACTGCTCAGGGTCCCAGAGAATGTATTTCTAGCTCCGCTTCCACAAACACATTTGTCCACTGCTGAAGAATTCCTTCTATCTCAAACAGAGAGGCGTTTGTTCACACTTATCCAGTGTTTGTCTGTTTAAAACAAAAACGTCTGTTGAATTAAAGGTGGCAAAAGGTGACATTGGCCTTGGATACATGGTGGGCGGGTAACAGAGGGACAGGAGACCCCCATTAACCAAGAAATACAGAGGAATGTGAGGTCACGTACCTTGGATTCCCTCCTCTTTCGGCTCAAAACGGGTCTCTGTAGGAAAACAATCTGTTTGGTTGACAGACTTCCATCACTAAAGGACAAAAACAGAGACAGGAAAGGGAAAAAGAAGAGAACGTGAGCCAAACGTGCTGAGTATTTAATCATGCGTACTGATTACCTCAGTGGTGAGGTGACATGACCCCCGGCCAGGCCTCACACTAACAGCAGGGTATCTCAAAACCACAAGTACGAATTCTCATCAAATTTGGTGGAAAAGGTAGGTAATATTACCATTAACCACCGACCGATTGTAGACTCTGGCTCTGTTTCAGGCTTCAGTGGCACGATAAACGCATTAACTGTGTTTTTCTGTACATGTCAGATGAATTTCCATCAAATTCTTTAAATCCTTCTGAAACGTTGAACATATGGAGGACCTGCCTTCAATATTCCTGCGAGAGCTGGGCATCTCTGAGTTAAAATTCTAAGTAGATTCAAAGTACCAAGTTCCTGAAGACAGTTCTGGATCAGGATAAACCTACTTTTACAACCAGTGCCCAATAGCTCCATAGCTAGATAGATAGACAGACAGACAGACAGATAGCTAGCTAGATAGCTACATAGACAGACAGACAGACAGATAGATAGATAGATAGCGAGATAGATAGATAGATAGATAGACGAGGCATTTTCAGTGACTTCCTAGTTTCGTATCGTCATTACAATGACCACTAGATGGCATGAACACATCGACATGGGTTAACACATCCACCACCAATGATGGTCGGGAAAGTCCCTCTGAGTTTTTATCAAAATAAAACGTATAAGCAGGCTTTGATGAGACTATGTTGAACTGAGGGAAGCCGTGGGGATTCTTTGTCTCTACGACCTATCAAGATAGTCAGCGGGTGCTGGCCGCTGCTCACGCTTCACGCTCTCATCTGACAGATTTAAGGAGGTTCGCAAACCTCCTGACGGCCGTCATCTGCCAGCGTCACCGCACCCTCATGTTAGAGTCTTACAGGGAAACAGCTAGCCCGCATGCGAAGAAGACACAGATTTTTAATTTGCAAGAATTTCTGTGTGTAACTCCTCATGAGAAAGGTTGTTTTTTTTTTGTGCCTCTTCTTCTAAACTCAAAAACAAAATCCTCTGATAGAAATGCCACACTCGCATGTTCTGCACAGGATAATCTGCACAAGAACTCATGCTGACAGATTAATCGCGGCAGGAAATGCAGATTCATCTCTGAGTTGGCTTCCTGTCTCACGCCCGGTCTCACTCTTTCATCTGCTCATCTTGTCGTTTTAAAACTCTCATTAACGAGATGTCTGCTCTGTTTTACCTCCCCGCTTTTATCACCTGGAACAGCCTCATTTGTGACAGTTTTATTGTTTGTTTCAGCTTTATTGCTGTTATGGCTCCCCTGCTATTTTTGGCTTAAAAGGAAATATGTTGTCCTGTGCTTCCACCTGACACAAGTTCAATAACACACACACACACACACACACACACACACACACACACACACACTGTCCCAGGTTAAGCTGCCTGCTCAACGTTGCACATGAGGAAAGATAGCTGCTTTATGACAGCTGCACAACCCTAAAAGCCTGCAACAAATCTTGCCATTCTCAACATCAAATAGACTTGAGACTCTCCAGCAGAAGGCTTACTATATAAACCATTCAAAGCCCACCATAACTTCTCTTTTCCATTACCTCCTTCCGTCCACCATCTATCCATAAGCTATTTTCTGGGCTGTCAAGAATGCCGGACGACTTCCTGCCGAATCAAAGCTGAAAACGAGCCGGCGTTCCCAGCTGAAGCCCCAGCCCATTACAGGAGAAAGGAGTGGATGGTTTAGAAAATTACAGGCCTTTACTGAAGCAAGTCCTGGCTGTCACTGTCAGATGCACTATTACAACTTAAGGCCATACAGAGAACAGCCAGGAGGAGGTGAATGTACCTGTTAGCGCCTTCATCTTTGTGGAAGGGGACTAATATACACCTCTGCTGCAAAATGCCACTTGAAAAAAAAAAGACCCATTTTTTTCCTCTAGATATTGTTAGGCTGCATGTCGCCTGTATATTCACCACTGGCAACCCTTCCACGCACACATTGTTCCACTAGTATTCACAAAAAGACAATGTTCACTTTAGGATAAGGGTCATGGAAACTGCCTTTTTAATTGGACTTTTCTGATTTTGCATTTTTGGATTAAGACGTGAGACAAGCTGATATGAGTCTGTTCACGGAGTATTTGATGGGCACATGCACGCAGCGTTTTGAGCATCAAAGGTCCCCGTTCTTGTAGCAGTTCACGGCCCTTTTTTTTTTTTAACATCCAGACGCATACAGCAAATGTGCTAGCTTCACACTGCAACGTAGCCTGCTAAAGTGAGCAAAAAGTAGACATAACTGCACTTTCTACTCCTCGCATTTTCAAAACAAGCCCAGTGCTTTAACATTCGGCAGAAAAAAAATACGATGACAACATGAGAGATTGGAGTTCAGTTTAGGGGGGCAGATATCTTGTTACGGGGGTGTAAACGCCCAAACTCTGTTTGTTACTCGCAAAAAAACTATAAAAGGAGGAGGTTAAGAAACTTGAGGACACCTGCCCAACTCACTCACAGACGAAGTACAACACTGAGAAATTGCATCTAGCGCAGTGACGAAGGTGACGTTCATGGCATCAGCAGCTCAGTGAGTCATTTAGGAGCCTGAAGTGCTTCACTTTTACTTGAGTAAACAGGTTGAGGATGCATGACATGAGTAATGAATGTGTGGCTGTAAATACTGATGTTTAAGACTAAAACCTAGCCAGGTTGATCAATATTTGCTCTCCAGCTAACATGTAGTAATTCATTGTTTTGTCCAGACCGTATTGTATCCTTGCTGTCTGTTCATTTGTTAGTTAATGCTGAGAATTCAGATTTACTGTAGTTAATGGCTCCCAAATGTAATTACCATCTACATTAATTGAATGTGGCGAACATGAATGCGTGCTCTGAGACAACTACATGAATTAATGCGGTGGGGAGAAGCCGCTGAGCACCAGTTAGCATTAATTTCAGATGCTGCTGAGATCGCTGACACTTATCCGACCTCTCCAGATGAAGTGCAGGCGGCAAACCATCAGACTACCCAAAAGAAAAAAGGAAAAAAAAAATACACACACACACAAAAAAAAAAAGAAACGTGCATTTGCAAATTTGCAATTTAGAAACGGGGGAGTCGACAGCACATAAACAAGTGTAATGAGTCTTGCTAATCTGAAATAGATCATCAACCATCACTTCTGCGCACAAAATGTTTTCATGGCAGGGTGAGAAATGAGCTTGTACTGTATCTAGGCCGACTCTGATTAATTAGCCATGTTGTGCTGTTGTGTTGTGGCATTTTGAAAGAGAAGAGAGCGGGAGGGGAGGGGAGGAAGAAACCGGGAGAAAATAGAGAGGTAATTAATCAGCTGTGATGAGAAAGAGAGGCAAACATGACCAGCTGAGGTGGAGCGGCGCGCACGGCCGGTCAGCGTGGAACTCTACATCGAACACCTCAGCAGTGTGACACAACACATCTCCAAGTCTTATTAATGGGGGGGGGGGAGCTGCCATTTTGTCACATCTGTGACCAAGCAAACGCGGACGTCTTTGATGCATTTGTTGGAGATTTAAACGCTATTATTATCAGTCATCGATGATTCAGAGGGCCGGCGTTTGCTGTCTTGAGCTAATACATCATTCTTGTGTGTACCACTGGGATGTTTTCTGCGTTTACTTGAAAAAAGACTTCATCTTGACCTTTTATTGCTGATACTTTATTACCTCCACTAAAGAGGTTCTGCTCTCACCCGCCTGCGTTGGTTCATTTGTTCGTCCGTCGGCAGGATTACACAAAAAGTCCTGAGCTGTATTTCGTGAAGCTTTGCGGAGGGCTGTAGTCTGAGCCGAGGAGGAACCTCCGCAACTCTGGGGCAGATCAGCTTATCATGAAAAGCTGTATTTATTTACTTATTTGACAATGGTGGAAGTTTCCTCTCGTAGTTTGTTGTTCTTGAGGGTAACGTCTACGGTGGCCCTGGCAGCCCAAACACACGCAAGCAGATATTCAGCAAAATTGGCAACAGATGGGCAACACTTACAAAAAGCTGCAAACACACACAACGCATTACTGAGACACTCTGCAAATTCCATTAGACAACACTACAGTGAGTGTTTCCTGAGGGCCCTGAAGAGCGATGAACACATTTCAATACGCTCATTTTAATTTCTTTTTTCTGTCCAGAAGTCATGTCATGACGCCACTGAAGTCGGTTCCGTGCGAGCAATGCTTGAAAATGAGCTAAACGCCAGAGTTTTTGGTCTATTTTGACACTGTGAACTCCAATAAATGTATAAAAACCGAGTAAATACACGCACCAATGAATCCAGGGAAAAGAACATTTAAACAGTTTCAGACATGTAAATCACGTGGCAGGAAACCAAACAGAAAATCAAGCGTTCATTTCACGTTCATGCCGCCACTATTTCCAGTAACAGCCTCAAAGGTCAACCCTTTCTGACCGTCAGCTGATGCACGTTGGGCTCCCTCCGTCCTTTAATCCTCACCTAATTTTCATTTGTTCCCCGACTATATTGTATATCATACGGTATGATAGTCTGCCTGACTCTTGATGTTCTCTTGTCATTGCATTTCCTGATGCCATTGCTCAAAGACTTCCCAACAGTGGATTAAAGAGAAGGAACGTCCCCTATGAGCCGCAGTGACATATTTAACTGATTCAAAACACCATCATCACGTTAAAGAACAAAGTCTGGCCTGGAGTGAAGCCTGAGAACATGTGAGGCCTTTGACCGTAAGCGGATGTGCACTCACGCAGCAGCCATGAGTGATGAGTCAGCATGGTAAGCTTAGCTGGGGAAAAAAAAAGAAAAAAAGTAAAAAGTTGCGAGAGATTTTCCAACAACAGCTGCTGCTTTTCAACTTCCACGGCTTCTGCTGCTGCTCAGCTAGAAGCTGCAGACTAAACTGGAGCAGATTTAGGTCAGTTTCTTCAGAGGGAGCTCTTATTTGTTTGAAAAAACACTCAAACCGACAAGGTGTGTACCTGTTTGTTGACGCTACAGTGAGAAGGCCTGGATCTGCCACGGACTGAACGTGGCCTTGAATCCACTCGTCGATGCAGTCGCAGCTTTAATGAGCATCGACGGAACTTCTGAATCCCTGGATTTCAAGGTTCTCATGATAACGAAGGCACGGTAGCAACGTCTCCAGCTTCACTTTCCTTCACAAACACACTGGAATTCTTGTATGATTTCTCTCGAACGTAAAAGAGCTGACATTTTCCATTTTGACTTTTTTGAATTCACACAACTTCGGATTAAACAGGGTTTTAAAGATTCAGTGTGTTTTTGCTCACACCGCCATGACACAGAGATGTAGTGCGATACGACACTAAAAGCCTATTTTATTGTCTAAAATCAGAATTTTTCATGATTTAAGAGAGACGCTCTTCTTTTAAGCTCTGGGAGCAGTGGTGGAATCTTTTACGCTCGTGGAATTTTGAAGTTTTTATACTCTGGTCATATTCTTCAATGTACCGTGCAATTCTTTGTATATTCTTGATTTGCGCTCATAAAAATACATCGGAAAATGCACAGGTGAAAGACTTGTAAAAGAACTCACTCACTTAAAATGAAAGAATCCTGTAGAGGCTCGAAATAAATTGGAAAGTAGACATTAATATTCAGAAGTAACAAAAGTTTTGTTTAATTTTGTCTCCATCTTTGTTTTATTTTACGCAATCTTACAGTATATCTCACCATAATTTCTTTTTGTGTTTTACTAACTGTAATATCAACAGGTGTGCTCGGCACACGTGAACTCAACTTGCACTTTTTTCTATATTCTGTGTTCATTTATGAACTTTTATTCTAGTTTTTTTTTTTCTTACTTAGATGCACACTTGAACATTTTGCATAAAAATCGAATTTACAGATCAACATTCTGGAGCTTCAACCCTCCAAGCACCTGAATATTCACACAGACAATCAGTGACCAAGTGCTGTGACTCCAGGCTCATCAGACATGCTCGCAGCAACAGTCTAACATGTAAAACAGTGTTTAATGTGTGCTGGATTGCATGGAAAGTGATCCAAATGTGCAGGATGTCTCTAAATCCTCTTATTGCACTTCCACCTGTCTGCCAGCAGGGGTCATTAGAGGTCACCGAATTCTCCTTTAATATTCAGACAAGGGGGATTTACCTGTTTGTCTTGATTACAGGAGTTGGCAGCACACAGGTGAGTCTCCAACCGTACGTGGCCAGCGACTGCAGCAGAGGAACATAATCAGCCTTCACCTGTAAACCCTGCAGAGGACACAAAATGTCTGTTACAATCAGCAGTCGGCTCAAAAAGCCTGAAAGCAGCACGACCCACATCCCCCTCCCCTGTACTGCAGGTTAGCCGAGTGGTTTGTGTGATTACTGCAGGGACGTATCAAGAGGGAGATGCAATCAAGCGCTGTCAGCATCCACCTCTAAACGCTAATCTCAGGTAAAAAGCATTCATGTTGTCGCTATGATCGACATTCACACATGAGGGTTTTGTGTGAGCTCCTTGCTTTCCAAAGCGATGCGCAGGAATCAACTGTCACAGAAACTCCCCGGTGAGTCAACATGGCAACCGTCTCTATCCATGACACGAGTTTGTCAACACAGTAAGTCCTTGAGCAAATACGCGGCTGATGTGAAACTGCTCACTTGTTCGTCACTGCTGTTTCTGAGAGTAACAAGTGAGGCATAATTACGCCGTCTCACTAACAGAAACCAACCGAAGGTAAGAAAGCAGCTCTCCACCCAAGACTCCGATCAACACATGAGGCTAAGATCAAGCGTGGGTCCCCAGCGATGGGGTCAAGAATCCTTACACACAACGAATTATAAAGCCACAAATGTTACCAAAAAAAACCCAAAAAACAATTCAAGTATATGCACAGATTACTTAATCTGGTGTCAGGAAGCACATGCATCTCACACACACACTCGTGGAGGCAACACTGCAGAGAGAGGAAGTGTGTGTGTGTGTGTGTGTGTGTGTGGGGGGGGGGGGGGTTTGCCAATGTTGTGATGTTCAGCACCTGCTGAAAATGAAAAACCGCTAAGCGTGTCAGTTAGATCGCTCACACCTACAACACCATATTCGCACGCAACCTCAACCCCCCCCCCCCCCCCCACACACACACACACACACTTCTAAAAATGTAATTGTCAGGACATTCATACTACATTTTCTACCCCTTAACTTATCCTAATCCAGGGGCACTGCAAGGATATATTACTGGAACATTAATATTAAAAGGTACTGGGGACCAACGCCACGTGTTTTCATGGCGCCTCACTTCTCTTCGTTGGCTCATTTGTCAGGGACAAAGACGTGTTGCGTGTAGCGCTTCCAGCCAAGGCGAATATGCAACCCCTGGCCCTGGTTAAGGACAGGAAAGTTTTCAGCTCAGTTTGGGTTTTTGTTCCACCATTCAAGAATCTGGACTTGCTGGTGTTCACTCTGTTTTTTTGTGACAAATGTATGTATAGTTCACGTGCTTAAAATTCAGTTTGCTCACTAAAAATTTGATAAAACTTCCAAAAATGAGAACGTTTTTACTTTTTTTTAAATATACAGAGATGCCTTTTTTTTATTGGTTTTTCATCCAGAACATTCTGTGCTTGTTTATATCGTGTCAGGCCTGGTCCAATCCAGCCAGAGTATCACGGCAGACGTGACCATGGCGCCACTTTAAGCGGGTGGCATTGGCTTACTCTTCTAAGACGCCATCGTCTAGCTGCACCCCTGAAGATGGAACGTTTCAGCCCACAGTCAACGGTGTGTTCCTCCCTTCGAAGGGCTTGTGTTCACACAGGGAGGTTTGCTAACCACGAATAAAGCCAAAAGAAGAAGAAGAAGTAGTAGTAGAAGAAGAGGTCTGCTTCTTTCTGCGTTCGTTTGTCAATCATGATGGTTTTAAAATCGAAACTAATAACTGTCTTCAAGAGTTCTGAATGGCTTCCCAATGTAAAAGCTGTGGACGATGCAAAAAAAGAAGGGAAAAAAAAGACACTGCAAAGGAAAGGGGAAGTCTGATCATCCAGGCTAAAGGCACTTAGTGATGCTGTGTGAGCACTGATACGAGTCAAGAAGACACTTAACATCAACACAGCAGACCACAGACCTCCACAGTCTGTTCATAGAGCACCGAGCAAGTGTGCGAGAACAGAAACTTGAGAATATATGACACCTACACACGCTACATTAGCATTCACTGTACTGTGAAACTGTCAACAGGCATTCTAATTAAAGCTGCACCAAAGTGAATATGGAGCCGCCCTCATTAGACTCTGCGTGACATCCCGGAGAAGCCTCCGCACATGATGAAAAAACAGGTGAAAGCTCCACTTTCAAGTTACAGGCAAAATCTGAGAGCGACCACTTTGCTCTACTTTCTGTTTCTACATTCTGGGGCGATAAGCAGGTACCGCTATCAACAATAATAGGCCTCATTTTCCATACTCACAATATGGTCTCCTTATATTTCATTCATTTAAGTACTTAAGCTACTTCTTGACATTGGCTAAAAGTACAACTGTGTGTAGTACAAGTGACGCTGTTGTCTGGCTCTGATTCTACAGCTCTACGAGTGGGTCGCCACACTGAGGGAATAACAGAGTACGTGGGGGGGGGGGGGGGGGGGGAGACTAATCAGGATGCATTGCTAACCGTCTGCCATGAGACAGACTTCAAGTCGAAACACTTGAACCCACTCCACCACCCAACACCTCATTTTTCTCCCACAGATTCTCATTGACCAACATGGCGGGAAATACACAAACAGACCTGAAGCAGCTGCATATCAAGTTGTTGGTGACAAAGAACTAATCGTTAGCATACAAGATACTGCTCCAGACATTATTTACACAAGCATTACTAAAGTTCCTACAGGGATAGGCGCATCTACATTTTTCAGAGGTTTATGTTGGAACCACTCCCAGATTCCGGCTTGCTTTCAAAGCCTGCCTTTAAAGTAAATTGAGAAATAATTTTCCTGTAATGGCTGCTGTTCTTTGTAGCAGCTAGGAGTTAATCACACTCCTCGGAGTCTCTCTGACTTTGTGGAGACATTATGCAGTGCCACCTTGCTGCATCAGCGCTCCGGCAACAGCCTGTGAGCTGAAAAAACAAAGTAACCACACAGACATCTTTTTTTTTTTCTTCTTCCGTAATCTGAGTGACAATAAAGAAGGATGACACAGGAAGAGGACAGAGGAGCTGTAACTTAATCACCCTGGCAAAAGTAATTTGAATCAAATTAAAAGTAAATAGAAACAAAGTCAAGCTAAAGACATTTGTACCTTGGAGTACTGGAACCTACTGGCCACCGCAGGTTACGGACAGAATTCAAGTTTGCCAGTAGAACGGCTTCTTTAGCAGTAATACACATCAAATCGTACCAGCATTGCTTTCCCACCCCCACACTGTCATGATCAGAAGGGGGACGGCGATGTTCTCCAGCACAGACTAAAGATAACGTTTCTTCTCAGGCTTGTGTAGCAGAGGGGCACGCAGCTGCGGGTCAAGTCGGTTCCACAAAAACATACATATTCGCATTTTTCTCTAAATCTTCTCTACGGGGACACATTACAAGCTGCAGATCTCTTCAGCTGTACCACGTCTGACCATAGGTGTATGTTTGCAGACTAATGTGGTCAACAGGTTTGCAGACGCAAACAAAGATGAAGCCAATACCTGAAAGAATTCAAAAATAAAAATCCTAATCAGCGTGCAGGAACTGGAGCGTTGTCACAGCAACAGGAGATCCAGATTGCACCATCATGCCACAGCATTTTGTTGGTGTACTTGGCCCTATTAGAAGTGTTGGGATAGATTCAACTTACAGATGAAACATCAATGACAGTTCCTCCAGAGTTCATTTGTGAGCACATCTTTGCAAAAGCTCACGGATCAACAAATATGTGGTCAGTATGAGTTGGCCATTGTTTGTTTCTTTTTGTTTGTTTTTTGTGGCATATATTTTATTTGGATAAGTGAACCATGTGAGCAAAGTTCTGGACTGAAAGGTTCAAAAATGCATTTTTTTTTCATTTCAGCTTGACTTTGAAACACTCTCAAAGGCTGACGCTCTCAAACTTCTTAACAAGACAATCTGCCGACGAGGTCCATTTAGAGGAATTGTGCTTTCAGTCGTACCGCGTGATTGGCAGATAGGGGGAAGTCTAGTTATTATGGGATTGCAGATGTTTAAATGTCCACTTACTGAGAATCTAACAACAAATCATCCCTGTTAGGCCAAGAGTGAAGTCCATTCATTTGGGAATCACATCATTTCAGCTCAAAGATCAAATTAGCAGCTGCACAGGAGCTCCTGGTCCTCATCATTTACATGTCAGGTGCTGCATGTGCAGGTGAAGCAAATCTCAACCCCAAAAAGGACTTTAGTTTCAACTTCTCAAAAAGAAGTGTCCTGAGCTCACAAGGATGTGCTTTCCCCTCCTGCAGGAGTCTTTGTGACTCCAGGATGCAGAGAGAGCCAGCCACATATAATTAGCTTGAAGCTAACGGCGGCTGGTGGCTAGCAACACTTGGAGCAACGCAACATCAGTAAAATTGCCCAAAGTGTCAGTGGACAAACTCTCAAAAGCTTCGTCCAGTGTAATCTACATCCTTTGTCTAGATCAGGCTTTCTCAGAGTGTGGTCCCCGGACCACTGGTGGTCCGCGAGCGACCCCCAGTGGTCCGCGAGATGAAAAGACATCACGTTTTAAAATGTAAAATGTCAATCTTTGTTGTGAACAATGTGTCGTGTTATTGAATAAAGCACGTGAGTCCCACTGTACTTCGTAACGTGGAATGATATTTATTGTCGCTTGGCCCCGTCTGTCGGGTGCGCAAGTTGTCCACCTAGCCTGCTAACCGTCCTGTCAGTTACCGGCTCGCGCGCTGTTTGTTTTTTATTTTCCGGCTTGCGCGCTGTCAGTTAAGGGCTCGCGCACAAATGACGTCATAAATTCTAGAAAGATTTAGAAACCAGAACAAACAATCACATCAGACAATGGATCAGTGGCTTAGGACTGGGTCGTGTAAAAGAAAAGCAGAGGAAAATTCTGACTCGACAGGAGACGTTGTTGAACCCCAGGATGTTTATCCAGCGCCCGCGTCGTCATCGAAGCAGAACCCGCTGCCAACTTGTGAACGAGAAAAAAACCACCGCCAAGTTGAAACGGAGCTACCATAGCGACTACATACAGTTTGGGTTTTTTTGGACTGGCGACGAGGAGGATCCTAAACCACACTGTGTGTTGTGCTATGAAACGTTGGCTAACGAGTGTATGAAACCTGCAAAGTTGAAACGGCACATGGAAACTAAACATAGTTGGCATATCGTTTTTGGGCTATTTTGAGGTAGGTGGTCCTTGAGTGTTGTTTTATGGGTTAAGTGGTCCTTGGTCTGAAAAAGTTTGAGAAACACTGATAGATGCATGCTCAATAATCCATATATTTTATGATTAATAACAATTTATTGATTAATTTATTGATTTTAGCTGAAAAACAAACAAACAAAAACAAAACTACAACACCAGCAGGAGCTCGTGCTCATCCATGTAGCGCATGACCAGATGGGTCGCGGTTTGTTTGTAGATGGACATTTTTGAACAGTTTTGCTGTTGCTTTGTTGCTAGCTGTTATTAGCTTCCAGCGGCTATCAGCTTCAAACCAAATAAAAGTGGCTGGCTCTTCCTGCACTGTGGAGTCACAGCGAAGTGATGCTGCGGGGAAACGTGTCTCTGTGAGTTCGATTGCATTCATTAAGCACATGAACGAGTTTCTCTCTCTTAGCCTGGAATCAGATTGCCTCAATTACAATAACACTTGAGGAAAAAGAAAATGTTCATTACACGTCCAAACCTTTTGAGGCCAAGACAAAACTGATAACAACACATGACGAGGTAGTTAGAAAAACACAGGATCTGCCAGCAAACACAGCCGCTCATCGTGAGATTCCAGGCGCAGCTTTTCATGTCGCAGAAGTAAAACACAATATGAGCATTTGATGATTGAAACTGAGCTTTCAGCAGATGAGGGTTCTCAGGCATATTTAAGAAGTCATGAACCTTACGAGACGCAACTCCAATGATTACAAAACAGACAGGACCCAGAGCTACATTCTGACAGGAGGAGGGTTCCAGCATTGTGCGCCTGATTTGTCAAATTAGCCTGTTGTCTGGCTAACTGCTCTTTTTTTTAAAGTTAGCTGAACTTTTAACCACAGCCTAATTTAGAGACGGAAACAAAGAGAATATCTCTGCCGGATGCTAACATCAATTTGCATTCAGCTGATCAGACTATTCACTTTTCCGCCTAACAAACTGCTTGGCTCCTTTTTAGTTACAGCCATCAAGTAAATGTAGGGGAGTTAAAAGTACAACATTTCTACAGACATGTAGCAGAGGTTTAAAGGAACATGGATCCAAGTGTAGTAGAAGTACTACTGTAGGTGATCTCAGGATGTGACATCAAACCTGCAGTTTTTCTTGTCCCCGGCACATTTCCTCACCTCATAAGCAACTACACCCTTCAAACTGCAGCCTCTGCCTCCATCCTGGAGCTATCGGCATCATCGTCACATTTTCTGACAGACCGGGCGCGATCTCTCACTCGCAGGGACAGTGCAAATTACTCTCCATCTATCTAGGTCACCTCTTCTCTCACCTCAGTCAGAGACGATAGAGATCTCATGGACAGGCGATGCACGTTAACCACCAGCCCTCACTGCAACATGCACACACAGGCCACGGCATGCACACACACAAACACACACACACACACAAACACACACACACATCACATACTGTATTTTGTGAGTTTCGCCAAGCTTGACATATATAACACATCCTGTGTTCTTTGCACCGGGCACTAAAGTGATTCAAGTGAACATGGAGGAAGACAATCTGGTGCCTTTTGTGTGAACCTGATTTCTGGAATGAACAAACATTCTCACACACTCACACTCACTCACACACACACACACACACACACACACACACACACACACAATATGATCACGTGAGTGTGTGAGATCCGCTAGTGTTTCTTCAAAGATCCGTCTCTGCCAAACTGATGCTCTGATGTGGGGCTCTAATCCTGTTTTAGACATAATTTAGTTTCTGGAGACTGTGAAGTGCTGCTCTTTAAAGCTGGAGATGTTCGTGAATTCTGGGAATGAGTGACAACAATGTCAGTGCTCTTAAGCTCCTCTCACTTGTTTTGAATTTGGATGCCATTCCTTCAGTTTGAACTCTGCTGATGCGAACCTTTATTGTGTCTTTCAAACACTTTTCTCTGAAGTCCTCCTGCAATTTTACGGTTTGATTTGTTTGTTTGTCTGTCTGACCTCAAGCAGGATTACACAGAAAACTACCTGGCTGATTTTCACGAGATTTATATGAGCCGTGCACCGATGGCCGAAGAAGTGCCTGCTCAAATTTGACACGGATCTGAATCACCGTTTCCTTGGCAGCCAGTTGGTTTTGCAAGGCCACCCTGTTACAAGGTTAGGTGGGAAAAATCTTGCCAGGCTTCAAGTTCTGCATTTGCGGCTGCACCACCGTGGAGGGAACCATCATCTTAGGGTGCTCCCAAAATGAAAATCTGGAAAGCAATATGAACAGCTGCTTCTTCCTTATGATACTCTCCATCTCTCTCCTGTAAAGTCAGAGAGAGACAAATGCTCTTTTAGCTTACATTAATTAAAAAAAACACACCAAACTCATGAAACCACGAATATATTTTGGGCTCTAGGTGCTAAAAATACCTCCAAACACAGTTTTTTTTCTTGTAACATCCAGGGAGCTGGTTCCAATCTGTCTTGTTTCCTGTTCATACCATTTTTATATGTTATGTATAATGTTTGAATATCTCTATCACACAAATGCACTGATAACCACTGCACGGAAATAATACATTTCTTGAGGTAGCTGTTTTTACCATTGCAGCAGCAGCAGCATCATCAGCAGCAGCAGCATCTCCTCTGCTCTATTCAATCATAATAACAAGCACCCATTCAAATGTTACTGCTTTATTTATTTCACATAACTAAAAAGTAATAAAAAGGCAGAAATGTTCACATACCCACAGTGGAGTGTGGCAACGAGGGAACAGTTTGCTTTTATGTGCTGATGTCATATCAGACGTTAGCATGCGTCTGTTAACCTGAGACGGAGCGTGACCTTTGGCTTGTAGCGTACGAGGTCTCTTTACCTCCGCTGCATTGGGGTGGTGTGACACACACACACACACACACACACACACAGAAACACAGAGATTATCTACATCGCTGGGTTCTACTCTTTTGGGATTTGGGTGATTGACCCGCAGAAGGTGATCAGTTGCTGAACGGTGGTCAAGCAACGCAACTGAATGCCAGCGTTCCTCTTAAAGGAGCCACGTAAAGACTTTGCATGATTTAAATTGTCTTCTGTGACATTCCAGGAGCTTTCATGCATCTGAGAGTATCATTCATGCATCATACTTGGGCTCAACATTACAAAAACAGGAAAGCATATTTACCCCATCTGGTTCTGGCATTGCTGCAAAACAGAAATCTGTACTAATGAACCTCCTGATAAATAAACTCCGGCACTGGTTCACAGCAACCAAACACATGAGGAGCCACCGAGGCTGAGGTCTGAAGCAGAGCATGTTTAGTTTTGTTCCAGCAGCTCGTGAAGCTCACTGATAGCACAGAAGACTTTCGGGACGTAAGCTCCGACAAAGCTCCCGTAGTGATTGTCCCACAGGACGCGAGAGATTACAGGCTGGTCCTAATTGGAGTTTGACAGCAGAGACCCTTGATGAGGAGTTCATTCTGAGCAGCTCTTCAACATCCATATTGTTCTCATTTTGCCCCAGGAAACAAAACAAAAAAACCAGGCAACCGCGGCACCTTCCAAGTGTGTGGACGTCTGTCCAAAAGCTCTGTTTTGCAGTTAAGAAGAAGCCTCTATAAACTCTAGCACTGAGTGGATTTTAATGCTGAAAATAATGTGTGATGCATCCTGTGCTTTAGTACATTTCCCTGCCTGTCATTTTAAATATTATTATTATTGTGCATTTTCCTTCAGGCCATTTCCAGCACTTATTTCTGCAGTGTGTTTGTTCTGTTCTTCAGTTTTGTTTGTTTGTTTTCCTCAGCCATTTTCAATGTATCACATATTTGTCCTTCCATCCGTCCGTCTGGAAACTTCGACATGGTCACTGGAGGAAGTGAGGATCACGCCAGCCACACTTTGGTTACTAGGCGGCCACCCTACCTGCCAGCCATGCCGTCCCTACAAATTTGTCCGCAGTACCCAAATGTTTCATGTCACTACATTTTAAAAACATTTAGAGTATTAACTGCAGAACTTGCTGTGTGCTTGCTTCAAGATGGATAGGCCCTGATCAGCATTGGGTACAGTAAATTACACAAGTATGTCATAAATTATTCATTGCATATTACAGAAAACCAATTACATTTATTGACTAAATAGCCGCAGTTTTCCATGTTAGCTGCAGGGGGCCTGTACAACCCCATTACTTACAATGTAACATGTTAATGACCAACATAGTTCATCACATGATTGGGACAATCCAAACTACACCACAAACTTAGGGACAAGACCTGGACTAGATGTCCCGATATGAACCTGATCAAGAGACATCAGCTTGTAAACAGCATTTTCTGATGCTCCTGACCAGTTTAAGGAGCGATAATCCAGTTGAGGCATGTGGAGAACTCAGATCTTCGCCCCAGACATGTAAACACCGTCAGCGTTCTCCTGGAGCTTTCGCTGCATTTGTGACACAAACTGCCGTAAAACGGGTTGACAGGACAGCTCCAGCTTCCAGTGCTACAAACTAAGCTCAAAGCTCCAAACTCGTTTTGCATAATTCGACTTAAATCACTCAAAACTCACCACGATAGCAACATGGGAAGTACGAAGGATGCGTGGATTGTTGTTGACTGTGTAAACGCAGGGAAAGCCAGACTTGATGTTGTGCAGATGAGTTGTGGAATTTATGTACATTTTTTATCCCTTCAAGTGTATTTATTATAATGTCTATTGATCCGTCCACTGAGGACAACAGATGGAATATGGGCTTCGGCTACAATCTGATTTGTTTACATTGCTGTTGCAGCGGTTGTTTACTGAGGTAATAAATCAAGTGACAGGTAGCGTCATTCTATCAGAGGCTCCTGAGTTACAGGAAATGGTTTTTGGCAATCAATGGAGTCGCCCCCTGCTGGCCACGAGGAAGCGTGCACAAGTGACTTGAGGGGATGGCTTCACTTTTCATGTCACCCAGAGCTAAAAATGATGTAGCGGCCTCAAAGAAAATATTCTGAGCTGCTAGAAAACCTCTCATCTGAAGGTGAACTACAGTACGTATCAGTACTACAAGCAGCATTTGTATGTACTCAGTGCCACTCTGTCTTGTAGCTCAGCTCACTACCACTCAGCTGCTGTGCAAACATCTGTAGATTGGATTCCATTAGAAGCTTGGAGCTATTCACATGCAAATTATCTAGTAAGCTGTTACGTTTTTAAAAATAAAACAATGGAGGTTTTTTTTCGCCCTTCGCTGATGAACCAACTCTGTCCTTGCGAAGACACTTGACGACTCTCTAAATGATGCCTTCAGTGGAACAGCTTGTTTTTTTTTCTCCTCTGCGTTTCATACATCCAACATCCTGTCAGAGTTTTGGATAATTAAAGCTATAAAGCACTTGAGAGAAAAGAAAATTGCGTATATAAAGAAGAGGCAAACAAAAAAGAAATGCAGGCGATCAATATTCTGCCTTATTTTTCATTGTAATGATCTTGGCCCTGGAACAATTCAGAGCTGTGCAGATACTTTGCATATCAATTTTCGGCAGCTATCACGATGAATGGGGATGTTGTGAGAGAGTGGCGGTGCTCACTCAGGTGAAACCGTTTTGGATCAAGTCCCAGTGGAAGGGTTGATTCGATCTCCTGGAACACTGGGTGTCGTTTCGTTCACTGTTGACATTTCTGAGGAGGCCTTAAAATCCATTAAAGTGTGACAGCATTACCATTCGTCTCAGAAGAGGGGAGTCTCCGCTGCTGAAGTCTTTTTATTGGCACGTGAGGCCATCAGCACTGGACGGGACAATCAGAGAGGGACAAAAGTCTCCCTTCACAGTTGAGAAGCCACCGGCCAAAAAAGGGTCCAAATTCAATTACCGAGATAGCATCAGCAAAAATACAGACACACAAATAACACATCCGCACGCATGTGTAACCGAGTCAAACACATGCACATACAGACACACACACGAAATGGCCTCAAACCTTTAAACCCCAGACAGAAATCTATTTCCAACTTGGAACTTGCTGAGTAGAGACGCTAATCAGGGCAGATAAGGGCTTGTTTGCTCCTGATAAGACAAGCGACCACGACACATGTCCTCTAAATGTAGTTTTGTGTGTGTGTGTGTGGGGGGGGTGACGGGGGGGACTGATGGTCACATGATTTTAATACTACAACCACTATTTTAGAGGATCCGCACTCGAAACAGGTGTAGTCAATATCGATGAAACATATCACTGAACACCGTAATTCTGGTATTTTGCCGATGTAAGAGAAAATATTTGTCTTATTAGATGTTGGAACAGCTTCAACGCACATCTGTGTTCACCAGGTGGAGAACCCCAAGGTCGAACAAAAAATACGGGACTAAAGACAGGTTTTGTGATGTCATAACCCAGCGCCCCTTTAACAACCGGCACGCCAGTAATACAGCAAAGTAGTGGATACACGGAGTACTCGACAGTAGCCGAGTTCAAATGAGTAAAAACTGCTTTGGAAAAGCTCAAATTGGACTACAGAATTATGAAGTAAGATAATTAATACGACATGAGCCAGCAAACAAGTCACATGACTGTGTTGGGAAATGATGCAACTGTTTATCTGATCAAAGCACAAAACGCTGCCTTTTCACGAACGACAAAGAGAAGCGTCTCTCCACTCACATCGATAATGGTCCACTGCTCCACCACGATGGCGTCGTACGTCGGGTTGGGCACGTTTGGCTCTCCTTCGCTTGCCTCCTGGAAGATGAAGACACTTTCCACCGACTTAGGCAGCAAATCTGCAGAGAAGAAGAAATCCATGAAGCCATGAAAATAGTATTTACAAGATGGAGCGTGTCCGTCTTATCTCTCCTGCTGCTTCAGGCCCTCCAGGCCAGAGGAAATGGAATGATATCACTCAGCAACATGAAATGTATGAGCAATGTGCACTTATACATTATGCAGGGAGACAGTGGAAAAGAAAGGAGCAGGTATTCCACTTCTGGGATGTTTGAAAAGAAGAGGAGACATTATGCGCTACATCAGTGGTTTTCAGAACTCAGAGGTTTTCATGCAAGAGAGCTAAACAGAAGCTAATTACAGCCGGGTGGCACGGTGCATGTCGGAGCTGAGAGGATTTAAAGCAGTTCTCCGAGTCCCAAAGATCAGGACTGACAGCGACCGTATTAAAAAAGATGGACAGATTTGAGGAAAATCTCACCTCTCATTTAATAGTCAGTTCGTTAGGCATTAAAGCATAAATCCACTCGCTAAGCCTGCATAATTCACCTAAAAAAGACTTGAATGTCTCGTAAAGACACTGATGTGCTGCACAATTCTCTAAGACTCCCTCCTTTAGGGAGCTAACAATCGCAGCCTGGAACCCCGACGCACAGCCCGATGAGCTGCCCCCCCCCCCCTTCCTAAATGTCTCTTGTTATTCATTTGATGCACATGCCCATTACATCCAGGTGCCCCCCCCCACACACACACATACACACACATACATGAACACAATACACACACCACGGTCCAGTCTTCCTGGCTGGCCTGAGTGCTTTCTCATTACTGCCACACCATTTACACACTAATACAGTTTTGCCGGGGCCCAGGCACCCATACAAGACACTCCACATTTCATTACTGGACCCTAATAATGGGGGGGGGGGGCTGATAGGCAGCATAAGAGCCTGTGGCGAGAGGAAGAGAGGGGACGAAAGAATGGAGGGAGTGAGCGAGATGGAGGGAGAGATAGAGTGGAAGGATGACAGGCTCTTTTATTTCCCCCGCCCTGAAAAGCCATTTAGGACTCGTACACGCTCAATTGAAGACATCTCTCAGACATCTGCCGGCCCCCTCAAATACAGACATTGCCGTTGTTCACCCCATCCCGCCCTTTCGCCTGCTCTATCCTTTAGCTTCCTCCATCACCTCCCAGCAAACACTCTTCCACCTCCATTCATCAGCCCTCCCCGCTTGGCGTATAATCGTAAAGAAACCTTTTTAGAGGATGTCAAGCTCCGAGGCCCACCCTCGGTTCTCCGCCAGCACGACAGGGATAACTCAGGTGAGATAGACACAGGGCTTGTGTCTGGCGACTCTACAGGGACCGCCTGTCTCTGGTGATAATACAAGCAGATGCTCAGCAGTGGAGAGACTGGAGGAGGGAAGTGGAGAGGAAGGAGTTGGGGCTGGGGGCGTTGAGTCTGCCAGGGGAATGCACCAGTTGCGTGCACGAATAAACATTATCTACTGACTGAGAGCCGAGCGGAGAAGCCGGCAGGCTGACTGAGACTAAGTTGTTTACACTTGCAAAAACCACCATGCGCCCTCAGTAAAATTGTTCTCCATCCCCTGTGACTCACACTCAAGGTTGTAGGGTGAGGCATGCAAATAAAGTGACAGCGTTGGGAGGGACAGACGGACGCAAACGGAGGGGGACTTAGAGAGCTGTAGAGGCAGGGTGACAGCAAGTGACAGCCTGTGACACCCGCTGACACGAGGCAGCTGAAATCAGCGGAAATCAGATGTGGGTGTAGTGCTGACACAAATGGGCCGCCGTTATATAGCACCTTCTCTAGCTTAATGGTACTCAAAGCGCTTTATTGCCTCATTCACACTCCCATTCACACACATTCATACTCTGATGGTGGAGGCAGCCATGCAGGGTACCAACCATCAGGAGCCACTTTCCTCAGGGGTCTGAGGAGCCGGGGGAATCAAACCAGTGACCTTCAGATTACTCCATGCCACTGCTGGACCAGCCCACTCCAGGGACTGAAACCATTGAAGTTAGTAGTCTTTGCTTTTTTGGGGTGTTTGAGTGGAGGTGAGCTCTTTGGCTGCATACATCCTGGTCCTCATAGTCATGGAAATATTCACAAACCTTCTGCACAACGATTTCTAACATTTTGAACTTGGAAACAACACAAATATTTGTACTTCATCCCCTTGCAAAGTCGATCCGGCTTCAACCATTTAAAAGTGATTTAAGGTTCATATTTACATGGTACATTTTGTACTTTCAGGAAGCAGTAGTTTCAGTTTTAAGTATGAAAATTAATTTAAAAAACATACTTCAAGTGTAATCCATCATGGTGAACATCAGTTACTGTTCATTGTTTTTTGTTTTTGTTTTTTCATTAAAGTTAAATAACCCTTGTGTGGTAACACAGTGAGCACAAGTCTTCACAACAATGGAACTATCTTGCTAAGATAACACTGTTACTCTGATAAGTTTGTGTTCATTTTAATGGATATACACATACATATTGCTTATATGTCTTAATCAGACAAGATCAGCAGCTAAGCAGAATTTAATGGAAAAAGAAGCGGCTTAGTACGGCAGGAAAGATAGTCCAAGAAGCCCTGACGAAGTGGTACCAACTATTTTAGAAAAAAACACACACACACACACAAAAGTTGCTTTAATCTAATGCAGCGTGGAAGTTAAGTCGTGTCTCATCAGACGTGTCACGCCATTGTCTGACACGTCCCTGGGGCGTGAATCAGGGAAGATTCATTTTGTGTCCTCTAATGCCCAGAAGCCCCGGAGAGCCTCTGTCAGGTAACGCCAAAGCAGCATTATTTTTGGTTTTTAATTTTGACAAGCTGTCGTGTTCCTTTGCTCCTGCGAGTTATAATTGTGTATAATGCTGCAAGCAGTTTTAAAGAAGTTTTTATGGAGACTTTTAGATTTATATTTTCCAGCAGAGACTCCAGGTCACCATTGGAAATCCAATGCATCTGCTTTCATTTCAAGCTGACTGAACCTGCTGTCCTCGGTGAACTTTTCAAAGGCACCTTTCACGCCCGCGGGGAACCGACTCAAAGAATACATTTTCAGTGGATTATGAACAGTCTTTGCTGCTTTAGCCATCAAAAAAGTACATCATCAAAATAATGTGGATTGCTACTTTAAAGTTATGTTGTATTTTAATCCATCCATCTATTTAACATTCAAAAGAAGGCATGCTGCTTGGCAGATCACTGTAAATGTGTTGTAGTCCAGCTGACCACTGCAATCCAGAAAGTGACCCTGCCCCAAGTCATGTCTGCTGACATGATTTAAACATGCATGCCAGGTGCTGCCCCAGAGAGCTGGAGACAGGCCGCTGACAGCTTATCTATATTTCAAACAGGCCGAGTGGACGTCCAGAGAGGGACGGCGAGGAGAGACAGTGGAGAGGAATGTGTGAGGATTGGATGCGGCTCTTCCCTACAGAGCCAAAGTTTGGCAGCTGGCAGGAGGCTACCTGTGGGTTACCGGGCAGAATTTCCCTGGCAGTGAAGGAACTGGGGGTGGACAGCATGGTGATTGGACACTACGGGATGTTGACAAATGTTGGGTCCATTTGCATTGGTGTGAATACAGACGACACAAGGGTGACAGCTCCAAGAGGAGAATAACCAAACAGATGGACAGACTCGGACTCGTGCGCAGGTGAATTCTCCCCACACCTGCTGAGTCACTGCAACGACAAACAAATACGTTACTTTGTGACCGCACTTCATCCAAAGTAGGATGTGATGTCAGCACGGTGCTGAGGGCATTTTGGAAATGTCTGTTCTAAACCCAAATGACTTGACAAAGCTTCGTCACACAGAAAAGCAACTGGTGGAGTTGGGAAGCAAGTGAGACACGAGGATTCATCTGAGGAGACACAGAGCGATGGACCGCATCCAATACGACCGCGTCCTTTGATATCTGTATTCTGAACATTTCAAGTGACAACTGTGGGAGCTTTCAGCGAATACTAACACCATATGAGTAACAATCATCAGAAATATGAAGAAATGGTGACGCGGGAAGCACGGCTTTGCTGGAATGCAAACGTGAGCCTGGCAACGTGCTCTGCTGTTTCCCATCGGAACCCTGGGAATGATTCAAACTATAGTTTACAAAAAAAAAAAATAGAATTTCTGTTTGAACAGTCATTTCCTTTGCTAGACACAAAAAAAAAAATCACTAATGCTATCAAATCCTTTGTATAACAAAGGGATTATCCTGCTAATCATATTTTCAAAGAATACAATCAATGACATAAATTAAAACTAAACAAATGTGTCTCTCAACTTTGTTTTATCTACGGTTCACTAAGAAATTTCCACTTGTGTCACAGGGGATGCTCGTTTTCAGCTTTGCTAATGCGCAGTCTTTCCAGGTATCGATCTTTCTTTTTCAGTCAGGGTTGACAATGCAAGCAGTCAAAATGAGAGGTTTCACTTTGGTGACCTGACAGCAGCTGCCTTTTGCTCACCTGCTCACCCCCCAAAAACGCCACAACAGCTCCTAACAACTGCCAGTGCTAAGTGAACCCGGCAGTAGCAGCCAGCAGCTCAGAGGAGGAACGGGCACATGCTGTGCTGTCGAAACCTATACACACCAAACCATAAACACACAAAACACATCCGTGCATCCTTTAGATCCGTGCACAAACAGACACACGTGCGCAAACACTGCAGTTCTAATTCCACCTCTGTTTTTTCACATCCTTTCTCTTGCCAGAATCCGTTTTCACCGGGAAAAAAATAATAAAAAATAAAACCCTTCCACCTTATCTGAATTTCATATTCCACTTTCTCTCTGATTCTCCCTCCCTCCGTTGTCTTTGCCCAAATTTAGAAACCAACGAGGGCTGACTGTCACATGCATATGAATAGCTCAGTGTGTCACAACCAGGCTACAAATCCTCATTGTAGCTCCGGAGATAGCTTAAGCTATACAAGTAACAAAGGCAAACTCCTTCAACGCCGTAGCTGTCAGTTCTTCAGCAAACAATTTCTACTACAGGGAGAGGAAGTGTGACCATATTGTGTGTCTGTGTGTACATGGAATATTTGGGAGCGTGTGTGGATGTCGGTCTGTGCGCTCCAGTTTGCAGGCAATGCCACACTGCGTATGAATCTTTAATGCGTGTCTTATGACACCGGGGCCTGCGTGCCGCTTCGGATCTGTAAATTCAATATCGCTCTAATATTCGACCTGTGTCTCAGCTGAGGTTTCCACTCACTCACAAACGCTGCTGCCACACAAGACAGGACTTGCAGGACTGAGCCAACCATCTCACACACACACACACACACAAACACATGTGTATTAAGAACACACCCCTAATGCTTTTTCATCCCCCTTCACCATGGTAACCCATCTTTGGAAGGACCATGGGGACACGCTGTATTGTTTTTTGTTTGTGCATCTCTTTGGACGGCGGTGAGCAGCCACGTCTCAGCGACAACAGAGAGGTAGACGAGTATTTAGGAAAAGGTCAGAGTTGCTCATTGGCTGCAGGAATATGAGAATAATGCACGAGCTTACGGAACCCCGAGAGGAAATAACACAGAGGCCGCATTTTATGAACACTGAATGCTTCCAATACTACTGTGTGTACAGCCACACCTTGAATAATCAAGCAGTTCATTAATATATCTGGGTTAATTACTTCTACACATTTAAAGGAAAAAAAAAAAGTGGCCTAAAGATAAAATTAGTTCCCATGTTATTATTTATTACAATTTCACATTTGGAATCATTTGTTGGCACAAGATAACCTGTGCTTCCGCGTTTGCATGGATTCCAACTTAAAAGTAAAATGAACGTGCCGCAATTTACAAATGAATTGCAGGTGTTAATTCAGTGAGTGTCAAAGCACTGACAATCTACAAATGTACACAGGGTGTTCCTTTGAACGGTCCCTTCAGGGCTCCCTGCCTGCTAGAACAAACCCCACATAGAGAATCGCCGTAGATCAACGCACAGTCTTATATTTACAGGTTACTTTTTTTTTTAAAAGACATTATTAAATTAACACTATTATATTTTACAATTTTCGGAGGAAAAAAAAAAAAAGATCAAACATGTTTGAATAATAACATTACTGTAATATAAGAATACAACTGAGGTTTAATGATGATCCAACTCATATAAATGTAAATAATATACTCAAGCAATGGAGGTATGAGATAAGAACATTCTGTAGAGTTACGCTCTTGAAGAATGTTCCCTCAAAAAGTACTACCAGAGTACTGTCTGTCAAAGAGAAGAAGTACAGCTTTTGATTTACAGAAAAGGTACAAAATGTCTTTCAAAAGCACACACCTTCCCCCCTACAGCAGCGAGTATTTGTACCCTTTCAGGTACACACGAGTACTTCTGTTTTAGAGCGTAAGCAAGAGGAAAGCGCCGTGGTCAGTGGGATGAAATCAGACAAATGAAACAAATCATTCCGGACAACAAAGCACTTTACACGAAGGTTTTATAGTGAAGTATCACTGGGCTGATATACCAGTATTTCCAATTTCTCATGAAATGATGGCCAGTCATCGTCCATTACCCCGTCACTCTCCATGATTAACGTATGCATTTCTGAGGGCTTTCAAGTTGATTAGAAATTATGTTATTATTAGAAATGTAGGCATGAGATGCATGGATAATTAGCTTCAATCAATCAATCCAAGAATTATGGGCTTTGAATAAAAAAATCTTATAATCACGAATAATTGTTAACGTACGCTTTACTGGTCGTGGTTGTTGACCTCGGCAAAGACTACGGTGGCGTAGCTCGGACTGCCGACAAGGAATAGACCCTCGCTGCATGGAACGTTCGATGACTTGATGGGAAAGCCGTTGTGGTTTCAAAGATGGCGAATTAAAACGTACAGTCTGTATCAGATTACAAAGGATTAGTCCGCTTTAAACTCAGGCAGGATTTTAAAGTGAAAGTCTCCAGTTCAAACTGGGATTAGCGAGATTTCCTCTCCTTCAGGCTGTCTGGGCAGCACCATTTAGAGGCTCTGTAGTTGAAGGTTAAAACGCGGCGTCGTGGGTATGATGCTCAGACTCGTCCGCTCACGTTCACAAATGAGCAAAAACACACAAACAGGTGGCAGGTATGCAGAACTCAACCTTTTAAGGTGCTGATTTCAGTTGTTGACATGGACATTTTAATGCTGTGCAGTGCGTGAGCTGGTCATTGCTAATATTTCATTTGCTCAGCTGTCCTTGCATGCTCTGCTCAAGGTCCAAGTACACACAGAGCACAATAATAAAAGGTCAGGTGTTACAAGGTGTTCCAGTTGTGATAAATTATCCACACTTCCCATCTCTGGAGAGAGTGAGGCCACCTCTCCTGCGGGCCCACCCAAGTTTCCCACTGGCCATGCAAAATCTCTCTAATGCAGCAGGAAATTATTATCTGTGTATTCTGCCATAAACAAGCACTCGGTGAAGCAGGGAGAGGGCTGAGAATTCTGCCCTCTCTTATTGTACCTGAAAGCATCCCTTTCAGCCTGCTAATGGCCAGTCAGCTTGAGTTACAGTGAGCAGGAACATATCAAAGGAATCACAAAGACACAATTCCACTTAGCGCACTGTTCAATGATGTCAGTTGTTAGGGAAGAACGCTGAATAATGCTGCTTTAAAGCGTGTAGGAAATGGAACAGAAATGAGCGAAAGAGTTTACTCAACCTGAGGGGAACGTGAATATCTATTCTGAATCACACGACATCTAGTGGCTGGAGAAACATTCCTCAGAGCTGCAAAAAGTCAACTCAAATCCGTTCAGCCCACTGTAGCTCACATCTTCTCAGAGAAATCCATCAGACGGTTGTGATATTTCAATTTGATGAACGTGGTCACAAGAGACAGTTTTGGTAAAACTTTCTCAACGATGATGATAACGAAGGTAAACCCCCCCCCCACACACACACACACACACAAGAATAGACAAAAGCACAGTCTCATTCATTAGACTGCAAATGTTAACTGTCAGTACGTGACGGGTTGATGCGCGCCACTCGCTCTGCGTCTCAAAACAAGGCTGTCACTGTCACTATGATCTCCCCACCAAACTGCACCCATCCCTCTCCGTCAGGCCTTTAGTGTGTTGTTTGGCTGTCAGACATGCTCTTGATGTTCTTGAGGTGGAGATGGTCTCCTGCATCGTGTCGAGCATCTCATCACGAATTCAGAGAGGCGTCTCAAAGAAACTAAATATGGAGACGGCAGGGATGGATACTGATTCTGACGCCCTGAGCTGCACTGGCGTTTGATGTAATTAGCTGCTAACAACAAACGAGATGTTGCTTTGATGTCACACTGCCAGCTGCTCTCAAAAGACTAAAATTCACAAAGTACAACATTCACCTCAGTAAAGTTGTCTGTTTTCTAAAGTGGTTGATCTCACGCTGTGAGCAATGAAGGCAGACAGAGCTTCCTTCTGCAGCTGCTCTGTATCCTACTCGGTAATTTCACTGTTCAAGAGACGCATATCTTAACAACGCATGAAAAATTCAAAATATGTTAGAGGACCCTAATAAGCTGAGGAAAAAAATTGAATCATAATAATACACTTCATTACTCCATTCTGAGGACATAAAATATGCAAGGAGGCTCTAATTTGTTATCAGGTTAATTATCTGTGTTTCAGAGTTGCTGAGGCGTTCACTTTCCCAGATTAATGAATTATGACTCTTATTTACTCGAGCGGCTTATTTTGCCAGCGTCAGAGTGAAGCACAACTGAACTGCCTGAGTCTGATGGTAGAGGAGAACCCAAACAGGAAATAGTTTAGATCCCAAACAACTCCCTCTACTCCAAGGCTACTGAGGCATCTCGAACACATCAGATCGCGTCATGACACCGGGGGTCACTGGTAAAAGGCCAACGCAGCGTCTCTTCTGTCTCGCTGATTAGGGATTCGAACTGTTAACTTTCACCGGCTGAATTCTCACTGAGCAACCAAATCGAGTCCAAAGAACTGCAATGAAAGAAAACTCTTTTTATTTTAATGGGTGAGAACTCACAGTCCTGCTGAAACGGCAGGTTGAGAGTGACCTCCGTATCGTGACGTATTTCCAAATGAAACAGACTGACGGGTGGGACACGAAGTTGGGGGAGGGGGCGTGGGATTTAATTCAGATTACAACAGTGATTCGGAGCTGTATGTTAGTCTCAAGCCGGTGGACTCAACTGTGGTATTTTGGGGAGTTTGACGGACACCCTAGTCTACTATTTTTGCAATCTACAGAAGCAAGCTAATGTATCTTAGCTCACAGATAACCTGGCTAGCAGGGAATGTTCCAGCAACATCTGTTGACATAAACCACAAGTTCTAAACCATAAACAAGTTCTACATGATGTCAGAGAACATGCTTCAATCTAGCATTAAAAGAATGTTTTAGGGATATAAATTTACAATGTTCCTCTGAAGTTAAATGTTTACCGAGACAAAAATGTTCTAAATGCAACGTTCTGAAAAAGTGTTGGCGACATTGTTGAATATTTGATCTACAATCTGTTGCTTCAACTAACATTTTTAGAAGGTTTTACTGGATAAAAGTAGTTGGTACGTGTTCATGGCATATTTGGTTTGACAGGAAGAAAACAAAAACACAGAGAAAGATTCTTGTAATTTTTCTGGCATACATTTTTGAAGTATATTTTTGGGGTGCTTCAGAGGAAAGGCATTCACATTCCAGCTCCAGTTTCAAACTGAAAAAGTAGAAGAAGAACTCTGCCCTTAACACTGAGTTATCTTGGAAATCACAATTTCCTCAATTTGATCTTGGCATATAAAATATACAACAAAGGCTCCAGAGCTTACAGGTTCACTTCAGTCTTGACTTCTGTCCATAAAAGCTGGGCTGTAAAACGCTGCCCTCCTCCCTACGCTCTCATATCAACTAGGCTTCTATTCCTTGGGTTATCTGCTTGTGCTTTCCTGGTCCGAACTGATATATTTTATATATATATATATATATATATATATATATATATATATATATATATATATATATATACACACATATACACATATACACACATATATATTTCAAGAGCAAAAATATCACAACCATTGGACAGTCACAGATTCTGGAGTTATCCACTGTGTTTGCAGTAAAGATATCTTGCAGGATCGAACCACTTACTAACACAGATGGAAGGAAGTATTCAATTATGTTCTGATTGCTTTCAGGTGGAACATGAATGCCAGCTAATGCATAATTAATAACACACGGGGCAAAGTGCATCGTTACCTGCTTCAGTTATTGCTATTTTAGAAAGGTTGACATGTATTTTGCATCTGCTTGATGTTGACAATTACACTGATGATACTGTGAAAGAAGAGAAACAATTTGGGAACCTTTTGGAATCTGAAATAACTGTAATGGTCTGAACCTTTAGAGAAACTGAGGGAGAACAATTCTGTCAGAAGCCAAAACCAAAGGCAAATACAATAAATAAGAGAATAAAACTTCACGGTTACTCGATTGTACGTTTATTTTTTTATACATTTCAGGTTTATTTAATAAGAAACCTAAAACCGTACAGTAGTGTCTTCTATTCTTTGGCACATCTTGCTCCATATATTTTCCCTGAGAAACCATCATGCTGCCTTACCGTTTACGTTGCCCAGGTGGAAGTATCCTTCGACCAGTGAGGCTCCGTTGTTGAAGTGAAGAGTCATGTGATCCAGCCAGTTGGCCTCCACTCCTTTGACTCCCTCGTCACAGTTCTGAACCCTCAGTGGCACCTTGACGGTGTAGTACTTCACCTGACCCTCTCGGACAGGCGGGTGGTTGTACAAAGCGAGCAGTTCCACTCCTGTTGAGCCGTGATAGTAAAGAAAAGCCTGTCATTGATTTAACTCAGCGAGGGTTGTGACACACAGATGCAGCCTCAGTGGAAGTCCCACCTTTTATTGCATGAGTATTGAGCTACTATTGTTCCCTGGCCACAATCCGAACAGTCATTCGGCTCCATCTGTTGGGAATTCTTCCCTCTTTTCAGCTGCCAGGAGTTACAAGAACTGGCCAGCCAAAATATTGGCTGAAAGATGCAAGATTTCTGGTTTAAAATCAGTTGTTTTCTTAAAGTGTCGGATTACCTGTAGCGTTAACTAAGTTACACCGCTTTTATTTCCCGTGACCGACACGGTAATAAACAATTGCAAGAACATCTTTACCGTGATAAGCAACCAGAGAAGCTCAGCCAGTGTGTGGGCCGTCAAGCTTCTTAGCCAGGGAATGTTGGCCGCTCCGTTCTTGGTCAACATTTGTCAACAGCAATTAACAATTTGTGTTTCCAACTAATTTCTTTGTCCTGTGACAAGAAAGTAAAAGCATGGAAGTCCGTGAAAAAAAGTTAATAAAAGTTTAAAATAAAAATGGATGACATCAAGAAGGTGCTTTGGCCTCTGGGGGACAATTACCAGCTGCTAGATGAAGACAACGACTCTCCATCCATCCATTTTCTACCACTTAGGCTGGAGTCTCTCCCAGCTGCCTTTGGGAGAGAGGTGGGGTTCACCCTGGACGGGTCGCCAGTCCATCACAGTGCCAGCACATATAGACAGACAACCAGCCGGAGTACCCAGAGAGAACCCACACAGGCACAGGGAGAACATGCAAACTCCACAAGGAAAGACCCTGACTCGAACCTGGAACCTTCTTGCTGTGAGGCGAGACAACACCTTAAAAACATTTGGAAGGTGAGAATTTTGTCCTTTAGGCAAGTCGTCTCCAAGGTAAGACTCCAGGAAAACAATGTAAACACTCTCAACATGGCTTAATTTGATGTGTGTGTTTGTAAAATCACAGAATGTGAATTCTTTTGCAGTACATCACTTATGACAGATTAGCTGGATTGTGCTCTCGTCATGACTGTGAGCAAAGTACTGTAGTAATACCTTGGTGCTGGGATCCCCCATCTGTAGTACCTTCCCAGTTGTAGGGCAGCACACTGTGTTAATGCCTGTAATCTGTTAGTAAATCAAAGCTTTGTATTCATTTTACAGAGGACAAGACGTTTGTGAGAATTTCATTAAGCTACAATTAGTGTGATATGATATATGATAATGAACGAGGCAGTAATTTAAGATGAGATTTGTGTTGCTCGGAGCTGAAATGTGCTATAAAAAAAAAAAAAAAACAAGACAAAAAACCTTTCCCGGCGTTGCTGCCTCAGTTGGTTCTTTTCCAACAACAAACGTGAGGTGAATCAAAAGCAATTTAAAGCTCTTCATGCTACAAGTCATCCTCAGATGCCTTTTAATGTTTTCCAGCAGCCATGTAACTGCGCTAATGCAGAACTTAAAAGGGGGCATTTCATTGTAACCACGTTAATTCGTAGTATAAGCTTGAATAATGCATTAAAAGCTCTCTGGCTTGCTGTTGTTTACATCAGGACAAAATATACATAATGCAGCGTGACTCGGGGGGGGGGGGGGGGAGACACCCCCACCGGGGGACACCCCCACCACCACCACCATCCCCACCAGTACGTATGGCACTGCGCTTCACTCATATCACACCAAATCAAGGTGGAAGGAGTTTTATTTGTTGCGGTGTGAGAGTGAAATATTTGCTCGGCTTAACTTTGAAAGGAACGTGAGATGTGAGTGGATCTGAATGCTGCAGAGAGCAATTCTAAAGAGTCAGGTAATATTTTCCCCTTTTCTTTCGAATGCAAATATGAGACTGTCATTCCCCGAGTGAACCAGATGGATGAGCAGAATGTGCCACCCACCCGTCCACCCACCAACACACACACACACACTTGGGGCGGGGTGGTGGTGAGGGAGTCATGGCTCAGTCGCCTTTTTTGTTCCTCTGACAGTCCATCCGTCCGGCAGACACCCAGGAAGAATGAATCATTCATAACCACTTCTTGTCAGGCTCGTCTGACGGATGTGACAGCTGGACACCAAACTCCCTAAATCGTGTCATTTGTCACTCGTGAGAGAAGTCGGATCCCAGCCCAAGACTCACAGACACCCTGCTCATCCTCCCTATGTTAGCCACGCTACAAGTACAATATGGCAAAACCCAAGACGACGCAATCGCTTTGTAAACAACATCTTGCCAAACAACATATTATCGTTTAAACCAAAAGACCAAAAACCCTTCACCTTGAATCACACGGTGGTTGCCATGACATCTGTTTAAATTACGTGCTGACGCGTCAGATCCACATCCCTGGTTCAACAGAGTCGTGCTCAGGATAATGATGTTGGGATTCTTTTTTCTTAGCATACCCCCCCCCCCCCCCCACACACACACACACACCAATTTTTCTCCTAAATTGTACATCGTCAAGCTGTCCTGGTCAATCGTCCTCTGGCGAGCATCACATGCTTCCTCTGCAACATCGGCTACTTCTTTTCACACGGTGGTGAGGAGCTTGACCAGCTATCCCCCCCCCCCTGCCCATCCCTCCATCCTCAGAACAGGCATCCAAACCTGTCAGGGGAGGTGCTAGTGCGGTGACCCTGACACAGACCCTCATCCAGTTTCCCAACCACTCAAGTGGCCGATTGTATCTGTACCGATGCCCAACCAAGCTGCAGCCAACCATGGGAACCAAACCAGCACCCCCCTCAGTAGGAAGGTATTGATATAGACCAGTAAGCTGATTGATAGTTCATGTGTGTAGGCCTACGCCAATGTATCAATAATACAGCTGGGGTCGGGAGGCATGGCTCGAAGGGGTGCTGGTTCGATCCGTGTGGAAGTGTCCTTGAGCAAGATACTTGACCCCTAATTAATTGCTCCTGATGGGCAGGTTGGCACCTTGCATGGCAGCCTCCACCATCACCTCCAGCCTCCATCAGAGTGTGTGTGTGTGTGTGTGTGTGAGAATGAGGCAACGCTACAAAGAGCTCTGAGTGCCGTTAGAGTAGAGAAGCGCAGGATAAAAGTGAGTCCATGTACTATTTACAGTTTATTCTATGAATCCCCTGCTTGTTGACCTCTAATTGACTCCTTAAAATTGAGGACCAACTTTTGCCTCTGCCCCCGTCTACCTAGACTCACTTATACTGTGCAGTTCCTCCTTTTTTCCTCTATTAGATGGCAATCTTTATCCAGACTGTTCACATTTGGTTAGTAGAGTGAGCTAAATGCTCTCGGAGTGGGGATGTTCCTCTCTTTCTTCAAGAATCTCCTCCCTTCTGAGAGCAACCCCCCTCCCTCCTAACATGCATAACTCACGCTAAATGTGCACGTCTCTTCCTGACTTCCTTGCACTGCATCTCATTAGACAGATGTAGTACTGACTGAACTCGTACTGTACAACAGCTTGAATGTTTTTCCCCGCTTTTACCATAAGTAGCTTTGGATAAAAGCATTTGCCAAATGAGTAAATGTAAATGACTCCTTTCTGTAGTTTAGCGAGCTTTTAAAAATAACATCCTCTATTCAAACTGATTTAGAAATGTGGTAGAGATTTGGGTCACAGCTCTTATTTTCTGTAATCACAGTGTAATTAGGGAAGTAACAACAAAAATGCTAATGGCACAGACGAGCCATTTATAACAGTTTGACAAAAAACAACAGCCACTAGCGAGCTCTGGTAGCAGTTTCTATATATCTCTATATTATCCCCTCTGTAATTTCACCTGCCAGCTCAAACCAAACTTTTACATCTTCAGTAGGACTATAACATGCTTGAGATACCCCAGAAACATCTTAGAGTTCCCGAGAGACAACTAATGCAAACTGCAGAGCAGCAGCTGCTTTATTATTTGGAGGAACACAAGGTTAAGCCATTTTTTAAATCTTTAACAGCCTCTATTAGTAACTGAACATAAAAAAATGACAAATGTCTCGCCAAGGTCCCGCCATGCGCCGTCCACCGGGGGCCCATAAATGACAAAAGCAAAGATATAATAAAAACAAGTAATTTGTCTTTCTGGAGTAGAGATTTTCTGACTGTGTTCCCAAAGACACAGTGTGACTAATACGGCAGTATAACACACACTTATAACACCGTTGCCATGTAACTGGTCTTGATCAATAGAAAATCTACTATATTATTTGAACAAACAATTAAAAAGACTGGAGGATAGTTTTTATGATATGGGGCAGTCAAATATATGTATATTTTCTTCTCTGGGACACACAAGCACATAGAAGAGCGTGCGTTTGTCCTTTGAACATAATCACATTAATTCATTATATCATCAGACGACAGCTTAGCCTATCAGCGGCTAACCTGACTCTTGTAATCAATGGCAGGCCAGTTAACAAGAAAATGAGCACGAGTGTTGTTAGAATGTTGAAAGCATGTTACTTTGAAGGCTTATCTGATGGGAGCCCAGCTGTCCAAATGACAAAGCCAGCGGTAGCGATCGGCCATGAGGCTTTCCAACACGGCATGTCATCATGTCCGTTCCTATAATCTGAGAAGCCGGACACTGATCCCGTCAGAGCTGAGATAACACTGATCTCAGGGATAAATCCAGCAGCTGAACACACCAAGATGCAACACTGACGACGATGTTCATTCATCCTGATATGTCTCAGGATTAAAACTCCCATAAAGCTCTTTATTTCATTATTTATGTTGTTTGTTTAGTGCTCACGTATCAAAAAATAAAACAAGTGCAGTCTAGTTTGTATCATTACACACACACACACACACACACACGCACGCACACGCACGCACACACACACACACACGAGGATGAACTGAAAAGATTTTGGTGGTCGAAGCCCAAAGGTCAAGCTCACTGTCCCCTTGTGTGTGTAAGTATCCGTCCCATTCTTTTCATTTCTTTCTTAAGTTTGTGTCCACTGGGACCCAAGAATGACATGAAAACATTTGGGTGGTCAAAGGTCAAGACGGCAGGAACACAGTGTGGAGGAATGTAAACACAATGCTCTATTTTTAGTTGAAAGACAACAGTCTACTGACTGATAGAGAACGTGGTTTAGCTTTCCGCAAAGCTGAAATTCAAAATGTTGTATGTTTTGTGAAAGTCACTGTTAAGAAACATTGCTGTCTTATGCAGATATGCTCGTGCAGCTGGCACTACCATGCTCCACTTTACATTTGCTCTTCGCCCAAGAATCGGGCTCAGACTCTATCCACAGCTTCAGTCTTCAGGATAGCGGAAGCCACAGCCTTTCGCCGGCCTCACTGCCAACTCTTGCAAGGCTTTCACCTCGAGATCTGAGGATTAGCATGGACAAGCCAGCAAAAGCCGAGATTCTTGGGCCTCCTCGGCAGACTGGGCATTAGTAGAGAGGGACACGGGAGCTTGGCAGACTCCCTGAACACCCCGGCTGGCTGCTACACCGGCGCTGCTGGCGTTGTTGCAGAGCTCAATGGGGATGAAGGTGGGGGTAGAGAGAGAACTGTGAAGCTGAGGGAGGTAGAGGACGCGGAATTGGGGGATTATCTCACTGCAAAATGCACTGTAGGGAGGCCCAGATGGACAAATGTGCTGCAGTCTGCTGCGAAGCCAAGTGTGTGTTACAGCATCCACATATATACAAACACACGCGCAAACAAAATCACACGTGCACACAAAAGACTACATTCATTATGCAACACCTAGTAGTAGGCGCTTTGAAGCTAACCGCAGTGCACACAGTAGACAGTGTATAGACACAGCAACGCAAATGCTAACACTCCCTCTGGGATGTGTGTCCAATGCACAGTTTGCACATTGCAATGACACATATCAAAAATAGGTTCAATGAGAGGAGGAGCGGGGGGGCAGTAGTGGGTGTCTCCATCTGTTAATCCAAAGTGCTCAAATAAAGCCAAAACTAAAATTGTCGGCCACATTCCTACTTTAAAGAGGGTTATTTTAGAGATGTACTTGCATGGCTCATCTTCTGAGTAGACAGAGAGCAAGAAGTGAAAAGTGCACCCCCCCCCCCCCAAAAAAACAAAAAAAACCCAAAAGACTTCACTAAATTGTTATTTCTGGGCTTTTTTTCGGCTCTGAATGTTAAAGCGCCACGGCTATAAGACGATTCCCTTTGTGTAACCGTTGGAGAGGATTATATCCCAAGGCAGCACATTGTTGTGTAACATTGAGGCAACAGCGAGAAACGACACCTCTGCGGTTGCCAAGTGTTTCAAGAGGGATCTACGGCGCCACGCTGTTCTTCATTCAACAGCCAAAAGGTATGGCTTCAAATGAAAGTTGCACAGTTACGAGGACAGTGGCTGAAGATTAGAGGGAGTCGGTTTGAGTCTTTGTGGATATTTGCCACACGCAGCATCACTTTAGCTTAGATGGCCTTGACAACCAGTGGCGACCTTCAAGTGTTCCAGAAATCGACTCCACTTTGATCAACGCCATTAAACGTGAACGTTGGGACAAAATTCACCTCCGTCTCACCCAAAAGGGACGCAGGAATCTTTCCCACCAGCCTGAGTTTCATCCAGAGGCGGTGCAGCGGTTCTGTCCTTCCACAGTTTTAAGTTTTGACCTTTAATTATTCTAATGTTCATTCCCTCGTTAGGACTTCCTGTGTTTGTAACGTTAGCTGGATTTGTTTAGCCAGTCTTGTGTCCTTTGGAACCATGTATATTTTTAAAGTTTGAAATTCTGACCTTTAATTATAATACCCTTGTTGCGCCAATTAGTGTACCCCAATGCCCTCTGACATGTTCTGCCTCCACCCCAATGTTAAGGATGTGAACAGATCCAGCTACTGTCAGGACCGCTTTGTAGCCTCTTTTTTTGGTTAACACATGATTTGGTTTTGGTTTATGATGGTAACCATGGAGACCACTCACCGTTGCCTCTCCGCAGGCCATATCTGGGTCTCTCCTTTTTCTCTGTGCCACTGTCTTTGTTGTTATTGTGACATGGCGAGTCCTCCTCCGTCAGCTCCTCTGATATTGGAGACGCTGCTGGCGAGACTTGGTCCTGATCCCCCTCCATCCTGCTCCCTGAATGATTCCCAGTGTTCTCACTTGCATTCTTCTCCTCGCCCAGTGCTTCCTCGCCTGCTTCACATGAGGCTTCTTCACACCTCTCTTTGTCTGATGAAGCTTCTTCAGCTCCAGGAGCTGCGTGGCTCCTGGGGCTTGAGGGGTTCAAGGGGCTGCAGCTGCCCAGGGAACCAAGCACAGAGCTGGGACTGGAGTGCAGGGAGAGGGAGGGAGTGTCTGGTTCTCTGATCCTGGTGCACGGTGCCCCATATGGTTCTTGGACAAAACCCACAAACATCACCCCCTGGTCGGCAGCATCCTGGATCTGCTGTTGGGAAAATGAGCAGTAAATAAAAAAATAAATAAATGAATTAATGACTGCAAGAAAATGTAATTCAGTTACTGCTGCTCCTGCTTTGCATTTGGTGAGTCTGACTTGATTGCAGCTGAAACGATTAGTTGATTGATTCACTTGTCAATCAACAAAAAGCAGCAGCTAAACTGTTTCTTTATTTTAGCACAAATACCAAAAACTCCCTTCTTTGTCATTTGCCTCTCTTTGTTAAATGTGATAGCAAACCAAATGTTTTTGAGGTTAAGACTAAACAACTTCATGATGGCATCTACGAAACGATTTATTATTCTAAAAATTAAGGTGACGAATGGTGAATTGTGAGAGCGACTGTTGGGACTAAACGATAATTGCTGGTTGCAAATCTACACTTGATTGCATTTGCACTCGTTAGTTTTGGACTTGAGGGTTCAGCAAAATACTGAACATGTAAATGCAGGATCCGGAAGAACAGCACGTGAAATGAGGAAGAACAGGCACGACAAAAAAAACAACAACAACCCCAAAACCTGACACCAAACTTTCAAAGTTATTCAGAGAGCCGTTATCTTGATGTACGCTTGTTTTTATTAAGTCATTTTTGTATTTTCTCTCCGAGTGTTGCTCTGGGTTCCCTTTCAGCAGATGTTGATTAGATTGGCAGTCACAACCCAGGCCTGGGCCACATCCGACCCCCCCCCCCCACACACACACACACACACACCTTTCTTTTTCCTCTGTCTTATTGTCATCTGGCATTTTATGTAGTCAATATAGCGATTTCTGCCACGGAGCAAGATTGAAACATTAACTGTCAGAGAATGTTAATGGCGCCATTTTCTATTGGTGCGCCCACATCTCTAAATCAAGCCTGGGTGAGGGATGAGAATAAAAATCAAACTGCAGGTTATTCACTATGAAATTAAATTGGAAAACAGTCACATTGTTTCTAGCCATATTGTTTAATATCAGTGAACGCTCTCTGGGTCCCTCCACATCATATTCCCCATACCAATATGTTGAAAAGGAATCACCGCGATAACAGGGAGCAACTGTTGTTTTTCATTTAATGGTAATGCAGTCAGTGAGAGAGAGAGAGAGAGGGGGGGGGGGTGGTTTGACTGTCTGACTGTTGCTGTGGTTGACAGCGAGGGTAGATCAGATCGCAGGCTGTAATGACTGAATTTATTTTCAGCACCAATATTATCAATATCATTACGTTATGAAATCCCCCCTTGCTTTGACAAATTAGAGCTGTTCAGATTAGATTTCTATTCCCCCCCCCCCCCCCCCCCAGAGACACCCTGACAACATCCCAGCATCACAACATGCATCCAGACTGGGATTAACGACAAATACGAGTCAAACGAGAACATGCGTGATGTCAAATGTTGTGTGGAATACAGTTCCATACTCATGAGTAATTTTTCACATGGCATCTGAAAACGCTCACAGTGACAAGGCCAACATGCTGATGTTCAGCAGTTACTCTTCATAATAACGGGAGGGGAAGTGGGTGTGGCCTCTACAGAAGTGAGGTGCCGCTAGCTCCATGAATCAGGAATCGCCCTCTGTTTAATAACCCCGAATGAGGGTAAAATTAAATCTGCCAACCACTTTTCATGAGTAAATGAATTAGCTGGGTGGAGGAATTGAATGAATATGGCTAAAAGATGGGGCGGCACGGTGGTGCAGCGGTCAGCGCTGTCGCCTCACAGTTCCGGGTTCGAGTCCCGGCTGGAGCACGGGATCTTTCTGTGTGGAGTCTCCATGTTCTCCCTGTTCCTGCTGGGTTCTCTCTGGTACTCCAGCTTCCTCCCACAGTCCAAAGACATCAAGAGGGACCAGGTTAATCCAGACTCTAAATTGACCGTAGGCGTGGCTGGGAGAGCCAATGGTTGTCTGTCTCTATGTGTTGGTCCTGCGATGAACTGGTGACCCGTCCAGGGTGAACCCTGCCTCTCGCCTGAAGGCTGCTGGGATAGGCTCCACCCCCCGTGACCCTTAACAGGAATAAGTGGAAGACAATGGATGGATGGCTAAAAGATGAAGTTTTGAGCGTCATTTCGATGTGAGGGTGGAAGATTCCGTAAGGTTGTGAAATAAATGGATCTGCCGGTCAGACACAAAACCAACCAGCAGTCTCCAGTGTGCAGTGGGCGGGGCATGAAGAGAGCTGGAATTGGCAGCGCACAATCATGGGACCCAGTCAGTGTTTGTGTAAAAGTTAACTGAACGTGACACGGAGATGGACACTTGATCTTTCTTTAAGATTAATGGTACAAACTCTGGAAACTCAGTTTTCATGTCGTGTCCTGTACGATCTGAAATCCATTATCGAGAACAGGCCTCTCTTGAGAATGAGACTCAGCGAAATTACCTGCGTCGCTTGCCAACTCCATGTTGAAGGAGACAGACTCAACCAAAGTTTATGTCCAAAGAAAATAAACTCTTCCAAGTTAATGAAACATTAGATTTCATTGTATTTTCTGTGCTTTTTCTGAAAACCTCTTTGGTTTCTGGTGCATGTTTAACATTTATAACCATTCAAATTTAAAATATTAACATTTTCTAGTGACAAAGGTGCCACTAAGGGCATGTCATCAGTTGTGGTGTCGAAACCAAAAACCAAAGTGCTGAACATTCACTTTGACCAGGTGATGGTGTGAGTAAGGTGTCAAACCAACCCATCCAATAATCACGACATTTCTTTTAAATTTGAAAATGTCATGTTCATGAGGGTCCAACCAAAATCATCAGAATTTTTCATCTGAGATCAAGAGTGCTTTGTACAAATGTTTATAAAAATACATTTCTGTCTCGATGGTGGGACACTCAGATGCAAGAGACATACAGAACGTTTTCAGATTTATCTTTATATATATATATATATTATATATATATATATATATATATATATATATATATATGCATACATGCATGTGATTGATGATGCAGCTAAAAAAATACACGTAAAGAATCAGGTTGGATTACTTCCCTCAGTGTAAACGTCGTAAAGCTTCACTTAAAAGCTGAAATACGACGGCACAGATAACACCCTTCACCGTCAGCCGCCTAAGAGGGAAGCACCTCGGGTCAAGAGAATGAGGTTTTGAGGTCAAAAATGAAACTTTGCATCACATCATTTCTCTTCATTAACCAAAATGATTTAGAGCTCCCCCCCCCCCCCCCCAAAAAAAAAAAAAAACTTGATGAAAAATATTCTGGAAGCGGTGTCCCTTATTCTGCCACCAGAATATCAACAGCCTCCAGTGAAAAACCCATTTCAATTTTGACTTGAAACCACATTTCCTATTTCCCCCTAGTAAGTTATTAACGTGGCACCAGGAGGAGGTGTCTGAAGGTCAAGATGAAAACCCCGGAGAGGGAGATTGAAATATTCAGGGAGAGAGAGAGAAAAGATGACATAAAGAAACCCAGACAGATAATGACAGAGACTGAGACAGTGAGAAAGAAAAAGGAAGATGATGAGAAGGAAAAGGAGACAAGGAGAGAAAACAGAGGGGGGAAAAAAAAAAAACAGGAGAGGGGCTGAGGGGAATGGACTTTGCTGCTCACTCCTCCGCTCATCCATGCCCACATCCTTTTTAATAGATTTCTAGCATGGCCTCCTTCTCCTCCTCCAGCAGGCCTGTAGCAGCTCAGTAGATTAAAATGATAACCAACAGTAATGAGGTCCTACAGGACCGCAGTTGCATGACTAATCGAAGGGCAAAATGTAAAGAAAGGTTCAGAAGCAAGGTTTCAAAGGCCGACGTCGCGGTCAGGAATATATAGATTAGGCAGGAGGGTTGAATCATGATCAGTTTATGAGAGATTGAGGGCGTCTTCACACGGTATATAAAGAGCAACAAGATCAAACCAATGAGAATTATAGTGTTCAGTTTGTATTAAACCCGCCTGAGAGGGGTGAAACTGCATGTTAAAGGAATAGTTCACCCAAAAGTGAAAATTCGGTTATTATCTACTCACCTTCATGCCGATTTAGGGTCAGATGAAGTTTTTACAGCCACAAAAGACTGATAGACTTTCACAAGAAAGGGTGTTGCAGTAATCCCACTAAAAATTTAAGTGAATGGACACCAATAATTAAATAAATAAATCAAACATTTAAAAAAAAACAAAAAACATATTAAAATCATGGAATGCGTCCGTACTGCTCGTCCCAAGTGTCCTGAAGCCTTGAACCGCCAACAGTGCATTTGGGGAGGATAGAAACATTTTATTAAATTTTAGTAAATTGGTCTCCATTCACTTTCATTGATTGTTTTTTTCCCCTGTGAAACTCCAGCAGTGTTTTGTGAAGTAATAATCTTCCACTGGCGTGAGGGTAAGTAGGTAAAGACTGAATTTTTATTAAATCTAATTTTTAATTTTATTTATTTATTTTTTGGGGTGAACTATGCCTTTAAGCTTTTGAATGACTTCAGATTTAACATGGAATGACAATAAAAAAAAGCGAGTGACTTGAGTGCCGTATTTGTAACATTTGATCATGAGGTCCTTATTGAAAGATAACTGAACCGTGTGGAGTTCCTCACAGCTCCATTCTGGGACCTTTGCTGCTTCCAGTCTACGTGCTGCTACTGGGAGGCATCGACAAAGAATTGCTATTCATAGCTATGCTGATGGTATGCAACTGGACGTTTCTTGATCATGTCAGCCACATTGATAAACTAGTTCAGAATGTTGCAAGATGTTGGTTGTGGTGTGGTGGTGATGGGCTGCATGCTATTGAGAGACGCTTCAAATATTTGTGATTATGATGGATGACACATCAACATGAAACATCTTCCTATATACTGCACTCTAGTATTACCATCACACACTCATGAAATCATCCATCCATCCAGTTTCTACTGCTTATCCTGTTAAGGGTTGAGGGGGGTGGAGCCTATCCCAGCAGCTTTTGGGCGTGAGGCGGGGTTCACCCTGGACGGGTCGCCAGTCGCAGGACCAACACATATAGACAGACAACCATTCACACTCACAGCCACGCCTACGGTCAATTTAGAGTATCAATCAGCCTCGTCCCTGTTTGGATGTCTTTGTGGGAGGAAGCCGGAGTACCAGAGAGAACCCAAGCAGGCACAGGGAGAACATGCAGACTCCACACAGAAAGATCCCACGCCCAGAACCTTCTTGCTGTGGGGCGACAGTGCTGACCACTGCACCACCGTCCCACCCCCTAATGAAATCAGTATTCAATAAATAGAAAGTAGAACTATTCAGGAAGAGCTATTGCATTGGTAAAATTATTCACAATGAAGTGGCCAGCAGCACTTCTGATGAGAGCTGAATCAAAATCTGCTCACAACAGAGCGAAACAAAACAAGACCGTAATTCAAAAGGGACTGTAACATTTCACAATCTCAGTGACATGATGACAAATGATATCATCCCACTCGGGTCAGATCAGAACAGGGGGGAGACAAGCTACATATTTTGTTGTTTTATTTGGAGGACTTCCTTGTGCTTTTACTTATTTAGCTGAGCAGTTTCCAGTTGGCCGCCATAAGGTCAAATAATAAATCTGACAAGTTGTGGGATGATTAATGGGAGAGACGAGACCAAATAGCAGTTTGTTTCAGTAAACATCAGTATTTTTATCTTCTTTTTTTTTCCCCTCTTAGATTCCTTTGGTGAAATCATGAATGATTTGACCTCTTCTAAAGTTGAGCAATCATACGGATGAATTAATCAGATCCATCATGTTACATAGCAGTCTGATAAATGCTGTGAGGTAAAATCTTCATAATCCCCTCTAAAAATGTGGGATTCTGAACTTGAATGCAACAGAAACGCCAGTGGTCAGTCCCCCTCTTAGAGTGAACAAACTGACATTGTGGTGGCTCGAACGTACAAAACTTTCCATTATCCATCACGGGCACACCTCTCGTATGCGCCTGGATGAGAACAACAAAAGCAGAAAGTTACAGCTAATTCATACCTGACACTTCCTGAAATATAAACACACATCATCATCCTTACTGCATTCATTATCAAAGAGAAAGTAGCAATTACGTTTAGAAAGTCCTTTTATTGTCACTCCTAAAACATGGTGAACTTCACTTGCAACTGACAAGCTGCTATTAAAAGGCTTCAGTCAGCCAGTAATGAGCTGGCTGGAAAGTTTAGTAAAGTAGTTGATTCCCTAAAATATAGTTGTAAACATTGTGTTCTCAGAGCCCTCAAACAGGACGGCAAGCTGAACACAGCAGCCTGGAATTTAGAGCAGGGGGAGTTAATATTCTGGAGTGAGGAAATGGAGACCTGAGATGCCATTCTTTCACATGCTCTTCTTGTTCAATCTCTTACTCATGTTTCAATTTGAAGCTCGCCATGTACTTGGAATACCAGCCGCGACCCTTTCTCTGCATCCCTCCTTTCTTATCCCTCTCTATTCTCCTTCCAGTTGAACACAAACTGACAAAACCATCGGTATGGCATTTGTAAAGCAGCCCTACCTTCTTGACGTAGCCCTGGATGAGCTCTGGGGTGGGCACCTGCTCAGCAGACAGACACTCTTCCAGCTGTAGTTTGTATGATGGGCACACTGGCTGTCTCCTTTCCACCCTGCAGGCACCACAGTGGGGGAGAGAGGACAATGAATTTCAGCCTTTCAGCCAGCCACCCTGTCAGATACAGTCACACTATACATCCTCACACTCGCACATACAAATACACAATCACAGCCAGCCTAAATTAGAAAATTACAGTCATAAAACATCCACAAATGGGGTGCTATTCAAGGCAACACATCTATAATGCAAAAATAACCCCCTATCAACAAATTACACCGCATCAAGAAGCTCTGCTAATGTTATTGTTGCCCTGCGGGAGGCAAGAGGAAAATACAACGCAATACTTAACTTAGACAAAGATCCACAGGGATGAAACAAAACACATGGGGTGCACAGAAAAAAAAGGTAATTCAATGCAAATCTGGTCTTGCCCCTCCACCCCCCGCCCCCAGCCCTCCCCACTGAGGCCATATCAGTATTTTGAGCAGGGAGAATCTATTTATATGGTGTTGTGTTTTCCTAATCTGTCCTCTGGAGGAAATCCCCGAGCCAGCCCCGAGGAGACGAATGCCCCAGCTTCCACCTCCCTGCTCCTCATCCTGTTGACAAGGCGAAGAAGCACCACACACCCTTTTCCTCAGTGTGTTACAGAGTCCGTGTACATGAGAGCTGTGTGTGTGTTCACTCTACGTGAATTCTGGCTTTACATGGACACCTAATGTGCTGGAGTGTGTATCAAAGCTTGCAGCTTCCCAGTTCACGGAATGACTCACCCTGAGTGCACACGCGTGTGCCTCCTGCTTCTCTATGTGTTTCTCATGTATTATCAGTGTGTTTTTTCTGCCATGTCACCTTCGTGATGGTGGAGGAATGTCACACATGTTCTGATAGATCCTGACGTTAACAGCCTTGCGAGAGTCAAGGCACAAACACTCCTTTAATGCAGCTCAACCCTTTTGAAAGACCCTCCTTTATAAACTCACAAAAGCTTTATAATGAAGTAGTTTATGAGTCCAAGCTGAGGTAACCTCACCCCTCTCAAGGTCTGAGGTCCAGTATTTGTATACTTGACACTTCAAACAGCGACGTGGCCAGTCTGCAGAAAGTGTATGCTGTGGCTTGTTTCATTTTACAGTGGACGTAGTAATACTGCATTCCAGATGAATAGTACAAACAGTACATGAAAAAGTATTCTGGAACACCACTCAAGGTTAGAGTTCTTACTCTGAAAAATGTGTACCACTGAAAGCCATTTTTAGGAATATTTCCCTGTTGCAACAGAACAACGTGTGTTGCTTGAACGCTGACATCAAGCATGTCGACAGTGTGATTAGGCGTCTGGATACAAGGACCAGTTGCAGTTATATAGGAGAAAAAAAGTGAGGAAACGTGAGGAAAAATATACGTTCATTGACTTCTGTAAATCCTCCGCTGATGCAAGACTGATTTGCTGTCCAACAACTGGCCACAGACAAATCAGACTGCGTCAGTCCTCCATGTTTTAAGCTCATGTGAACCTGGAGCCACTTTAAACATTTTGAGGTCAGAAGTCGGAAAATTCAACTGGGAAGTTCCCAGTTCTGTCTGTAATGGAACACACACTGCAATCAGGGCATGTCACCACCTTCCAGAGACGGGGACTTGCGTCTCAGACTTGGACCACGGGTGCGTGATAGGGAGGAGGACAACGAGCGAATCTGCTGTCCTGCTGCAGCCAGACTGTGCTTTTAACAATCTGAGGTATGTTTGAAGATACATGTCATGATTCCAGGAGGATTTAGATGTCGTACATCTGCTGCGTGAATCACATCACACATTTGAAAACAACTGCATTATCACATGAGATCTTGCTTAATTCTATTTGTTACATTTCACAGAACCACGGCACTCAACCATTTAACTTCATCCAAAAAATAAATACATTCCCTGCTGTCACTGACACCCGTTGCTCTGCATATATCGCTGTCGCAGCACACAACGGCACAGAAACTGGGCCGACTGACTCATTAAGTACAAACCTCACACGCTTTGTGAAACATTCATTATGACGAGCCAAGAGACAGCTCTCATTTTTCACAGCATCAAAGGATTCAAATGCACAACGGTGGAAGCCCGGTGGCAGAGTGAGAAAGGTGCTTGTATCTCTGTTGGTTGCATCGTAAATAACAAGCAGCCAGGTTGGTTCTGCTCCAGGCACATCTTGAGGGACCAAAACAGAAAGAAAGGGACACAATCGGGCGTACGCTCAAAGACAGATAGACCTTCTACGACACCTTTTGGCAATACTACAACAAGATATATACAGATACTCATGTATGGTGCAAAATAACAAGCAGGAGTCATATAACAAAAACTTCCCAACTTGGAGATTTCTATTTTGCTGTAAGTTAACTGGTAACCATGGTGATCAGGGTAAGGCTTGATTTGCATAAATAACCCAAACAGTTCCTCAGTCAGTGTCACAATTCTACTAAATCTTAAATAAACTCTAGGATAACCACATTTTGTTTAACATTTTGCTATTTAACTAACCTGTTTACTCTTCACGAGGAACCTTCAGCTGCTTTTACACAACCAAAAAATGTGTAACTTCATTCATTGAGTGGCTTGCTAGAAATTGTCACGACTCTACTTGAAACGAAGGACTCGCGACGTGATCTGTGACCATGTCTCATATTGTGACTTGGATCTGTCCTGAAGGCCAGAAGTGTGTCAGAGAGCCCTTATGAACACAAATTCGTGAGCAGCCATGGCAACAAACTAGTTAGTCCTAAAGGGCCAAAAGTCAACGTTTTCTTTTTTGTGACGCTAGATGCAATAAAACCGCGAAACCAATTCCAAACGAGCTGAGCTTGCCGTCCGTTACTGTGCAGCACTCTTAGGATGAAAACATGACAACTTGGCTGGATTTGATGGGCTTTCTTGGGAAGGACGATTGATTAAACGTGCCACAGACAGGCTGAGAGGAGAGGGCTATACATGTTACATTAGCAAAGACAGGAAATTAGCGGTTCATAGCAATCAGCTGTAAAACTGGTGCCAATCAGGTCTGAATCTCCTGATTTGGATCTGGCATTTCTTGGTCCAGCGTGGGATCTATTCCCAGCTATTATGGTTTGGTTGTGGGGATCTTTTGGGGTTCAGGCACAAATTCCTGGAACTGAGACAACCTCAGTGGCAGACCCTATGTCAAATAGTTGTCAGTAGACAGAGGCGACCCCTGATCCAGCTGTTGGTCAGACCACTACAACCAGCTTTGAGAAAAATGAACGATTTACACCATAGCTCAGAAAGATGAGATGGGAAAATACTAGTTGCTAGGTAACAGGCATAAAATTTTATGACTATTTAAAGGTTTCCAAACCTGAGATTACTTCTTTAATACTTAGGAAAAAAAATCACATTTCATACTTTTCCTATCTTAACTCGGCCTCGGCTTTAAAGGATCGATTGAAAAGCTTTTCATCATGAAGGTATAAATAAATTTACAAGAGGCTTCCAGTTCATCATTCAGGATCTATGAGTAGAGGAGAAAGAATTCAGTTCTCAAGGCAAAAATCTTCACTCAAGACACACATATGCACTACAGTTTGATTTCATTTGTGCAGTTCTGCTCGGAGAGGGTGCCACTTCCTTACACACAGTGAATATCTCATTTTGGAATTAAGGAGACTTCTGCAGAGAGCTGGGGACAGAGAGAGACAGAACAACAACTCAAATGGTGCTCTCAGTCCTAGAGGGAGGCCTCAGGTTAAAAATAGCAGCTGCATTCCCTGCAGTCCATCTTCTCAACGTGAAACGGTGACTTCTCATGCAGTGTGCAGCACCGACTGTCAAGTTGCGAGGCCTCGCGTGGTTAGACTGGTGTCAAACGCCTGCCTGCCTTCCAGCCGACCCACCTACGTGGAGCTCCCTCCTGGGTGAATATAAGTGCTAAACCCCTCTCGCCTTTCTCTGCCTAAAGATGGGTCACATGCTTTGTTTTCACCGTCGAACACTTTGTCTCAGAATAATCACTCTCGCTGGAGCTGAACGCTCACATGCTAACTAATTGCGTATTACCTGTTAATGAATTGCTTTGGGATTTGTTTTAGCGGTGTAGTGGCTACATAATTTGTAAATGTGTGGATTCCAATTACCCCGTGTTCACCGAGGTATGATAAGGTATTGTGTTTACATATCATTGCTTTTGGTGGATGCTATACAGCAAGAAGTGCTTCAAGCAGTGCTTCTGCTCTTCATCTTGATTTGCTGAGGCATTTTAAAACAAGCATTGTTTCTGTTCGCGGTCTTTTCTTTGCCTGCTCTGAAATGGTCACTGCTGCGACCCGTGGAGGTGAACTCAAGACAGTCTGAGGTTTGCCTTGATGAAAAACAATTAAGTTAGAGACAATCTAATTTTGTGTGGCCACACAGTTTAAATATTTGACTTCAAGGTCTGTGCATTATACAGACCTGAAAGTCTAAAGTCCTGCCAGGAGCTCTTGGAGCATGTACTCACACACAGCCACATTTAATGTCAGCATGGAAAAACACTCAGAATGCTAAAGTGCTTATGATTAGCAAGTGTATTATTTGATATATTCCCAAACTTAGTTTAGCATGTGAGCATATTAAAAAGTGCAAATTAGCACTGAACACAAAGAACGCAGAGGCTGAAGGGACCGTCGACAACATGCTCTCACGAGACGGCGTATTAAGAGCACTTTAAAGGACATTTTGTATGTCGTGTCTGATTTATTTGAAGCCCTTCAGGTGTCATCCACTGCGGTGGGCTCCCACTATTGAGATATTTATCGTCAACATTTGATCAGCAGCAGAGCCTGTTGGGGGGGGGGGGGGGGGGGGGTAAGGTGAAGAGCCTGCGCTTTGAGGGGACTACACCAGTGATCCTGTGAAATATTAAGATGATACAGGGGTTGATTATGATGAGGATAACAAAACTTTATGTGAACGTGTGAGGTGTGGCGACAAAGCGCTGTGACAGAACTTACAACTTCGCTTCTATGCAAATAGTTGAAGAAAAGCTAAGAGGTTGATTACTCTCCTCTAGCAGGGAATGTGATCACTACGTGATTGGTCAGAACTCAAAAAGTTGTGGATTATCATTCATGGAACGAGTGTTGGATCGTGGAATTGGCGCTGGTGACATCATATCACCTTGGCGTCGGTATACAATCTAAGACTTCCCTTTGCGATGAGAGTAAAAAGACACTCAGCTCTGCACCGTGGAAACCAAAGATGACAAAAAGCACAAAATGTGATACTTCATAGACTCTACAGTTCGTCCAGAGGAAAGAAGTGCCTTGTATAATATTTATGTACTTACAAATGGATATATAAGTAAAAGTAATGCCTTAATATTCATATGTAACTCAAAAAATTGGGATTGAGGAGGAGACAGGAGCAAGACATTGTCAGCCTTTGTTCTGTTGACAAAAAAAAAATAAAAAATTATAGTGAGAGGTTTACACGCATGTTTCTGGTGATAAAACCGGTTCCTAACGATTGTGATCTTTTAATCAACAAAACAGAACATGGATAAATACACACACACAGCCTACAATTTGCGTTTTGCACGTTGAGTTGAGACTGATGTGTTTTTTCATGCAGAGGAGATCATAATGAGTCAGGCGGGTCTTACTAAACCTTGACTCATGCATCACTAACAGCTGCACACAGTTTGATATTTAACTGAAAAAACCTGCAACACAATAATGCAACTTTGTTTAAAAAAAAAAAAGGCCCGGAAGATTGTCTCAAATCAGCATCCTGAAAACAAACCTGAAATTGAGGTTCGATTTCGCCTGTGACGATTGGTTCTAAATGAACCTTGATGTCCTGCTAGTGCTGCTTTCACCGCCACTCACAATTAAATGCCTCCATTCCTTCCTTCCTTTCAGGGATTCGAGTAACAACGTCACCCTGTGCATCAGAAGAAACACTGCGGCGGGAAGCAGCCATGTTGGAGCTCTGACACAGCTCCGCTAACACCCGCTCCTTCGTGTATTTGGCGACTGTTACCACTCCTACTAAACAACAGAAATAGCTCACTGGCTGTGCGGGAGAATAAATCACAGGAGGACTGTGAGTAGACTGAACATAAAGCAGTCACGCTCAAGCATTTTTAAAATGTTCTGACTTATTACTTAAGTGTTACCTGTTTCAGGAAACTGCTTGAGAGGAGTGAAATTGCACTTACGGTACATAATGAGAGCTTTTCTCTCATACAGCAGAGAGAAAGAAAATCAAGGCTGTGAAAAGATTCTCACAGAGGTTAATACCAGAGAAAAATGTCCTCCTGTTGGTTTTGCATCAGGAGCAGAGCTGTGTAGGACCTTTCACCCACCTCCATCACCCACTGCTCATCCATTGCTATGACAACACAGTCAGGGAGCATCTGAACCCGTGTTTAGCACTCTGTCACCGTGGAGCTTTAATAATATAGCACACCTCTTCTAATGTCACATTTTCACATGTTCGTGAATAATTTCATCCCCTCTAATGGTTTCTAGATGCTACCTCTTCCTGTTTTTTTCATCCTCTCCCTCTCTATCTATCCTTCTTCCGCCTGAGCATTGGGGAGCTCATTGCAATTACCAAATAATGATGAATATATCCTATCAGACATTGCCTGCTGAACTGTAACCCTATTCCATCGCAACCAAATTGAACATTGGCAAATTTGACAGTTGACATTTTAAATTTTCAAATGGTCCAATTGATTCCGTCTGCATTCTCTGGTGCAGCAGGCTGTAGCGGTTGGCTGCTGGCACCAGTGACAAATTGCCTTCGATGTCAATCAGGTGACATGGTGCTGTGAGTACACAACTTTTGTGTAGTTCCTGACTGTACACAGTATCTTGCAGTGTCACCCTCTCCATGTAAGTGCCTTGTTGGCTGAGCCGTTCACACTGAGACGAATACTGAAGGGACTTGACTGGGAACACGTCCGCAGACGAACCGTGCATGCTAATGCTGCTGCTATGCTAATAGAGCTCCAGTTTTGGAGCGAAAAATGAATTGCTGCTCGCTGTCATACTTTCAGTTCTTACATGCGACCCCTCCTCTGTTCTTCTTCCCCTCGATTCCTACTCCTGACAGCAAACGGGAGCTGGAGATGCTCTGCTTTTTGACTTATTTCTATTCCTTCACTTTCCCCTGGCTGAGATTTGGATTCCCCTGGGCTGGTGCTGTCTCCACGGTGACAGACACTGCTGATAAAGCCTGGGCCTGCTTTCCGCCGGGTCCATCAAAGGATAGACTCCCTCACCCTCTTCACTCACTATCTCTCGCTCTCTTTTTTAAAATCAATTTTAGCCTCCCTCTGTCTTTTGCATTTGACTTTTTCACACCCCAACTGCGATTTTCTTCTCTTCTCTGGTGTCTTTTTCTCCGAAGCAAGCCAAGCATGTCTTTAAAAAAAAAAAAAAAATGCAGGCCATTCTGTCATAAAGTTTCAATATTAAAGTGATACTTCAAACAAAAATTGTATTACATCTTTGAAATACTCACAAATAGGTGTCTTGAGCTCACAAAGACATTTTTTTCTCTCCTGCATGACTTCCTCCTGACTCCAGAAAGCAGAAAGAGCCAGCCACATATAATAGCTTGAAGCTAATGGCAGCTAACTAACAACTACAAGACATGAAAGCAAACCTATACCATAATCCAAAAACGTCCCTTCACAAACTCATGAGCGTAGATTATACCAGGCACTTGAGAGTTTATTTTACTGCTGTCAGTTGATGGCCATGAGGTGCCATTAGCTGACAGCTAAAGCTACGTGACTGACTCTTCCTGCATCCTGGGGTCATATGGAAGTGATGCAGGAGGGGAGAAAAAAACAACAACACCTGCTTGAGCTTCAGACACGTTTGTGAGAACTTTATCAGGCCAAATAAATATTTATCGGTGAAGAACTGCTCTAAATGTTCCCGTTGTCCAGTGAGGCAGCAGCGAGGAGCTGAGGGTTGCTTGGGCTGTTGGCACAAATGCTTGCAGAAGGTGAAGCTCAAGTCTATAGAACGGCGTGGGCGGCGATTCCTAATGGACACAATCTACAGGAAGGAAGGGCTGATAAGATGCTGTGCATTTAAACTGAATGACCTTCTGCCAGTCAAAGTCTCCTGTTTTCTTGCACTTATATTGGCTCAGGTGGAAAGTAGACTTCCTGAAAATTAGTAAACGTGATAAAGATGGAAACCTATATTTACCTTTCAAACTGTGCTCCTCCTTTCCCCCCGATAAGAAACCTAATCTGTGTAAGCAGTATAAGGAAGGTTTTTTTTCAGAAGCAATAGGCAGAAGTAAGACATTGACAGAATGCCACAAAACATCCTAAAGTCAAACTGAAATCCCACTCAATTATGTCTCTCTGCAGAAAAAAAATTAATATCAGCATATTTTAATTGTTTGATGTAATTATAATTAAGAAAAAAAAAGTCTCGGGGACATGTCAGCACTGTGCCTTCTCGTCTCTGGCTGGATGGTTGGTTCACGGCAGAAAACTTGTGAAACGACGTCGCTCCGAGACACGGGTGAAGTTTGTGTTTGCAGGTATTTTCAAGAGCAATGACCACACCAGCTTCTAATGGCCCTGTGACATTTGCAGGTACATTTACATGCTGTTTAATGTGCTGCAGCAAGGCAGCTAATTAATTATATAGCTTGCGAGTAGAGCAAGCGGTGCACACCTGTCCCCAGGGGCGGGGGGCAGTCATTCAACAAATTGAGATGCAGGGCTGGATGTGTGAGGATGCTGGTAAGTTAGATGTAAGGGCAACTTTAGCAAGAATTCTGATGAGGGTTGGGTTGAGTGAGCGGCGGCGGTTTTACGACGTCACGCTGACAGATGAACGACGCCTCCATCATTCAGGCGGAGGGAGTACACACAGCGACGAGCTTTGGGACGAACTCCCTTCTCTGAAGTGGAAACAGTCTTTTTGTTACCATGGAGAAAAATAAGACTTGCTTTCTTGAGCATGTGGTGGCTTTTTTGTTTTCTTTCTTCCCTGGAAACATCTTGTCTCTAACTGATGTTTATAAAATGGTTGAGTTTGCCAACAGTTTCTGTAAATATATGACATGTTTGAATGAAATGAACTCACGTTTGTGACCCTGATGTGCTCGTCTACACAACAACATTAGAAGTCAGGAGTTCATGTACCACCGTCACTACTCCTCATGTCGGGTGGAGTACCTTTACATGTACATCTGACAGGTGAAGACTTCTTCTTCCTCTTCTTGTACGGAACATTTGTCTGGGCTGAGCCAACATTCCACCGGTCAAAAAAAACCCCCAAAAAAGCCAGAGCTCAGTGTTTCTCTCTCAAAAATTTTTTTTTTAAACTAAGTTGCCGATTGCCGACATATAGACGCATCGATCACTGGTGAAACAAATACATGAAAAGAGGTAACTTGTTGGTGTGTATGATGGCGGTGCTCTCACACAGCATGATGGAGGGAATATGTGACATCGGAGCAAACAAATGGAACCACCTTTATTAGTGGTACACACATGTTGGGAGTACCGCTCAAACCTGCACACGGTTGCCATGCAACCAAAACACGCGCCAGAAAGCACTAGAATCACACAAATCGGGATGTATCTTAACGTCAACCAGAGCGTTAACTCTCTTCCACTCTTGGTTAACTGGTGATTATGACGACACAATATGGAGGACGATGGTACACAACCAGCAAGTGGAAGCAGAGATGTGGCGTCGGTTTGGGAAAGGGCAATCATGGACGTCATCTCTTTAAACTACAGTTCTAATCTTTTTATATCCTATTACCGTCAAAACATAATCCTGCTTCAAACATGGCAGATCAGAACATGTACATACGAATGGAGGAAGAATCCTGTTATGTCACGAAGGTAGGAAGAGTCGGCGTGATGGAGAGAAAACAAACAGTAACATGCTGACAATTATGGACTTCTCTAAATAAACGATGAAATAAAACTAGGTGAAAACAAACAACAAGACAACAATGAGAAGACTGCGAGGCAACATGCTTTTTAAAAAAAAAATTTCCTTTCCAGTTCTTCCCGTGGCTGTCAGGTGACTGGCAGTAAACACGGCATATCAAAACTAGCTCTACGCACTATAAATAATAAAAGAATCAGGAAGTTTGACAGGCCCAAATTAAGTTGTCAAGTTTGCCCTGATGAATTATCTCCGACTGTGGAGGTTGTTTCCTACATGACAAGGAAAGTTTCTTCTGAGGCGAGCAAAACAAGCCCTGATATCTCAAACAAACAGCAGCAGGGCAAAGAAGACGCGGCGTAAGATAGTCGGTAGTGATTCAACACAGGTTTCATTCATCTAAGAATTTATCACCAATTAACTGCTTCTCCTCTACTAACTGACTTTTTCACTGGTGACCGCTCTTGTTTATCGCTGCTTGTATTCTGCTTTCGACTCCTTACATTTTCTGTTACCCACAAGTTTCATTCTGTTCCATTTCATCGTAAATTCTTCTTTTCACAAAATTCCCTTCGGTCTTAATCCTTCTTCCCTTCCGAAGCGCATCCTTGAGACTTATTTCATGATTTTATTTATGGAAAAACAACAACAAAAATAAGTCTCTCTTGAGCTTTTATATTGTCTTTTACCATCATTATGTGGCTGTGGCAAAATAATCTCTGATTATTACACTGCCTGTAATATCGGCTATTGGTTTCCTGCAGTTATTGTGCTGTCACCGTGGGCGAGAGTGTTAGCTAAACGATTGAAATGTCAATGTAGATTAGTGGCACTGGTGTTCTGTTTATGATTTATCAGCATCCAGAAATATGTTTGAAGCTGTCAGGATTCAGAGGTGAATTTGGCTCCACAGCAGCAGAGAGAAATGAGGCTGTTGCAGAACAATTTCACGCAGTTACATACACATACGTGCCCACATAGGAGCAGGCACGAGGGTTTTGATCTGGAGGCAAGCCTCCTCATAGAACCCTCCAAAGAGGAGGTACAAGGTTCAATATCCGACTCTATAACCGCTTCAAGGAGCAGGACACAGCGGCTCATCCACGTTCGTGCCCTGAGGCTGGGGAAAAGTGTTTTAGTAAACAGCTCTGGATGTTCACTGGCCTCCAGAGCCAAAGAGAGAGGCCACTGGGGCTCCAGCTGCTGGACTCTGCCTGTCTGAATGTCACTGCTGCAATGAAAAAAACTCCTCTCCTGATAGCCTCAATCATTTTGACTGGCATGTTTTTACTTGAACTGACTTACAGTTCGTGGTCTTCAATAAACCGATCAAGTTTCATGACCCCTGGGGGATCGGCCGAAGCCGCAGATGATTTATTTTTTTCCAAAAGCTATGGAAGTTTTCCTTCTAAAGCCGAGAAACAGGATTTCTGACCCAAAATAAACAACCTCCACCATCCATCTCTTCCCCTCCAGCCACACTTGGAGCCTGGCATCCTGCCCTGGCCGACGCTAGCACACACCCCCTCTGTTCCCCGAGCAGAGGGGCTCAGGCACGGGGCCGGAGGGCAAACGTAGGGGGTGGCGGTGACTTTGGGCCATGCAGCCGGTTTTGGCCGTTGCATTAGAAGGGCTGGAGGTAAAGAACCGAGATTATTGCTGACAAAAGTCCAAATGCAGTGCCGCTGACAGTATGATTGTGATGCTTTGGTGCAGATACTTAAAGCTTGGAGGATGAATATGAAACCCACCAGGATCCTCTACTGGGTTTTAGGTGCTTGAAATCAGTGAGTCAGGAAACAGACACGTACCTCTCTACACATGAGGAAAATGCAAAAATCTAATGTTTTTTTCTGCATAATGACGTCAATTAAAGCACACACATTTTCTAAAGTGCCTATAATGACAACATCATTTTGTGCTAACAATGGCTTTATCCTCAGGTGAAGCAAGGACGTCGGGGGCCCCTAAACGATGATTACGTCAGGGCCAGGCCCCTGCCTTTCTTCAGTGTAGCAAATTGGTCTCAACAAGTGCCCTCCTCCTCCTCCTCCTCCTCCTTTAATTATCACAAACTCTTACGCCTTGACACACAGGCTTATTCTTGCAAAAAAAACGAAAACAAAACATAATTTTTTATGTGACATTTCAATCAGTCTTAACACATAAATGCTAAAATCATTCAGGTGAACGTTTGTTGAAGAATTCAACTGTAACGTCAGTACTGTCGCTATGTTCAGGAATCAAAGCTTGCAACACAGCTATTTCATGGTATAATACTAAATACGCCGGGTGGAAACTGATTTTATTCCTTATATTCTTTTGTTAAACTGAGATTATTACATGGATTTTTCTACTTATGACCTTTCAGCTGGCGACAGACAGAGCTACAGATTGGAACATGGAGGGTGGGGGGCTAGAATCAAAGTCTGTTTGGTATATGTTTTGGCACTTGACCTTTAGCCAGCAATGATGCTCCATTACACACTCTCATAGAGCGCTCAGCCTCCTGCGGCTCTTACCCGTCGTTGAGTTGGACCAGGATGGCCCGGTAGAGCTGGTGTTGGGGGCTGTTGGACTCGGGACCACAGGGATGGATGAAAGGGTGGATGGCTGCCAGGATGAAGCCCTGCTGGTAAAGCTCCTGCAACTGGCCTGGCAGCTCCCGCACCGACGAGAGTCGCAGTGTCGACGTCCCACCTGAGAAACAGCAACAGAACGCGTAAGAGATAATGGTGTCTGGTAATAATAAAAGGTCATCTGAGATGATTTGAATATTTTTGCTACTTAGTCCAATTGCGCTGCTTCTGCTTTGTTGAGCGAGGTAGCGTCTATGGATAGCGATCAAATTTGTTGTCTGTGTTTCCTGTACTGCAGCTCTGTCTCCTAGAAAAGACGTGTGCTCATTTTTACTGTGACACTACGAATGGTGGCAGTACCAATCAGAATCAACCAGGTAGCAGACCTGGTTGCTGTCACCCTCACTGCTTCTGTTTACTCAGGACAAATCACTGCTGTCTCCTTCTATCACAGTTCATATTTTTACCACGATGGTTCCCTCTCAGGAAAAGGTCATAGCATTTATTCAGATGGTTGACAAATCCAATGAAAAACCTGAATCGATGAGTTTGATGAAACGCACACTGAGCACTACGCCGTACTGTGAATCGGTCAGAGTCCAGAATGTTGGGCAGGCCCAGTTGATCTCAACTTTGGATGAAAATGACCTTTTGAATTAGGATCCATTGTCAGGGCGGGGAGGGCAGGGGCTGAGTCACAGAGATGCTCAGCCAGCTTCTTTGCTCCACTGCCTATGTAGAGTCGGAGCTGGGGATTACGGTGGCGGTTCAGGGGTTGTTGGGTGTTTGACGGTGGCAGGAATGATCAGCGTATACCCGCTACTGCAGGGATTGTATTCTACTCTTGTCCTATTTTGGAAACACCTACACTTCTTTCTAGTGCATCAGAAAAAAAGCAGACAGCCAACTTCTTTCTTACTCTCAATGGGAAAAGGATCAATCGGCTTTAAAAAAAACCCTGAGTGTACACGGGTGTGTGCAGCGGTAAAAGGGTATTTGATTGATTAAGCTTCATGCAGGTCAGTGGATTTAGCAGCAAAAATGTCCTATACGCAATATTCTCCACTGCAATGTCTGGACCTCCGTTAGCCTGTTTTTGTGAGCCACCTTCTCATTCTCGTCTAAAGGGCGCTGTACTTCCTGACCTTGCTAACTTCACACACTCTCATGATACACATCAGCACAACTAAGAAATAGAGGCAGAAGGACAAGAAGGGAAGTTGTTTCAAAAATATAAATAAATAAACACAAACCACCCTGTGAGGATTTGCAATTCAGATAAGTGATTTTAGAGTCATTGCAGGTTTGTTTTGCCAATTAACATCACGCTTTTTGCTCCATCCTCTCAATCTGAGACTTAATAAGAGTGGATCAAAATCCAATCAGAGTTGATTGCTTCGGCTCTGTATCCCAGCGGCTCTTTAACGTTCTGACACTCACTGTGATTCTTTCTCAGTTCAACTTCTATGTCCAAGTAGAGTGGACAGGGGCCTGACATTAATGAGCTGGAATCAGCCAGTGGTCGGATGTATTAAAAGAAAAAAAAAGAAAGAAGAAGCAAGTTAGGGACTGAGGGTTGCTGTGCAAAGCTTTCTCAGCATTATTTCCTTCCAGTGCCTCCCTGGGGGATGAAGCCCTGCAGCCCACAGCTGCCGGTGACGACCTCATTCAAGAGAGCAACCAGCTGTGTTACAACAAGCCACACACAGCTTCTGTCAGGGAACATCAGCCAATCAGGATATATGGTAATGAATGCGGGAAGGGAGAGTGGCTCAGGAATGAGAGCAATTACATTTGTAAATAGAGAAGATGCAAAGCTTAATGGAAAGTAGATGAGGATGGAGAGTAAAGGTGGAGGAAGACGTACAGCAGAGGTCGAAACAGAGAGGGAGAGACAGAAAGTTAGGGAGGCTGTGATCGAGACAGCGCTTGGCCCCAGATGCATGGTGGCGGAGGTCCCAGCAGTACGATACGCGAGGCGACATTTACCGCAGGCCAAACAGCTGGGGCGCAGAGCAGAGTGCCAGGACAAAGAGCTGGATACAGACGAGGGAGGGAGGGAGGGAGGGAGGAGAGTGGAGGTCTGGTTGTCACAAGACGTGGGAAATGTTGCTATGGTTAATTAGAGAAGATGAGACTGTACAGAAGGCAAGGTTCAGATCCATGGGAAAAGTCTAACATGGGAGTTCAACGGGAGGTCACACTGAGGGCGAGCGTGGGCGGAGCTGTCTGGTGAGAGAATTCCTTTTGGTGTTAAGTCTCAGGTGCATCAGGAACACGAGCAACTCGCAACACAGAAGGGCAGATAAATGCACCTTCTGAGATACAGACAACCAGCTTCAATGTACACGTGTTCACTGCTACGCACGCCTGCTGTCTGGTAGTAACTGACTCATCTGACCCTGAACTTCCTGAGCTTTTAGCATCTCCTTGTCCAAACAATTCTCTTGAAACACTTCTGTGATATCTTCCAAAAATATTGTGGGGTTTTTTTTTGGGGGGGGGGGGGGTAATTCTTCAAATCTCCAGCAGAACAAGAGATCAGATCAGTCCAGCTTTGCAAAACAAAATTCACAGTTGAAAATGCTCAAAACACCCGCTTTTGTCACGAGAAGCCGGACATGGTCAATAACTCCCTGAGAACCAGCCTTGGCGACGGAGCAGCAGCTGCAAATGTCTACCCGCTTTGCATACTTACGTCATAAAAGTAGACGAGAGCATCACTCTAATTCATGAGACGTGGTTCCTATTCACCTCATACACAATCTGTGAATTCCCTACCTCCCCCCCCCCCACAATGCCACATGAGGACATTGAAGGCTAAATTGCGGTCAGTCAACGCACATTAATTTCCTGACACTATACAGCTCTCACGCGGAGGCCTGTTGATGCGTGCGTGCTTGCAAAGATGTTCTGTGTAACATCCGTGTAATTTATGACATTTGGCTGAAGCCGAGCAGTTTTGGCCGACAGGCTCCTGTGACACGACACGTGGGGATGTTGTTTGTAGTACACTGATGACTGATTGTGAACAAATACTGCTGAGTTGTATATATTTGACAAGCTCTTCTACGATCTGTTGATTGTCCTGCATGTTTGCTCACTTTTAAAGTGTCACTGCATAATTTACACAATACCTACTGGCACAGCCTAGCACGCATGTTGTTGTCCTCACTGTGGACATTCCACAGACCAGTCAAATGTCATATTGAATTAATTGTTTCAAAATATTCTGATTGAGTACAATTTCAGAGGTCAGCGGCATGATTGCACACAAACTAAGTGCAAACACACCAACAGATGCAAATGGTGCAGTTTAGGTGGTGCCAGATGTTGAGAAAAAGAGCCCAGATGTTAAACTGTCGAATTTGCAAGGCAATAGGACAGTGAAAATGTAGACATCCAACTTCAGCTGCACCACAGCGGCTCAAATTTTCCCTCAACCGTGAGATTGTATCTCTAATCTGGGTTGATTCCCGTCGATACGTCTAATGTATGTCTAATCGATTACAACTGCAATTCGTCAGAAATTAGATTAATAACCACCACCCCCTCCCCCCCGAATGGAATCTGTCACTTCCCCTTCCACCAACAAACCCCACTTCCTCAGGCTGCTGAGGCTCATACGTGAGACATTGTTCCACTAACTCATAAGGCTGCAACACAATGGTCTGGTGAGTTTTCAGCATGAAACAGTGCATCACCAGGACTGTAATGGAGGGAAAGGGGGATTTCGGGAGCGAGCCTTCCAGCACCACTCAGGAGGCAACTCCTGTGATGCAGATAGAGAGCCGATTCAGTCAGTCCCCGATTTTACCCTCCGGACAAAATCCATTGTGCAACCACTGAAGAAGCAGAGGAAGAGGAAGAAGAAGAAGAAGAAGAAGAAGAAGAAGTAGAAGGAAAAGAATCATGTGCTGTCCCCTCAGGGGAAAGTGGGTGCTTTGGCTAAAAATACTCCAAATTTCTCAATCACACTCTGTCCTACTGTGCCACAATGCAGGAGCTTTAGAAGTTAAAAGGCATGGAGGAATTAACACAAAGAAATAGGCCGCCATGGAAAATGGGTGAAACATATTCATACCCGCACCCCCCACCCAGCTCCTCCTTTCTCCCCCTCCCTCCACCACTGGCTGCCTTTAGAAATGGAATAAATCCTTGTGTGATCTGTAATTTTGTTTTCTCTTTCCTTCGCTCTTCATTTTGGTGCAACACGAACACGCTGTCCTTTCCCCCGAGGGCTGCTACCGCGTTCGGTTCGGGAGGAGGTAGATATTAAGTGGAAAATGAAACATCTTAGCTTGCTCTCTGATCCCTTCAGTTGAGATGAGTAAATAAGGAATGGTTTCAATTAGGTTGTGGGAACACAGCCGCTGGCGACTTCCTCAGTCGGCGTTAATCGCTGTGTGATTTGCTAATAATCTCACACAGACTCGACATTTATTTATCAGACCAAAATTTTATTTATCGTACCGTCCCCAGAGCCAAGCATTTCTCTCAATCTCACGCTGATGTAAGGATGTTTACTCCTCTCCAAGGTTGTGTTACCCACGGAGAATCCATTTGTTTGTGTAGATGAGAGCAAAATAGTGGATGTGTAATACACAAGTGCTATGCACAAGTGCCAGAGTTGAAAGGCCGTCTGCTGAACCTTACCTAGCAATCTGGCAGCCCCTTGCTTCACCCCACCTTTCTGTTCTCCCCCAAAGAACATGCTTGCAGAGAAGCCCCCTAAATTCCCAAGAAAAAAAATCACCTTCGTGACAAATAACTGGGGAAAAAAAAAGAGGCTTTTGGCTGACAACCAACAAATTGGTTTTCTGGAAAATTGTGTTAGTGCAGCTCCGTCAAACAGATGCTACCATTAAACACATGAATGCATGAAGACGGACTGATGGCTGCGTCCGCAGGCTAACACCGAGATGATGATCAGTCCCTCGCCGCTTCTGTTGGCTGACAGGTCACACTTCAGAATAATTTATGAGTTGTTGATGTCAAAGCCCTTATCATGAAAATCAAAACAAGCAGATGTGGGCGATCGCTGGAGACATTTATCCTATCCTATCTCAGTCACATGACATCAGTACATTTCCAGCACCAAGGATGAACTTGAAGCCTCAGCTGACATGTCAAATGTCCTCCATCGACTAGATGTCTTTTCTGCTGCTTCTATTAATCAAATACACCCTCAGTGCTCAGCGGCGCTCCACTAAGGAAGTACAGCTCAGTTTTTTTGGACATATTAGAGATGTGACCGCAGCAGAAAGCACTTCTGACAGAACTCGAACATCACGGTAGCCCTTCAGTGTCACTTCACAAATAACTGGGATGTCAGGGACAGCCAGGATTGCCATTATTGGCTGTGTAAATATCTTAAGTCCCACCCCCTTTTTGATTTTGAAGGGCTGGTTAGACAGACGTGACATTGACGTTGAATTCAGTGTGCTGAGGGTTTGTTTTTTTTTAGCATCGAGGGGAAAGAATGATGTCAGTGCTGAACTTCTGAAGACTTCTTCAGGTAGAAAACAGCCAGCACAAACCATACATCTCCTGGGGACGCAGGTCCTTCCACTTCCCTCCTCTCCATTGCTAAAAGATTCCTTTTGTCAAGCAAGAGGAAACTCTTGAGAGAATACTTGTAAAGGTGGCATTGCAGGTGTGCTCATAGAAAAGAAGAACCTTTGGACAAATGACCCTGATCAAGGGTTTCCAGTCATCAACCGAAAGGAGCTTGTTAGGTCCTGAGCTTCCAGCAGTGCATTTTTGAATTGGTTTCCACAAAAGCTCGAAAACTTTATGATTCTTTTAATGCTGGGATGCTAGCAAAGCTAGCTCGCTCTCATTGGCAATCTGTTTCTGTAAAGTTAAAATCCCTAAAAAACAACAACAACAACACCCCTGCCGTCTGAGAAGTGAGGAAAACCATGAATTCAAGGAAAGTGAATTAAAGTGTTGATGACACTTTTCCACTGCTCTCAGGCTCTTCAAGATACAGTAGGTGTTTGCACTGTGTGTAAACACACACACACACACACACACACACACACACACACACACACACACACATGCATTTACTGTATCATAAAAGAAGAACATTCACAAGAAATAGGCTTCATCTTTTAAAGGGAATAAAAGAAGGGGAGTAAAATAGCCTTGATTTGCTGCTGGGGGCGTTTGTCAGGGAAAAGCAGGTGTGGGTGTGTGTGTTCAGAGAGGGAACAACGGCAGGTCTGGTGCTACGTTCAGGGTGAATACGTAAACATGCAGTTTGAATATGCATGCAGAAGGCAGTTCATCTGAGGAGCGGAGTAAATAATACACAGCTGCTCCATTTATTTTACTGCTGCTGCCCTGCTCCTACAGATGGCAACAGATATCTGACTGACTCATCATGGAACCCAGATATGAGTGAACACACACATATTTAGCCTGCGTTGACCCTCACAGTCTCCATCCATCCGTCCATTTTCCAAACTGCTTATCCATAAAGGGTCGTGGGGGGTGGAGCCTATCCCAGCTGACACTGAATGAGAGGCAGGGTTCACCCAGGACGGGTCACCAGTCCGTCGCAGGGCCATCAGGAGCCATCAGGGGTTCAGTGTCTTGCTCAAGGATACTTCTACACGTTTGCCAGGGGAAGTGGGGATCGAACCAACAACCCTTCGGTTGCTAGACGGCCACTCTACCTCTGGGCCGTGCCGCCCCGCCCTCACAGTCTGTAATTGCAATGTGACTGAGCTGGGGTGTTTTTTTGTTGTTTTTTTTTGTTTGTTTTTGGAGGCAATGGAAGACGAACACAAGCGAAGAGAAGGGAGAGGAAGAGAAATGAAAATGAGGGAAAAAATGGAGAGGAAACAAAAATCAAATAGCTTCAGCATCTATACGGCTGAAGTAATCACAGTGGTAAGACCCAGGAAATGACACGGGTACACTCAGAGGAGGGAGACAGTTTTTGTGTCACCTCAAGACACAGACGCATTTGGAGGCTTTCACCTGGCTGACCTGAGCAACGTTCCTCCTGAGGGGGTTGGAGCTGTTTGGATGGCAAAGCCTCTCCAATACTTCTTGGCTGCGTTGAGCCAAAGCAGCTCTTCATTTAAAAAGATGCTAAGTGCAGCGTTGGTGAGAGCTCCAGGAAAGAAAATATGACCCATGAATAAATGATTAATATCTTAATCTGCAAGACATGATTATTACAACTCTGGATGAGTTTGATGGAGATGTGGTTTGACGTCTAGAAGTAGCATGGGGTCATGGGGGTTGTAGTCATCATTGTTGAACAAGCACGGAGGAATGTGATGAAAGAGGAGATCATATTCACAGAGAAGGTAAATCTACTGACATCATTTAGAGATATTAATTGATGTTGTGGTGTTTGATTCTCCTGAAATGGTAACACTAGCTCACATGCTAATCTAACCTGGGGTTAGAGTTCACCAGGTTTTTGGCCAATTTCAAAGCGTCGATATTTTACAACTGTTTTGGCCGACAGCCGACATCTACAGGCGTCTGTGTTACCTGCATAGTATGGAGATGTCTTGTGTTTCCTGATATTTTACACCGATCCGATCTGCTACACAAAGAGGCCAAATGTAAAGGGGTTTACTTCATGAAAATCTGCGTACGAGCCTGATGACGCAATCACCTGCTCATTACTCTCCAAGCGCTTTGGAGGGGTCTCACACACGTGACACTCAAGCGAGTCGTACACGTACATTATCTCAGCATCTGACCGCAGAGCGCCTCAAACATCCCCCAGGAAATCTGAGCGATATAAATTACCTCTAATGCCCCTCGGTGGCATCCGACTAGCTTGTGTCACCGAGATGCAAACAGAAGTAAGGTGCAGGCTGTTAAGACAAAGTTTGAATCATTGAGAAAGAACAGCACAGAGGAAGGATGTTTTTGTATGGAAATGGGAGCCCAGTGGGACACCGAGCGCGCTCAGCCACATTTCAGTGGATAATTCTCACTTTACATGAATAATAAAGAAAAAAAAGATCACTCAACTTTGAATTGAAATCCTGCCTCTGACTCAAGCTCACTTCCCCCTTTTTGCACCCATCTGCCATGTAAGCACCTCTGAACTGCAGCCTGCCGCAGTTCCATCACTCAACACATTTAAAAATAAATGAGTAAATATGAAATTAATAAGCTGGAAGATTGGAGAGCCAAGGCTCAGCACACACACACACACACACACACACACACACACGCCATGCACAGCCTCTGGGAGAAAAGGTTCAACCACATTTGCATGGGGGAGAAAATAGCCTAGCATATATTATCCAGCCGGTGCAACTGATTTTTGATCCTGCTGCTCCCATCCACCGCGTCTCTCATTTGCCTCGCCTCATCGTGATTAGAGAAGTTTTATTTGCTTTCAAATGAAAAGGCATTGAGGAAAATGCCCCCCCTGGCACTGGGGGGGGCAAAGAGGAATTTTATTTTTAGTGTGGCACAAAAGGACTTTCTGTAGCTGAATACACAGGAAATAAACACGCAGGACTTTCTCCCGTTTCAGAGGGAAAAAAAAAGGTTCTTCTTTAAAATGTTTTATGGTTTGCTAGCATGACATATTTGCATGACAAGGCTCTGCACTCAGCTGTAACATGTGTCTGCTCAACTGTGTGCTTGAGCACATACATGTGATGATTCACGAGTCACGCCATTCAAACACCGGCTCAGGAAGACATCAGTGCTGGATGATTCCGTCAAACTGTAGCATGACGGTGTTTTTTAAGTAAAGACAGATGAACTAGAGAGAACTCAGACAGCGTAACGCTGGAGTAAAGGCCGGGGGGAAAAACAAAAACGTGTTGGGACTGTTTTGGTTTTTTGTTTTTTAACTTATTTGTGTTGCCACACAACAATTTATTTTGCTCTTCACAATAAACAGAAAGAGCATGGAATGTCCGTTT
>NC_141330.1:4172500-4230000 GCF_037954235.1 Aulostomus chinensis | reverse complement strand
TTAAAAAAAAAAAGTGAGTTTCAATGGCTTTACAATCCATTAAATCCCAGCAGGGTGTAAACAGTATTGACCCCTTTCTCTTTTCACCACCTCGTGCGGGGAGGAGTCGGGGCACCTACAGCAAACGATTCTATGTCCCTCTGCCTCTATCTTTGATTCTGTTTTTCCCTCCCTCCCTCTCCCTCTCCCTCTCCATCTCTCTGAGGTCCAGGACGACGTCATTAGCTGTCGGGGCTCAGAGTGCAGTTCAGTGGAGCCCTGGGGCCAAAGATTTGTGCCTTAATTACCCACCTAATGAGTCACTGAGCAAGTCACTGGGCCTACTGGTACCCTCTACCTCCTCCAACAAACACACACACTTAATTTCTCTTACACTACACTACACACTATACTTAATTTATAACTTTGCACACACACACACACACACACACACACACACACACACACACACACACACACATCTTTATTATCCACCTAATGACCACAGCATCACCGGCCTACTCACACACTCTCGCTGATTTATAGACAGACATCTTAGTTCATTCACTCACTCACTCATTCGTTAGCTCGCTCACGTCCACATGAAGCAAACCACCTGCGTCTGGTTAAAGCGTGGAAGGCTTTCAGGTTTCTTCTCAAATCGATACCGAAGTGTCTTCAAAGCATCTCCATCATCTCATCTTCAAAAACACCCAAACTCCATAAAGTACTGTGCTTTTTTTTTTTTTCTTTGTCAGTATAAAAATTTAGACATCCTGAAGCAGGAATCATCACTTAACAATTCACCCTCAACTATAAGATGTTTGAATCGATCACCACCTTTACAACAGTGGAACCAAAACTACGCGCCGCACAACCACACGGAACTTCACCAAGATGCAAAGTAGTCAGATTGTGTTTATCTCAAGCTTCAATGAGATGATGTGAAGTCGTAGTAAGAAGCTGAAGAATTGAGGAATAAAACAAATTTTGTTTTAAAAAAAACAACAACTCATTTCTTTGGTGCACATGCGTAGGATGAGAGCCACAAGCATCATATCTGCACATCAAATACTGTAAATCTGAATTGTCAAATAGATGTTGTGCGACCTTTCACTGACAAATTCAGCGCCTCCACGCTTCCCGTGTCCTCCCACCTCGCGTTAACACGGTCACGCCAACACCTCCGCATTACGAGGAACAGTCTGCTGCTGTTCACCTGCAAGATGACCAAAGAAGACGCGGCCATCACCTAAGATATGTCAGCTTCATTAAACCACAGCTGACAACAAAAGAAAAAATAAGTATTGATTTTTAATATCAAACATAAGCATAAGTGAGGAATTCAAAAGCCTGCATGTTTGGCAACTTTCTTATGACCTTTGACATTGATGAAAACGTGTCAGAGAAGCACAAATTTCGATTTGGTCTGGGTACAAATGAATGAATCCCATGAATTTCTCACGTTCACACCGAGGTGAAGCGAGACAAACTCTATTTCACAGTTGTTACAGGAGTCACGAACACAGCAAAGTTTGTTTTCTTCAAACTGCTTAACTGCTGCTGTTTGCGATGGGCAAATATATCACGCTGGTAGGGTAACGGTCAGTACAAGGCAACATCCCCCCCCCCCCCCCCGCACCAAAAGGGTCACACATGGGATAATTGAATTAAAACATGGATTTATTTTCTCTGTTGGTGAGATTCTGTGACAGAATGTAACCAAGTTTAGTTGCTGATTCTTGAATGCTCAGCAACACTGTTCCCAGGCCTTTTTATTCCTTTCCTTGCAATGAGAAGTTTGTAGCGTAGTTAGCATGCTTTGAGGAAAAATATGTTAACATACTGCCTATAAACTGACACTTGTGACAAAATTTTACTCTGTTGAACACTTGCAGTGAAAATGTAGTATTTCTGAGATATTTCACCTAATTGATTGCGTTATCTCCACAGCTAATTTTATTAGCCTGTCGGGTTATCGCCACAGCTAACGTTATTAGACTGTCATGTCATCTCCACAGCTAATGTTATTAGCCTGTCAGGAGATCTCAACAGCTAATGTTAAACCCTGTCACGTTATATCTACAGCTAATGTTATAACCTACAACATAATCTCAACAGCCAACGTTACAAGTCTGTCAGTTGATCTCAACAGCTAACGTTACTCTCCTGTCAGTTGATCTCAACAGCTAACGTTACTCGCCTGTCATTTGAACTCAACAGCTAACGTTACTCGCCTGTCAGTTGATCTCAACAGCTAACGTTACTCGCCTGTCAGTTGATCTCAACAGCTAACGTTACTTGCCTGTCATTTGAACTCAACAGCTAGCGTTACTCGCCTGTCAGTTGATCTCAACAGCTAACGTTACTCGCCTGTCAGTTGATCTCAACAGCTAACGTTACTCGCCTGTCATTTGAACTCAACAGCTAGCGTTACTCGCCTGTCAGTTGATCTCAACAGCTAACGTTACTCGCCTGTCAGTTGATCTCAACAGCTAACGTTACTCGCCTGTCAGTTGATCTCAACAGCTAGCGTTACTCGCCTGTCAGTTGATCTCAACAGCTAACGTTACTAGCCAGTCACTTTAGCGTGGTAGACTCAAGGTGTGGCCTTTAGTCCAGTCTAAATAAAGACAGCGCCCTCTGTTGAAGGCAAGTTTAATATTAGCACAGACTCACTGTAGTAGATGTTGCAAGCTGTATTAAGATGGTCCCTGGGCAAGTTGTGGTCCATATGTTTGAAAATGGCTGACCCAAAAATTAAAAAATGCTCAATTTGACCGAAAGAGTGAAAAAAAAATCTGTATCTGCTTTGTTGCTCCATCAGTACCCCTTGTCACGCTGCCCTTGAGCAAGGTGTTTAACGTCTGACTGCTCCAACACACGGTGGCTGCTGACTGGCACCCGCCTGTGTTTGTACTGGGCAGCTCCCAGGTCTTAATATCCGTGACTTTGAGCGAGTGTGAAGGGTGTTGCTGCATAAGAGCGCACAGCAGAGGTACCCTGGGTAAATAGAGATAAATACAAATCAACTGGATGACCGCCTAAATGCTAATGCAATTGGTTTCTCTTTGTCTACACGGAGCATTTAGGCTGTAAATGTCTGAATACATATGAAGAGCTCTGACGGAAGCTTTTACAGGAGACGAGCACATCTACCTTCCTCCCCGCAACTAAAACAAAGTATTTTGATGGAAGAATTGAAAAGGCGCTGGATGTAATGATGGGGGGGTACTACCCGTAATTTGTTCAGCCATTAAAAAGGTCTATATATAGGATGAAAAATGGTCTGCATCTTTTCCGTGTTTCTCTCCTTTTCTCTCCGGAATTAAAGTGGGCCTCAATCACTACTCTCCAGGCTGACGGGAGGCCTCCAGAGTACGTTTTGTCCGCTTGACGCCACCTCCTACGCTGACAGCCCTCAGTTGCCTGGAGACGTCGCCTGACAGACAAGAAAGTGGTAAATGAGCAGGTTGTTCATCAAAGACCATAAGAGCTCCACTGCAACGTCTTTCAGCGGCGTAGTTACACCACCCAGACTTCCTGTTCACTTCCGACTACAGGTTGCGAGCCCCCCCCCCACACACACACACACACCCCTGTGTAGAACACTGACATTCGCCTCCTATAGAAAGTCACATTTGGAGTGTTTTCTGCTGAGACCTGTCAGCATGATTAGAGGGATTTCTTCCATTAGCATTGCCAGGGTGAAGATTTGAATTTTAAAACACAAGGTTCTCGGATGATAAAGCCATTTGACAGGCTCGGGATGTTGTGTTGGCACCGTGAGTCGGCCATTACATGCTGTTGATTGTGGTGCATAATTTGCTCCAAACACTTAAGACTGCAACCTCGGTAAACAATCAGTGTTATGGTGTTGTTGAAGACGGGAATGGAATTAGTCAGTGCAGTTTGTGACAATTTAAAATCAGACGTTCTGCTGCTGAGTGGTGGTGCGGTGATGACGGAGCATTGGGGTTGCATCTAAAATCAGAAGTTGCGCAACTGTAAACAATGTCCTACCGGCAACAAGTACATTGTAGGATGGCAGATTTTTCTGAGATAATCAAACCTTCAATTGAGGCATTTCTGGCGCGCGGCTGCTGGATTGTTGTCCCTGAAGGTGACAGCAAATCAAAACCAGCTCAACGGTATCAGCCTCTGACAGCAGAGGCAGGCGGCCGTGGTGTTTTGCGTATGAATCAGTGGAAGTGGCAACACGTCGCTGACTAAATCCTGAAACACACTGAGTTCCTGCACGACGCACACTGACGACTGATGCCATCATATTCAGTTACAACGGTTACGGGTACCACCTCGGTTTTTCTTTCCTGACGTGGTCGCTCAGGTCTTCTAAATGACCAAGTCTCCATAGAAACAGCTGAGTTTGTGCTCGGTGGTGAGCCATGGACACACAAATCAAGCCAAGAGCTGCTGGTTAAAACAAAATGCTGGGAAGCCAAAGCAGCTCACAGCCACTTAACTTTTACAACTCCACATCAAAGTACTTTATGCTTAGATTGTCATCACTGATGCATACATACGTAGGAAGTTTTGTCTTTGTTCTTGCTCATCCAACCAGTGCAGAGGTACTTTTCAGCACATTATCTAGTACTGTGTCGTTTAATATTCCGTATAAGCAAGGCTTTTTTTTTTTTGTGCACGTTAAATCCCTGATATCTTCAACGCTACAGCTAATAAATATGAGTAGTAGAAAAATGAAGTACATTTAAAGTAGGGTACTTGAGGAACAGTACTTAGTTACTTGCTTCACAGTCTGCTGGTGTGACAAGTGCTGAAATAGACTTGAAGTAATCCTCACTTACACATGCACACAAATACACGCTTCCACCCCCCCCCCCCAAAAAAAAACACTCTTACACCCAACCCTGAGCCCTTGACATTTCTCCAGTGCACCCGTCGAAATGTCTGCAGTGAGAGCAGTGCTTGACTCCTCAATTACTACCAGAGTCCTGACGGCAGACAAATCCGACGTGTCACCTCAGACGCCGGCAAAAAGGGCCTGACTGGGGGATGTCGGGTGTCAGCGCGGAGAAGAGCGGAGGCTCGTGTAGGTGTGACAACCGCAGCTCTGAGACTTCTCAATATGCTGCAGGACCTGCGATGATCTAAATTTAAGGGAAGGTGTGAGGGAGCTGGCGTGGCACAATCTTTCCTCTGATATTTGATTCGCACGTCACTCGAGGGGATCGATATGTTATAGATCAACGGGGCTTATTCATCAGCATGAATTTGATCTTGTGCACCACAACATTTTTAAACCCTCAATTTAATCTTGCAGACAGGAAGAGAAGCCTGTTTGTAACCCCCTCGCCACTGACATCTATTGTGTCTTTGCAAGCCTGGGTGATTGCCAGATACAAGAGGAACACAATGGGAGTCAGGAGCAAGGTTCTGCAAACAGGCCTCTCTTCCTGTCTGCAAGACTAAACTGAGGGTTTAAAAAAGCACTGTCAGAAGTACAGAGATGTAATACATGTAAGCCTCTTTTTCTTGTTCCGACCGCTAACTTTCGCGTGCTTGCAGTTTCTTTTGTTTTCCTCGCGCCACCTCAGGGGTAGCGTGAAGAACAAATCTGTGCATGAGAACATGACGCTTTGCTGATGAGCAGGAGGAAGTTGATCCTCGATTAGCCACAAATGTCATCGTAAATATAAACTTAAGCGGTGCTTTTTCTACACTCACCATCAGTCTGTGGCATTTCAAGCAGGACAACTGTTCCCTGTTTCAGTGAAAACGCATTTCATAATTGTGCAAAGCTGATAACATGTTGGCAGCAGTAAACAGGATGTTCGTTCTTCATAAACCATTCAATATTCACCCCCCCCCCCCCAAAAAAAATAAATACAAGTGCATCAACCAATGTTCTACAAGCCCGAGCAAACAAATCACTGAAGATGGGATTCTTGGCGGTGGGGAACATGTTTGTTTGTTAGGACTAAAATGCCTCTGTAAACCAGATCAAAAGGTGCTCATGAACCTCGGTGTTACACTGAATATGTTTTGCTCTTAAAGACCAACTGTTAAACAGGCTGTTCCGCACTTCCAAGATGACGAACGAGCCTAAAAATAACAACAAAGTGTGAAATGGTTTCTGCCATGCAAATCGCTCTCAGCTGTGAAATTGAACAAGAGCTCTGGTGACCTGCTTGTTGTCGAGAGGAGCACTGAAAGTGGGTATCTGGGGCCTTTTTGCCTGGAGTCTTTAAAAGTGGCAACACACAACTTCTTGAACTGAGGGAAGTGTTAGTGGTGTTCAGGGACACGCCGTAAATTGAGGCTTTCTACCGCAGAATCAGTAGCAGACAATCTGATGAAACACTGATGGTGGCACACTTAACTCCAGACTATTTTCTGAAGAGTTTCCAGAACAGAGTTCGAGGAAGAAACACTGAACATCGTTATTCTGTTATTCCTCTACAGGCGAGGTGACGCTGAGGGTGGCGTTTATTTGCCTGCCAGCAGAATTATGCCGAACCCAGACCGGCTTGAGATCGTTTTTGTTTTTGTTTTGTTTTTTTACTGTGAAATAAAACACATCGGTCAGTGCTGCAAGTACTACAATGGCGGCTGCAAACAGGCGGCTAAACGCGACCACTGCCATCATCACCTTGTAACCAGAGGAAGAGCAAAGTTAGCCGTGGTTCTGAAATCCTTCATTTATTGTTTGCTGTTGTTATTTTTGCCGATTGTTGAAAATTCAATTCGAAAATCTAGTTGGCGTTCAGTTGAGGGAAGCTATGGCGATGCTAACTTCCGGGTTAGCTGACAACAGAAGACAGTAGTTGAGGACAGATCATTCTGATGGAGCCTGAGTGGTGGACTGAGTAACAGACAGATTTACACGTCCAGCCTTTTGAAACCACAAAGAAAAAAAAGTCCATTTCAGCCTGAAACACGAAACAATATATCATCTGCTCCTGATTCCGAGTTGGTAGATGAAGAAAATATGGATGGATGGTTTCAGACAATCGAGAGTTCCACTGGGCTGCGCCGCAGGGCCGCGGGGGAACCAGACACGGAACGTATGCTAATACAAACACGTTGCCAATCTATCACTCAGTCTCTTCAGAAGTAATTAAGTCAAATTATAGACGGCGCCCGCTCTCGCACTTTAATTTCTCTCCAGATGGGGACCCTGCTGAGCAACAGGTGGCCTCCCTTCATACCAACCTGCATCCCACCACTGTTATTTCGAATCCTCGGGAACACGGGTGAGGTCAAACAGCCTGACACCGGAGTGAAAGATGAGACGGATGTGTGATTATGATGGAGCGAGTCTGCGTGGGCGATGGAATAATAACTACCGACCGAGTCTCTGTGACACCTGTCCTTGTCTTTTGTTTCTGATTCCAAGCAAAATGAGACGGATGAAGTCAGTTGCTTTCAGGTAGCTCTGCCCCGGCGGGCCGCCAGACGGTCGCCACGCACCGCTTTTCGCGAGTGAGCAAGTGAAAAGTAGAGAGGAGCGCGTAGCTTCCCGATGCGAAGATAAAACAAAACAGGTATGATCATAAATTACGCTGCCTATTAACGAACGTGACCCCAGAGGCTGGGGCACGACAGCCTCCCTGCACGAAACGCCATTGAGAAAAGACGCATTTTTAAAAGTTATTTGCTTTCAATCTCACGTGCAGACATGAATAAATGGTACACTATCGCGAGGGTGTTTTCTTTTAGGCATAATTGTAATTAAATTAGAGCACAATCTAAGTTGGAAGCAGCCGGACTTAAGCAGCTGCTTTAGTGATGTTTTATTCTGCCGTTAAAGTGGCAGTTCTTCAACTTCTGCAGCCTCATGTTGCTTTTAGCACTCGCCTCTGGATCAAAAGCTCTTTATTCCTCATTGATCTGTTGTGTTTAACTTTCTTTCTTTCTTTCTTTCTTTTTTTTTTGGGGTTTATTCTAATGAGTCGGTAGAATCAGCTCGAAGCTTGAGGTTGGGCTTGAAAACAAAAAAACATTTTTTTTATTTTTTTAAAAAAGGCTGGCTGTCAGGTTTGTGCTCTGTTACTGCTCTCCTCAGAGATCCGTAGCCTGATCTGCTCTCTCGTGCCTCGTCTCCAGATGCACCACGGCTGACATTTGAATTCTTCTGCACAGTGTCTTTGAACATATCATCGCGCAGCCTAAACTCTCCTTAATGAGGGCGCCCCTGCCCGTCATCGGAGAAATCTACACACTTGTTGTCCACGTTGCAGCTGGGGACAGTGAACTCTGATTACTTCACCCTTGTCTACCTTCCGTGTCTGCAAATTCATCACGTTGACAAATCGCTCACTCCCAGGTGGCCGCAAGTGCAATCAAAGTGTAATGTGCATGCAAATCGACCCCAATCAGCATCTTATTTTTGAACGCCACCCCTTGATGTGATGACTTGGAAACACTGGCATCTCCGTTCCCATCTGATGATAGCTCAGGGCAGCTTGTTAGTCCGTGCTTGACAGAGTAACATCACGTTTGAGGTCTGCAAGGCCGCTGGATACACGGCTGGTTAGAGCGTGAGTCGCAACCCTGTTTAAAGATTCTCATCAGCGGCGCATCAGAACAAGTCCGCCTCTCTTTGTCAACATTTCAGTGCAGTTGTCTGAAATAAAGGAGCCCCTTCTGTCATTTATTGATGTGGCGAGGCCTTGGTGGAGAACGGATTTCTTCGTGAGAAGGCTTTATCGTGGGGTGGAGCAACAGAAAGCGGCACGTTGCTTCTGCCAAAGAAACTTCAAACATCCTATTTAAAAATGTCCAGCTTCCAACTTATAACGCATCCACTGGGAAGGGTTTAAAATACTGTACTTCAGAAGGTGTGGAAGTCTCAGCTGAAGCCGGATATTGGGAGCGGGAAAAGCTCTGGCACAAGGAGAAAGACAACCACAACTGTCTGCAGAGGGACCGTTTGGAAATCTCCAAACAACTGTTTTATGGACTCCAATCTGCACAAGAAAGCCAACACACAGAAGCCGACTGCGGCGTCGAAGGAATCATAGTCATTTATTTAAAAACAACGAGAATTCCTCTATCTGTGATCAGCATAAGAATCATTTATTGGATACATTAATCATTTACTGCTTATTTTGGAGATGTAGAAACGAACCTCAATGCCTTTTAATTAGAGTTTTATCCGAATGCTATTTTAAACGTGCAGCTGTCTGGTGAGGACGCTGGCTGCCTAACCCTCTGCAGAGGAAATGGAAAAGCTGCAGCAGAGGCGAACCTCCTCGGACCTGCCGGGGTTTCATTTCGGACGCATTAACACTTCGGTTTTACATTCAAATACTGCAACACCAACACTGATTGCAAACATGAAAGTAGAAATACTGCATTGTGGTTTCGTGCCTCTGTGACGTGAGCCTGTCAAAGCAGCCGTGACCTTTGACCTGGCCTGGGTGTCTTCAGACTCCATCCTCGAGTCTTAGTGGACGTTCTTGACAGACTTGAAGCAAACGCCTGGCGTTGCTGCCATATTGCCTTTGCAAGAACGGGACGCAGGGACAACCCAAAAAAACGTAATCCTCGTGGCCCACAGTTGTCATCAGTGCAAGAGGCAGCCAAAGTGATAAATAATTTGGTTCAATTAATGCCACGTGTCATCTTTAACCATAGCATCAAGTTCTCTGGAAATTAATTGACACCCTTCATCAGCAGTTGAAGTAGGCTCTCCTACCCAAGAGCACACAGATTCACAGAGCGGAACACTGTGTTTGCAGGGGGCTGCGAATCATAACTTGAACACAGGAGAAGGTGCACGACAATTTCATGATGAAGCCCACGAACACCAGTTAGTCACAGTGTTCACAGCATTTCCAGTCCCTAAAGAAAAAGTATGGAAATGCTGAGGGCGTGCTTTGTAATGTCGCTCAGCAAATATTCGCTGTTGGGAGGAAAAACTCATAACTCAGATTTTGATGATTGTTTTTTCTTTCTTTCTTTCTTTCTTTCTTTCTCTCTTTGTTTTTGTTTTTTTTTCTCTTCAGCGGCGAGAGATCACAAGGCTCCATTATGAGCTGAGAAAACTCTCCGACCTCTTGAGCTCATAAAACCATTTCAGCATCCCTGGAGGAATGCGAAGCATTCATTTTCCTGAAGCTAAAAACTGAGCCTGTTTATATTCCAGGGACATAAAAGCAATATCTGAGCGGACACATAAATAACAATTTGAATACCTTTATCTACTTTTCTATTTGATTTGAATGTTATGCAAGTCTGATAACCTTTTACAATAAATGTGGGTGAATAACCGGTAGTTAATGCTTAGTTAATAGAGAGTAATGCTTAGGGAAGTGTTCGTTAACAGTTAGATAATGTTTCCCCTCACAAACTACAGCAAAGATAAACTGGGGAGGTCGGGAGGAGTTAAGGGGGTTGGAGTTACTTCAAGTTCCCACTTTGAAATAAAAGTATTAATTACAGTTAGAAGTACTTCTTTAACCATTAGTTAACAAATAATGTGTCTTCTCCCACTTTAAGGTCACAAACAGCACCAACAAAAGCGCTGACTCTTACTAAAGTATCGATACTTCTCAACGGGTACATTACATTATCCCTTGTACCACGACTTCTAAACACTGGCGCACTGACATCTGAGGTGGAGCCTAAAAACATCTTTTGCTTTGACAACATGTTGTAACTGCCAAGTGGGCAGGAAGTGAGGTCCAGGCCGAGGTCACTTCCTGCAGATTCTTCAGTTTTGGCCACTCCGCAGCCTTCAAGCAGAACATCTAAGAATAACTGTGACCACGTGAGCGATTGGGCTTTTCCTCACCACGTCTTTAGCTATAATCCTCTTTGGGAGGTGCTATTAGGGCCGGGCTGGAGGCCGGCGGAGGTGTTTTGTCAAATTTAGATCGTTTGCTCCTCTGTTGTGGGGACCCTGATTGCATTTCAACACAATCAATACTGCCATATTGGATCTGAGTGAGGGGGCAATAAGAGCCAATAAAGCTTTGCGGGGGCGCTCGGGTGTATTGTCTGTCAGTCGGGCAACAGCCAAAGCCACGTAGGAGGAAGCAATAAGCTGGATAAAAATGCAGCAGTGTCCACAAACAGAAGCCAAACCAACACAGACCCTGACACGGAGGCTCCCCGCTGAAACACCTCACCTGTGGACACATGGAAACACAAAGCTCTGTCTTGTTTTGTGACTCCCCCCCCCCCCCCTCATCTCCTCTCTTTCCAGACACTCACTTACTCATCTAATGACGCACGCAGGTTCCCCACCCACCAGCATAATTCTATCTCAAAAATCAAAAATACACCGAGAGCCTCGGGATGTGTTATTTTGCCAGGACGTCGATAATGAAGCTGTTTGGAAAGTGCAGTCATGACTGCAAACTCAGACATCTCAGGAGGGGATCTTTGATTAAAATGCCGCTGGTTATTTATAAAAAAAAAAAAAAAAAAAAGAGTTGAAAATCTTTTGAGACACATCAGCCCTCTTCCTTTTTTTATTTTGTTTTTCTCCATCTCCTATTGCTAAGCTCACCTCTGGCACAGCAGGAACCGGCATCCTGGGAAGAGACCTGCACCACACTCATCATGCAGACCTGAACAAGCTGAATCAAATCATGAGGAGCAGGGAAAATTGCATTTGCAGCAACAAGTCTTGAAGCTGAGCTTTGCTAACTGCAGGAACAAAGCCCTCACATACCGGAAACAGTCAGCACAGAATGAGAAGCATTACAAGGAGGAGGCTTGATGGTGTCGAGCGGGTGGGACAAAGAGGAACCAAGCAGAAATTTCCTGTTGCTGAGAACTTTGTCAGCAGTCGTTTGAAGTTTAACGAATGGAACGTGCTGAGCTCCGGCTCCGTCACACGCCAAAAATGCTCCTCTGACATCTTTGTCTCAGCCAATGATGGCTTGGCATTTTACTGGCTGACTGGTTCTACACAATACAAGCAGCAACCGCTTAGTATGCCGCTAAGAACGGACGCAGGCAGGGACAACAAGCAGCGACACGAGTCTGGATTTGTGGAGTCGGTTTAGGACGGCGGCTGATGCATATTTCATGCTCGTTTCTGGAAGAATTCTTCAATTTAGTGGTGATCACGTTGAACGCCTTCATCAGCGCTCCGTGTGCAGTGGCAGGCCTGTTTCAAATGAGCTCTGGATTATTAATTCAGTAATTTCCAACACACAATCACCACTTGCCCATTTCGATTCCTCAGACCATCAGGAACACTTTTCTGCCGGCATCAGATTTGCAGTCGTGTTTTAAAAATCTGTTTGAGCTGCGCAGCCACGCCCTGGGCAGCTGGAATGATATGGAAATATAATGTAAAAACCAGATGACCGTGAATTCACTACTCAATGTCATTCTCCCCTTCAATAACTGCGATTCAATTCTACCTCTCAAGCTGAGGAGCCAGGGGATAAATCCCGGCACCCCCCCTCCCATCCGAGGACTAATCTCCCCTCGGAAAGCCACTCTGGTGTACGGCTTTCCCGCTGACCTCTCCTGCAGCTCGGTCTTCTATCCGAGCGGCGCTGAGTGCAGTGACGGGGGGAGGCTGCTCCTGCATGTCACTCACCTGCCGACACTGCTACAGCTCATATTAACAAGGGGACTCGGGGCTCAGGGGGTTTTGCATATAAATTATATGTCTAGTTTCAAAGATGATATCAAAAGGTGTGTGCGCACGCGTGTGTGTGTGTGTGTGTGTCAGGTATTTCTCATGTTGTGGGGACAGAAATCTGTTTACGTGGTGTCATTTTTGGGGTTTACCTCAGTTCTTGGGGAGGAAAAGTATGCAGTCGTGACATAATCATGACATTTTAGGGCGGAGAGTTTGTTTTTTAAGGTTACGATACACAAGTTACTCAAACACAAAGTGTCCCTCCCAAGAGGTTTCAGAATGATATACTTTACTTACTTATAGTCCATCTTCCATTGTGTTTTTTATTTTGTGTCAGTGGATCATAAGAGGAATATTTCAGGTTTAAATCAGAGTAAAAAATCCAATTTCCTAAAATAGTTGCGACAACACTGTGGTCACAGTCTGGTTTCAGCACTCGTGTTTGCTGTGTGTCTCGGTACGTCGCCCCCGGCCCCGATTACGTGGGTTAAAAATGAATTACAGTGTACAACGCGGACGCTGGACCTCACAACTTTATGGGTGTTTGAGGGTTAAGCGTCTTGCTCCTGGAGGTTCCAAGAATATTCAGACAAGTAGGAATAAAGTTCAAGACGTATTTAACAGACATATTGGGAAAATGGCAAATGAAAACTTTGGTTGAGTGTATTTTTTCCCGTTGTAATTGTTGGATAAAGAACATTGATGTAATTTACTAATCTGACGCAGCTTTAAGATCATATCAAAATCATGACTAGGACCAAAAGACCCGTTTTAGATCAGATGTAAGATGTTCTCAGACCCCGGGAACCCTTTTAAGACTCAGTTTTAAGGTTTGGTCAGGTTATTTGAGATGGTTAATGTGAGGGTAAAGGCCCGGAAAATACATATGAATGAATTTCAATGACGGGTCCCCACAAATATAGCAACATCTGCTCTGTGTGAGCGTGGATGCTGGCTTTGATGTCAAGGACGACGTCTTCATATTTCCAGTATTTTCAGCCTCGCTCGCTCGCTGAGGAGCGCTGATGTATTGAGCGTGTTTCCAGTCATTCATACTTCCTGACATGTTTAACATTTCAAAATTAGATTTTTGGGGAATAAGACTTTCACTCTCACACACACGCACGCACATACCTTCCTGAGTCTGTTATGCGTGTGTCCAAAATGAAATGGCTTCTTTCCACGCCATCTATCACAGCTTTCTCAGTTCCCTGTGAGGTCATGATCTCAATATCAAACAGACTCTCTATTTTGTTTTTCCTCCTGATGTGAATGATTGCTAGAAGAGTGACCATGAAGCTGAATGCACGCTCAGGAACAACACCAGCCAGTGACTCATCAGCCGGCTAAAAAAGATACTTAGTGCAGCGGAGGTTTATTACTTACAGCTTTCCTCCAATGTCCTTTTCTTTCATCAGGGTTTCTGCAGTGAAAGGTGTTATTTTTACACGTTCGGTAGCTGCTTAGTAGCTTGAGGGGCCGTTGTGGCAGCAAGTTGCATAGTGCAATGATTTAATGCTGGCAGAAAATTATTATAAACATTATTCACAGTGCAACAGTCATAGAAACGAGGACTCTTACACTGGGGCATATTTCCCAAGAAGAGAAGAGATGAAGAGGAAGCAAAAAGTCAGCCTTCATTTTGTCCCCTGTTAAATATGCTGACACAGAAGATGTTTCTGCTGCTTCTAATGAATTCTTTCTCTTAAAGAAAGGTCTGTTTGATTTTTCTCTCATTATACAGAAGACACTGGAAATGGAAAAGGAATTAGAAAGTTAGCAGCAGTATCTAATCTTTTTTTTTTTTTTTTTGCTGAGTGAATCAAATTGGCTGCACAATCAAACAAACAGGGTTTACACGTCGTGTTAGCCGTGTTTGTACTGCTCATTCCCGTGACGTGACTCCTTTGAAAGAAATCCTGTCTCTTCCTCTCAGCTTGAGATGAATGTGTGGCCTAGAATAAACAAGAATAAACCACCAGCAAAGACTTTGTCATGCTGATGACATGCGCTCGCGTCATCGGCTCCACCCCTCGCCTACTCTGTCGTTGTGGCTGTGAATCGGTGGATAAACTGCTTTAAGCGCCACATTGCTGCCAAATGACTCCTCCCACTATCATCATTTGATCCATGTGGTCAGATCAAATTTGGAAAGTCCGCAACAGCACTTTTTTGAGTCACGTCCCCCTGAAGTAACCAGGCTTGCTCACTCCTTGCACTTTTTTTTTGGCCCCCGGGACGGAATGAATGAATCCCATGTTGACTTCAGTGTTTCAGATTGAGGTGGATAACTGCACCGCCACAGCCGCTGTGTGTATTTCGCCTGTTTTCCTGGTTTTTGTAGTTTTTAATGAGTCTCACACACTCAATAAAATTAATCCCCTCACGAATTATCTCTGTTGAATGTCACAAAAAGAACCCCAAAACTGTTTACAGACTAAAAATGCTAATTTTTTTCTCTCCAAACAACCTGTTGGTGACCTTTCATATTAATGTCGTGACCCCTGTGGGTTACCAAGCCCTAGTTTAAGAGGCTGTGGTCTCGAAGAGCCGGGATTAGTTAAATTCATCAACATTCAAGTTTGCAAAGGGCTTAGTGGGGGTCTCCAGTTCAGGCAGCGTCAGACTCTGCTGCTTTCCCCAAAGAACACGCAAACACCCTCCCTGCAGCTCAGAAAAGTCGCCACAGACACAAACTCCATCTGGTGTGAAATGCGGAGAGATTCAACGTGAGCGCAGCCAGAACTCCTGACCGCTGCTGGAATGTGTTGCGTGTGTGATGCACTGTAGCTTTTTAAGTCCAAGAGCTGCTCAGGAGGCTTGGTTTTTTTCTAATCATCTCTGGATGCAGCGTCCACTGAGCTGCAGTGAGAGCATCTCATGCATCTCTCCTGTTGTTATCTCACATTCACTGCTGACACAACTAAATCTGACAGCTGCTCACTTCCTGCAGCACTGCCTCTGCTGCCTCCTCTGTCTTCAGGGTTCTTCTTGACTTCTCTTTAAACCTTTTTTTTCTCCCTAGTTTTTGTGTGTGTGTGCGTGTGTGTGCGTGCGCGCATGGCCCTGCAGTTTCATGCCCTTTTACGGAGATTTGCAGGCGTTTACCTGCTAATAAGGAACAGCTGGCACTTACATGGAGAATAGGATTCATCATTGTAAGAACACAGGTGCAAACAATTTAGCGCAGTGACTCAGGCGCAGAGGTTGTTTAGGACTCCAGTCAGGAACAAATGGAAGAAAAAGCTCAATATTGGTGAATGAAGCCCAACAACGCTGATACGCGTCTGATGTCTCACGTCTACTGTTCTCCCCTCGAGAAATAACAACCGAAGAGATAGAATTATATATAATGTCTTTATGCGTTATGTCTGTTTCATGAAAGCAACCCCCAGGAATTTTGTCGCTGTAGATAGACACCTTGAATATTACTGACTTATCCTCTTCATCGCAGCTGGCGTGTATGTAAGGCTGCAACAAAACTCCACCACTGAACCCTGTCTCACGCTGTGGCCTGTGCTTCACCCCATGCAAAACCATCTCTTCCAGTTCTGCCATCACTGTCCTCTGCCGGATGATTTTGGGTCTTCCTATCTTTCTCTTTCCAGTTGGAGTGCATCTCAAAGCAGGTATCCTTTGACCGAGCCTCCTCAGGACATGGCCGAGCCGTTTGAACCTGTGCCTCTTCATCCCAACTGAACCTAGAGAATCAGACGTGTGCCTGAAGCACCAACGTCAGCGGTCTATCACAGATAAAGCAGACGCCCACATGGAGCCACACTGCCGCCGAACAACAACCCACATTAATTTTCTGACTTACAAACATGGACGCATGTATTTCCTGCACTGTAACATGCATTTCCTTCCTGCGCTGTAATGAGCAATGAGGAAGAAAAAAAAAAAACCCTCACTGGGGAGAATTGCACTGATAATGTCAATTAGCAGGCTAGTTTGCTAATCAGCAGCTCAGCTGTAGCACGTCAAACTGCCAAAGTCACTTTAGTCCAGTTAGATGCAGGCGACACCTCCAACAGCCAGGCCAAGGAACACAAGAAGCCCGGGTTTATTCTGCCACTCAACATATTTATCTCCCTGCATTCTGTGGAATTTTTTTAATGCAAAGGTAAAAATTGAATTTTAGGACATTGCTCGTCTTCATGGTGAAGGTGGTAGGAGATGGCGCCCGGCACAATCCATGTGTTTAATCATACATTTTAGCTCTAGCACCTGTGTTTTTATTTGACAATAAAACTCTCTTGGTCCTTCATGTCAGGAGCCCTGCTGTCCCACAGGGAATGCGAATGGACCAGCTCAACACATTTGTGAACACACGGACGACGTGACATTCACACTCAACTGATTTCGGTGTCCAAAGGCGAGGACACAAGTTATCAGACACTAAAATGTTACTTCTGTCAGACTCCTGCTGCTTTTATCCCTCTATCAGATGTGACAGAAACAAGGCGTGTCACTAAGGAATAAACTCTGATTGGCTCCTATCAGTGGCACTGACATGACCATATAAGAAACCCAGAAAGTCTGTCTGATTAGCTGACTGTTCTCATGTCCAGTAACATACAAGAAAAAAGAACAGTCAGGACGTGTTGCACCGCAGGTTTATTTTGTCTCCCGTTCTCTCTGAAGACGCGCCAGCCTGCCGGCTACTGTCAATCAAACACAAGTGTGACCCACCCAGGCTGCCCTCCTCAGAAGAAAGGGCAAATAGGTCAAAGTACAAGTGGTAACGATGACCTGCAGGGGGAGAGAAGCAGGGATGGAGTCAGCAGAGCAGAGATGGAGTCAGCAGTTCTGGCGGTTTTGACTTGAACTGTGTTTTGACAGGACTTCTGGGTACCGTGTGGTCGCTGGCGGGTCACGGATGCTCTGCAGCTTCAGCAGGAGCCCGGCTGTTGATTTTGTGTTGCCAAGCCAACACTAGGTTAATTTGAACCCAAGGACCTATCGTTTCCAAACAGACAAGTGTTTTTGTGACGAACTGAACCAGACGAAGTCACAAATGGGTAAATGGGAACGTTATCATAACAACCAGAGTAGCTATACTGGTTTTAGCTGTGAACCACTTATAAAATACAATAACAGGAACACTTTCTTTTTACTCAAACTAAGTATCTGAATTTAGGTGCACGTACTCCAGCAGTACCAGATACCCTCTCAAAACTCAACGTCTTTTATGCTTCTTTTAATAATTTATGGAATTCCTGCAAAATGAGACATAACTAACTACATTTAAATAAGTGGTACAAGATAATTACAGCCATGAGTCACACACTAACCCTTCAAATTGAAAGTCTGCTGATGCAAGGAAATTATTCAGATGCAGGGGCAGCATGTAAGAGCGTCAGACCATCTCTCTGTGCATCTCAAGCAAGCAAACACAAATACACACAAGCACACACACCTCGGCGTACTTATACCTTTTTGAGAACCTTCAGTAAAGTGATACATTCCCTAAACCCTGACACAACTAAATCCCTGACCCCTGACCCCTGACCCTAAACCCATCCCAAGAACCAAGTCTTGACCTTCAAACAGCTCTCTGAAGCTGCCTGGACAAAATGTCCCAACTCTGTTAGTTAGAATGTGTTCCCCTGTTCCCACAATGTGGCGCGTATACACACACACACACACACACACACACACACACACACACACACCCACACACACACACACACACACACACCAAAGACACATAGACAGAGACCTCCTGACAGTGATGGAGAGACAGAGCAAGAGAAAGCTGATTACACTAAGTACCAACCCCCACATTAGAAAATACTTGACGATAATCATGTGGCCGTGAGCCAAAGAAACACACACACACACACACACACACACGCATGCACATACACACAATGTTTGGCAAAAGGGAGGCTCCAGGCCACCTCCCTCCTCCCCTCCCAGCCCCACCCTGATGTCAGGTCCCATATGAGGGGGGATGGAGAAGCCCGCCTGGCTCCCTGACGCCCATGTTCCCCGGCTCCTTCATCCATCCAGTCCACTGTGCCTGACAAACTAATGGAGACTAATCAACTGTCATGGTGAACACGCGGCACACTACATCTCCCGGCTTCTCGTACCATCCCCCTTCCTCCACCTCAGCCCCCACCCAACCCACCAGCCGCCACCATACGCCCCTCCCTCTATATTATTTCTGCTATAACTGTCATGAGCAGAAATAATAGAGTGATAGCTATATATAGACTCCCCAACACACACACACACACACACGCACACACACACACACACACACACACACACACACACACACACATAATTTTTGGTAACATTGACTGAGCATATTAACTTCCCATTTATGCACCTTACCCTTGAAGACCTCTGTTATATATTTAATCTTAAGAAACCACTGTTCTGCATCTAATCTCAAACTAACCTTGACCTCAGCCCCCAGACGCCGGTGCCTCCCGTCTCTGCCGCTATTGGTTGCTCAAAAATAGCAGATGACATTAAGCTCTACTTAGTAAATCAATATATTCGATAGCTTCCTTCTCCAAGCAGGAGAAAGAAAAAAACTGATCTCAGTGTTTGTACGAGCACTCAAACAATTTGACGAGTGTAAGAACAATATTTCTGAGTTTTCTTTGGATTCCAGTGCCGGAGTCGGATCACTTCTTTTGCCTCATCCCTTGCATTCCTTTGCTTTTGTCTCTGTTGTTTTGATTCTGCAATGCAAACCGCCTGTTACAAGGTAGTAAGTGCATCTGGTGTGTGGGAAAATCCAAAAGAACTGTGTCCCCCGTTTTTTTGTTGAGGAAACCCCACCTGGATGTTCAACGTCAAACAGATATTTGAGTGCAAGCCTTCAGGACAGCGTAGGAAACGTTATAGCATGCAGCACGCAGCCGTTTCAAGCGCCAAATGAAAAGATGTGTTCCAGTACCATCCGGACTGAAGTCATTCTCAGTTTAGTCATTTTTCAGCGTGTACTTCTGAGTTGTTTTCCTAAGTGTATCTTTTTGAGTGGAATGAGTCCTTAAATTAGCTTTGTTGCCATTTCAATGGGTTAAATGAATAGAGGTCTGAGGTTCACACTCGCCGAAGATATTTTAGAGTTTTGCTCTACGACATTATAAAACACACGAATTGCAAAAAATTGCATCTTCAGCGGTTCATCCATCAAGTAGTTTGTTCATAGCCTACAGTTGCCTTTGTATTTTTAATGATTAAATTAATCAATTCATGTTTTAAAAGTCTCATCAACCTTTGTTTGCCACAGAGATTATTTTCTGCTGTCACCCAAAATGCAGTGGCCATTTTCTATGTTTGAAAACCTTGTCTTCGTTATTTCCTGTTTTATTTTGAAATCACTTGGAATTAGTGAAGCGCCCACACACACACACACACACAGCGCAACTGTCACGGCGCTTGATTTGGTCTGAAACCACCCTAACTCAGGAAACAACACACACTTTCCATTTAATTGCAACACACCAGATAAGGGAAGGTAGGAGTGTGTGTGTGTGTGTGTGTGTGTGTGTGTGTGTGTGCGTGTGTGTGTGCGCGTGTGTGTGTGTGTGTGTGTGTGTGTGTGATGGATGCAATCTTCATGAAGGTCACTCATCTCTACATTTTCATACACGAGGCAGGAACACGTCAGATTCTGTTTAACTGTCAGCAGCACTTTTCTCAGGGAACTTGTGTTTACATGTTTCGTGCTCGTCAGCGCTCAGAGAGCAAAGCCAGTCAGGCCAGCATCTCACCAACAGAAACAATCTAAGCAACAATCACACCTATGACCTTGAAAACTAATAAAACACTTTCTCTCCCCAGCAGGCAACAGTTTACTTTGTTTGTGCTAGTGAGCGCCATACATAATTGATGGACGTTAGCTGGATGTTTGGCATGGATTGGGCTGGAAAATTCTATATCATTAACACAACTTGAGAGCGTGACTGACTAATTGTCAGAAAAGAAATTGCGACAGCAGCTGCTGTACAGAGAGCGAGTAATGATTACCACTCCATCATTACAAGAATACTGATGCAAATCACAGCCAGTGTGCTCATATTCTGTCTCCATGAATGATAGATCTCTCCTGCATATCAAACCTTAATGTTTCTCCACCAGGAATAAGGTAGAATGCCATTTCAGATGGGGAGTGGACAGATTCATCACACGCAACATTACTCAGTAAAATATTACACTCAGTGCAGAGTTGTAGATCGCAGTGCAGATCAGCCCTTTGCAAAACTTATGAGGCGCAGTGCCACCTTATCATCAGAGGTATGATGCAGCAAAATGCCGAAGGCCTGAGCAATTCGTATGATTTCAGCCGGGGAAGGGGCAATAATTTGGATTTTATGACCCTGCAACACAAAATGACCATAACGAGTCTGCAAAAGCAGGCTGTGGGGATAACGGATCAATAGCAACAACTGCTGTGCAGAGATTTCTGGCTGGTAGTGCTGAGCTGTGTTGCTTTAGATAAAAATCTTCTAAAATTAAAAGTCCGTGTATGTTATACCCTTTTTTTTTGGACTTCGAACAATATTTCAGTGTAAATAAGTCTAAGCAGACTGATAATTCTTACCATCTTTTCCAATCAGGAAGTCCAGGTAGCGGTAGGTGTAGGCCACGCCCACCTTGGTTTCTACCTGTGGTCTCTTCAGGGTGGAGTAAATCTTCCCCGGACTGTTCTCCTCCGACATCGGCTTCATTTTCCTCAGCCCGCAGCCCATGGCTCCCCGGTTTGTGAGTCTGAGTTCACGGACCCTGCCGACCAGACAAGACAGGCTGAAGACATGTTTCTTTTGCACTTGTGTGTTTCTGTTTGTGGCGGGTTAATGATGGAGAGCAGATTGTTTTTGTGGTGAAGGAAGCACTCAGAAACCTTTGAAAACTGGAATTCTACCCACTGTTCATGCGAAACTACAGTAAGGACCACTCGTGTGCATATTTACCACTGTGGTTTTCATCTGTTAGCTTGTCAGACCGTCAAGCGCAAGCAGAGTAACTCAAAAACAGCACTGAACTTTATCGATACTGTCCTCATCTTTGAGTGAGAGCCAGATTAACCTCTCTGTGTGCTTCATGAAGGAAAACACTCATACACTTGGATAGCTTTGATTCCTCTGGGATTTCAGAAGGAAAACCAATAAAGAAGAATATGCTGGATGAGCATCTGCAAATAAATAGCTAAACATGACTAAATGAGCTTGATTTCTCATGTTTTTCCTTCCCCGTGTTCCCACGGAGGGCCAATTAAACACAGGCAGCCACAGAGAAGGAGGCTTGGAAGTACCAGTATTAAATTCAGAGTCCGGGCTGTTCTCAGTCACTCGTCATACAGATACCTGTGAAAAGTAACACACTGTAATTCCTTGATAACCCGTCTGAGTACGACCCCAAAGTGAGACTTTGGGACATTTGCAGCAGTGATTATTGTGAAACACCACCTGAGGGTGACAGGAAGTTCACTTTGGTGGAGGTGAGTGCTCTGTAGTTTGTGCATTAACTCAAACCTGACCAGCCCTCAACCTCAGCCTAGTCACAACTGTTGTTCAGTGCTGCAATTTCCACTGAAAATAAAAAAAAAGAAATGTCCAGCATTTTGCTCAAGGTTCTCAATACTTTACCTTTCTAGAATTATGCATGATAACAGCGCAATACTTGTCACAATACCATGTGAAAGGATAATATGTTGCAGCACTCCACCCCGCATGCATGAATGGATGGATGGATGGATGGATGGCTTCAAGTCCCTCCCTTCCCACCTTTCCACCTTGACTGATGAGGAAACCTCTCTATTATGTTTGCTTCTAATTAGAGACCATCAGGTGGCCTTGGCCAGAGACTTTGAATCCGACCCTGCCATTGCTTCAGAGACGACAGGACAGGAAGTGTGTGTGTGTGTGTGTGGGGGGGGGGGGGGTGCAGGTGGAGGAAGGAGTGGGAGGTGAAATAGGAAATGAGCAGACGGGGCTCTGTTAATGAGGTGACCAGCAAGAATGGAAAAGGTGAGAATCAATCAAGGGAGAAAGAGGAAGTGGGGGGTGGTTGGGTTGGAGACTCATTGAAAAGAAGCGAGGGTGTGTGTGTGTGTCTGTGGGGGGGGGGGGGTGCAGTGTGTGGCGGGGCAGTGGGTAATGCATGGGAAGTAGAGTCTGAAGAGAAAAAAAGCTCGCAATTAGAGTCCATTGAATAGAAACCGGGGTGATCAACGCTCAACGGAGCAGCGAGAAAGATGAAGCCAGAGATTCATTATGGCTGTCATGAATGCCAGTGTTTCCAGTGGCAATTACATGAGCATCTTTGTTGGGCTTTATGAATCTCAGCATACATCACAATCGTATCTGTGCGAGGCACGCCTCATAGCAGCCCCTGAAGCGGACAGCACTCCTGATGAATACCAGCCAGCCCTCTGTGTTTTTTGTGTTGAAACCACATAAGCCGTCTAAATAGTTTGTACACGCCGTCTTTCTCTGCCAGCGCATTCCGAACACGACTCGTGTCTTACTTCCTTTTTTTTTTTTTTTTTTTTTAAACAGAGCAAAAATAAATAAATTAATAACCGCAAACTGCTGAAGCTGGAAGTCAAAGTCCCTAAAAGTGTTTCAGTCCCCGCTTAAATTGTCACTCAGGACCGCGCTGCACCGTGCAGCCGCACTGCATCAAAAATGCCTTAAAAGAAAACACGGTTTCGAGGAAAAAAAAACAAAAAAAAAAAACAAGTGAATTTTTTTTTTCATGTCACGGATTTCCACTGTTGCTTCTTGTAAATAGCTTTTATCATTTTTCCCGGCTGTGGAGAGAGGAGGAACAACAAGAGGGAAGGCGAGGCTCTGTCATGTCGTCTACAAGAGATGGAGAAGAGGTAGTCAGAACAATAGGAAGAGGTGGGGGGGGGTTATAGGGAGGGAAGTGGAAGAAAAACAAAGTGGATGAGGGGGAAAAAAAAACCCAGCAGGATTGTATTTGCATACCTCCTTGAGACCAGAGAGGAGGCGATGAGAGGCGAAGGCGAACAGTATTTTTAGAGATGAGGAAATGTGAGGTGTTTATGATTCTGTTTTTTTTTATTTTTTGAGGAGTCACCGTTTCTTGCCAGCTCCAGGCAGCTGAAGCCCCCTCAGCTCAGTTTTTGTTTTTGTTTTTTGTGGGGGGGAGAACTGACCGAGAGCAGTTTAGGGATGTTTGACAGAGAAGACGGACATCGAGTAGATTTGGAAAAACAGGAAGAGGGCCATTGATTTCCCTTTTGCTGCATTAGCAACGATCCTTTTGCCATTTTGTTCTATCTTTTGTCTCTTGCTAATGGCCTTTTGGAGTTTTATTTGATAAGAGGTTTTATCCGATAAGATTCTCTTCTTGTAAACTGAGATTCGAGTTCAGATGCTTTGCTGTATCGAGGGTGCATTAAGCTTTGGCCCTGCAACCAAAACATCCCTCAGCAGTTTGCTCTGAGCTGCAAACACATCAAGGAGACATCAGGGAGGCGCTCATGTTCCATTGCTGTTCTTTCTTCCTGTCAATCAAGCGTTTACTAATTTTCAGGGGTCACTTTAAGGTCAATGCCTTCTAATACGATGTTGTCCAGAACACATAATTCGACTTTAAATAACACATTTCCTGCCACTTCCGTCAAGAGAAACTCTAATAGAACCACAAAAAAAGCCACATTGTGTCTGAATATGTTTTACATCATGTTTGCAAGTTGCTCATTCGTTAACCTCATTTTCAAGAAAAGGGCCATCTGGGACAGTCAAGCTGCAGATACAGATACAATCCCGGTGAAAATGAATGTGCAATATGCAAATGTGTGGCGCCGTTCAAAATAACAATTACATTTAAAGAGAGATTTTTTGTTTTTTGTTTCAGCAATCTGTTTAATTCACTAAAACATTGTTATTGGGAAAAAGGTGGTGCACAGGGAGGAGGTGGAGGACGGATTCGGACCACACTGAACTCAGGGTAATGCCAGGTGTAAATGGAGCTTCTGTTTTGAGGGAACAAAAAAACAAACAAACCGCGAGACCGTCTCAACAGGCCGCAGCCTTTACGTAATGCCGTCATCTTGCGGCTATGAAGTGGTGACGGATGAAGCTGCAGAGATGTAGCATTTGCGCTGTTTCTAGTCGCATTTGGTGTATTAATGTTGAATGTGACTGTACAGAAACTCCACCTGCAATTAGAGGCATCACAGTAGCAGCAGCAGCAGCAGCGGAGAGCAATTTCTCCTCATGCTGTCTGACGGAGATCTTCTCCATATTACACTGCTTTGATAGCAGCGTTGCTGTGATCAAACCCAGCAGCAGCGAAAGCCTCAGAGTGGATTAATGGAGGAAGACATTAATTAGGACACTGTGTTCTTGTGTTCTCCTCCATGTAGTCTCTCTTTTAAGCCCGATCCTGCTCTCTCTCATGCTTTATCTCCTTCTGCCTCTTTGCTATTCTTTGACTTTTGATGTTTTTAATCCGACAAGTAAAGGAGAACGCTAGGTCGCATACGATGGTGGCGGCGGCGGCGGCGGCAGTGGTGGGTGCTGCTGGTCTCATATCACTCATACTTTATTATGAGTCAAGGGCTCTCCCAGGCAGAGTGGATGGAAACCACAGGATGAGACTGACCTCCTACCAATAAGAGTTTATGTTTTCCTGACAGGCAACCTCCTGTGGTTGCACCCGGCTGGGAAAAATGAAGACATATGGACACACCAATTATTAGGGAGTAAGAGAATGTGTTTCAAATGCTGTCTCACACCAACACTTAATAGAGGTTTCCCTTAAACATTCCAATCTTTCCCTGACCTTTAGCAGGCAGTTATGCTGTTTTCTTTTTCCATTACCAGGAAGACTTTATGACTTATAACATAGATCTTCCCTGAACTTGCGAGTACAGGCAGGGCAAAGCTGTTTCCTTGCCTTCCAATGTGTTACTCCAACTGGGAAAAATTGGATGCAATTCACCAGAAGCGATATTGGCGAGATTATAGTTTTATAATGAGAATTTCTTATTTTCATCCCTTTACTTTTCTGTGTTTCTTTTTTTCCTTCATTGCCATTCCTTGAACAGCTAATCTGTCCATCTGATTATTAAATTCCTGCAAATGGCAGACGACACCAAGTAGACGTGAGGTGGACTTGTGTTCATGATGAGGTAAAAAAAAACAAAAAAAAGCAAAACAATCCTCATTGTTACACAGATGGAGATGAAATGGTGGCTAAATTTGTAGTCCTTTATCTACAAATACTTCAATAATCACGGGCACCGGTCTGGTAAGCACCATCTTCTCCAGGTAAGTACTTGAGAAAGGAAGCCTGCCCCTGTAGAAACCACGCAGTTGGCAGGCAGAAAACGCTCATGTAAGATGTTTTGGAAAGGACGAGGAGCCTCGGCTCCAACCCTTTGAACTTTACTCTTCCAGGTGACAGCGTCAGCTAAATGCCTTAAAAACTCCATTTGGAAAATTTCCCGCTCTTCCTTCCTTCCTTCCGTCCTCACAACCTTGAATCAATGCTTAAGTGGGAGAGATAGGATGGAAAAAAAGAGGGTCTAAGTGGGGGGGGGACAAAACAATGGACACTGAGGCAGGATGCAGTAACCTTTGGTGAGTATAGGATCCAGTCAAGGGGAGGACACACAGTACACAACATTGACACATGCCCCCCTTTTTTTCTATCCAAACTGAACTACAGGAAGTAGTGAAACATTAAGAGCCTGGTGTTCTCCTCCCTGTTGAGCCAAAAAAAAAGGCCTACCTTCAAACTACAACCGCGCCCGCTCCTCTTGGTTGTGTCAGACACTACCGTTAGCCGCAGTTACATAAGGAGGCTGCACAAAACTGAAACTTTGTAGAACAGAAATACCTCATATGGCGGTTTGCACTGGGGATTCTACCAAAAAAAAAAAAAAAAAAAAAAAAAGAGGCAGATTTTCACCAAACTTGATCTGGCGCTGCAGCACGCAAAGTAGAAGCTGTTGGAGTTTGGGGCAGATTAACCTGCGTTTTTCTTTCATCAGGCTTTCCTTGATGGAGGTACGTGCCCTTAAATTGGCTTTTGTGTGGAGAAAACCTTAGCACACACGTAAATGTACAAGTTAAAAATCTATTATGAAAATGTCAAACCCTTAAGGGTAGTGAGTGCATAATTTGTAGCTTGAACAATGCCCCGAAAAAGTTTCTGCGATGAAGTTTCCATGAAAAAGGAACATTTTTATTCGTAATTCTAGCTGCCACAGGTGGAATTGGTTTTTCATCTTACGGAATTTGTTATGTTTTTTTCTGCTCAAGGACAACAAATAATGGCAGGCATTAAGCAGAGAAGGGTGGAAGACGAGGGATGAGGAGTGAGGCGGAGGGAACAACAATAGTGTCTGTCTGAGATTCTCCACTGCTTCAAGGCTCTGGATGGCTCCGGAGGTCACTATGGCCTCGACCAGCCCTGCTGTCTCCATACAGTCTGAAGGCCCATTTAGAGATGGTTTACACACACACACACACACACACACACACACACACACACACACACACACACACACACACACACGGATCAAGGGAGCTATTGCCATGGGAACCATCCCCTCTATGACTATTCCCTTTGCAGAAGAATAATAGGCAGCAATCTTTCTCAGCCTCTCTCTCTTTTTCATTGTTAGTTTCTCTCTTTCTTTGCTTTTTCTGGCTATGAGCTGTCCTGCCTCTTCGGGACCAGAACCAGCTCCTTCTTCTTCTCCTCCATGTGCAGGAGCGAACGTCCTCCTGGTCCCTCGTCCCCTCTCTGCAGGCCTTCAGCAGTCATGAGTTTGATTTGTCATGCATAATCTATCCATGCTGGGATCTGAACTGTTCTCACAAGTGAGAAGCGCAACATTTTTCTTAAATTCAACCTGGAAAACTCTGAAACGTTTTCAAGCTCTGTTCGTGGGGGTTGTTTTCTACTCATGAACGAGAAATGAAAAAAAAACATCTGTTTGTTTGTATCTTTTTCTCTCAGACACAGCGGAGTCCTGTACCGCGAACTAAACTCCAGGCAGGCCATTTTTATCAAAGAGCGAGTTCTCAGGTTTTCAGACACCCTATCGACTTGTGCGTGTTGAACATTACCCAATCAATACTGCTGCAATTTTCTTGACCACCCATTACAACAAAAGTCAATTTGGCTCATAGACATATTGAGAGCCATTTTTTCGTCCTTTTTATTTGGTTCGTGGATGAAGAACCGGCTGAGTATTTGCTCTTGTGATTTTCATTCGTCCTGAAGGATTCATTCTAATATGATATCTGAGGTCTAAAGGGCGGCGCCACAGGCTTGAATAACTTAGCGTCTTCAAAACCCTGATCTCCATCATCCTCCTGGGGAGAGACGGGCGAAGAATTCAGTCCAAGATCTTGTAGCTGGAACATTTCAGGGGGAAAAGACGTGTGACTCGCAGCAGAGGCAACAATCAAGATGACACTGCTGTCACGGAGGCTGCAGAGCTCACACCTTATCTACCAGCATGTCTTTCAGCGGTGTTTACTGCCCAGATTTCATAGCACTGCCAAAAACTGTGCAAAATCTGATTCCTGCTTGATAACGACACATGAAAGAAATTAAAGGAGCACACCAGCTTTGTGAGAAATACACGTGTTTGCAACCCCCCCACCCCAAAAAAGCCATAAAAGAAGATTGATACAATTCTCTCATCAGGACCTGCATTCGAGAGCTGAGGCCACAGACCTGCTGACTGCTGGTTAGCGTAGCACAATGAATAGTAGTGGATGGGAAGTGTTAGCATACCTGTGCTAAGTACTTCCTCTGCTGTGTGTTCAACCGTACCGTGCCGTTCAAAGAGCTCAGGCTCAAAAAATATTACGTTAGTCATTGATTTTAAGGGCAGAGTTTTTAAGGAGCATCGAATCACTTCACCCAGTCTTAGTCTTGAGGCTCAAATTACAACAATGAATCTTATACACAAAATTATTAATATAGGCAGCAAAATGTATTTGGTGACTTTTTGACTGAGGTATGCTAACACCTCCCATCCACTACCATTCATTGTGCTAAGCTAAGTAGCAGCCAGCTGCTCTGTGTGGTTCTGAATGCAGCACAGAAGGGGAGAAGGGGATGCATCATCTTCTCTGGCTCTGGGGAGGATGGACAGCAAGTTAAACTGTTTCCCCAAAAGTTTTGCATGTTTGTGTAACACTGAAATTAAGATAAAATCTGAGAACAAATAAAAATGTGTTTGCCCTACTTGATTTTCTTTTTCTTGCTTTTTTTTTCCTTTCTTTTCCTTCAGGGCATTAAATAAGTGCAGCATGAAACAAGGCTTGGATAAAGGTGAGAGGTTTCAAAATTAACCATCTTTCAATTACACGTACCCGTACACACTTTTGGTGTGTGGGTGTTTGTCTATACATACTAAGTGGAGAGGAGTACACATTGAGGTTTACACCAGCCAAGGCTTGCCAATTAACTTAATCAAATTTCACGCCACACAGGGGGATTCACTGTGCTCGGATCAGATCGCAAACATAAGTTGATTAAAACACACATTTGCTGAAAGAACGTAGTGAATGAAACCCAACGCGGGGCTCCGAAAATACACAAACTAATGGGTGAAGGTAAAAGTTCAGAAGTGAACCGAGCTACACTGGCAACTGGGTGTCACAGCGCAGCTGAGAGGGTCCATTCACCCCAGTCACCAGAGACACGGCTCTTCCCTCACCTGCTCAGGCTTGATCTAATCATGCGGATCGCTGGGTTCTGTGTCCCTTAAACAAATTACAGTAAAATCATTAAGGAGTTGTGAGTGACGCTGGGCGGACTGACTCTTCTCACAGCTCCTTGGACTTGATCCTTGTCAAGAATCTTTCCCACCGTCCACAAAAAAAAAAAAAACACCATCAGGCTTCAATCAGCATTCTCTCTAGGATCAACTGACCCTGCAGTAGACACCATTTTAACTGGTTCCCATCACAGTCGATGCAAATGGAAAACCCGGGTGAACAGGATAATTTGCCACCACCAGTAACTTACACCGAGGGGTGGATACTTCACCCTCGACAATACACCACGGCAGCAATGACAGACTTTCGCCTCTGCCTGCGACTTCTGCTTCTCTTTGTCACCTCTGCCACAGATTCAAGCCATGCTCAGTCACGGCTGGGTTTTAAAACCATGAAAAACCACAGTAAACAGTATCACTGCCCACTGGTGATTTCTACGATACGTCGTGTGTTTACTGGGTTTTCTGGTGCACTGACAATGTTTGTGCAAGCAACACCTCATCAATTCACAATCAGAAAAGGGTTCCATCCATCAATTCATCCATTTTCTCCCTCTTGTCCTGTTAAGGGTCATGGGGGGTGGAGCCTATCCCAGCAGCCTTCCCCCTGGACAGGTCACCAGTCCATCACAGGGCCAACACATAGAGACAGACAACCATTGGCTCTCCCAGCCACGCCTACGGTCAATTTAGAGTCTGGATTAACCTGGTCCCCTCTTGATGTCTTTGGACTGTGGAGGAAGCTGGAGTACCAGAGAGAACCCAGCAGGAACAGGGAGAACATGCAGACTCACACAGAAAGATCCCGTGCTCCAGCCAGTTTGACCACAATGATAAATGCTGATTTTAATACAAAGAGTCTTCACCCTACTTGTGTGTGGTTATGCTACGTGAGCTCACTAAGATATAGGTTGCAAACATGATTGACTAGAATGATTTGTCGCTCTCTTTGATTCCGGAGGTTTCATTCATCATGTGATCTCCTTCGGTGTCGCCTCCCTATCACCTGATGCACCATGGCTTGTTTCAGAGAACCATCTGAGAACATCCATCCATTTTCTGTACCGCTTATCTGTTAAGGGTTGCGGGGGGGCTGGAGCCTGTCCCAGCTGTCACTGGGTGAGAGGCGGGGTTCACCCTGGATGGATCGCCAGACCGTCAAAGGGCCATCAGGAGCAATCAGGGGTTCAGTGTCTTGCTCAGGGAAACTTTGACATCGTCACTGGGGGGAAGTGAGGATCGAACCAGCAACGCTTCGGTTGCTAGACGGCCACTCTACATCTAAGCCGTACAACCCCCATCTGGGAAGTCGCTCACAGACACTGTTTGGAAAAAGGCAGAACAACAACGTCATGGCAGGTGATCGGATCAACCATCACAGCCTAACTCAAAGAAATGAAGTGGAAGCCGCCTGTTCCACAGCGCGGCGGCTCAGTTGCCAAAGAGCTGCCAACGCTGCTTTGAGTGAACGTTCACTAACCCGCGCTGGCGCACCCGTGACACGAGACGGGTTGCTTTCTCAAGTCGTTGTGATTTGACAAAACCCAGCTGCGTCACAAGGGGTAACCCTGCCCATCAGTCTCGTTCAAAGTCTGATCCAACCACCCTTGGCTCAGGTTGTGCCCAACCTGCCACCACGCGCCTATCATGCTAGCAGCCACACAGCAGAGGACTCGGTTACCAACAGCGAGTGTGCCGGCACACTCAACAGGCTGGACATTAAAAAGAAAGAAAAAAAAAAGATCTGTTCTGAATGATTTGTTTGTTCTTTCCCGCCCTGGTTGGCACTTTTCCCCCGCTGAAATAAGCCAAAGGTTAGAATATGTAATTTTCAAACCATTAGCAGCTGATGGTTTCAAGTCTTTTAATGCAATACCCACATCCTCCTATACATTAATACTCATGGCTTTAATCACTCCTCCTCATTCGTTCGGCAGCACCATTATATTTAGACGACACTGAGATGTGAGTGTGTGTGAGTGTGTGTGCGCGCCTGCATGCATGCGTGAGGCTTCACATGAGTAAGACGGATCAAGTGACTATCTTCCAAAATTACAATTTTTAATACACAATCCCCTCTCTGTTATTATCCCTCTGCCACATTAGCAAGGAAAGAGGAAATTTAGTACAAAAAAGACTTTTGAAGTGACTCAAACTGCTTTGAGCTTCATATTAAATGCATTTTTCCAGAGAGGGAAGGCCACAGATTTTGCCTTTCATGGTTAGAAGTGATCACGCCATGTTCAATGAGACCAGGAGGAAGGATTTTAACGACAAATGTGAGAATTGCTTTAAGACAGACAAGGAATCAAGCCTCGAATTGAGATTTTGTTCCTGATGTCCGAAACCTCGCAGGATCAAACCCGTCTGTTTTTCTTTCTCTTTTTTTGGCTTACAACTCATTTATAAAGCATGAATGCATCATTTATTGATAAAGCTATTTGTTGGAACATAAATCCATTATAAAGGAAGCCTCAGAGATCAATATTCCTGCAGGCTGCACAGGTCTCATCCCACTGGGATTTTGGGGCGAGAGGCGTTTAGAAAGAAAAGCAGAACTAGTTGGGTTCTTCAGAAAAATATTTTGGGGGTTTTCCAAATTTTGTTGACTCAACTATTAACGCTAACGATGACTTCACCTTTTGCCCCGTGTAATTGTTCCTGTTTCAACATGACACTGAAGCACAGCAAAGCGCCAACCACAATCACTTCCACATTTTTAACAGGCGACTTACAGAGTAGCCAACGCATGATGCAGCCGCCAGGAATTTCTGCAGGGAGGCATTTCCCTCTGTTTGTGCATGTTTTACACATAATGCTACATTTATCCTTTGATACACACACTTAACGCAGAGCGGGTTACTTCTCCCAGCACATGTGGGTTTTGTTTTTTTTATTGCTCTCCTCAGTTAATTTGTGTGTTTTGATTTGTTTGTATCTCTTGTTACCTGTGTGTTTGTCCATCTTTGTGTGTGTCTGGCTAGGAGCCTGTGTGTATGCCCTCCTCTGAACTGAATGTATGCTGGGTTCTTCTTAGCAATGATGTTTCTGTGCGCTTATCTAAATGGTTTCCGTGTGTGTGTGTGTGTGTGTGTGTGTGTGAGTGAGTGAGTGAGTGAGTGAGAGAGAGAGAGAGAGAGAGAGAGAGAGAGAGCCTGAAACAGAGAACTCCTGACCCACCAACACTGTAGAGCTAACGCACCCCGATGCTCAACAACCCACCAGCTGGAACTAATTAACAGCAGTTCAGCCAGATTGAGCACTCTCACACTCACTCTCTCTCTCTCTCTCTCTCACACACACACGCACAGACTCAAGCCCTTTCCCACTTGTGCCCCCCCCCCCCTCCCCACACCACCACCACCCTTCCCTCACCTCCTGACATCCCTCAACTTGTTTTTCCCTTCAACCTCCTCCTCCTCCGATACACTCACGCATGCTTGGGTAAACTCCTGAACCACAGAACATGAACCTGAGCATGTAAACATCCACATGTTATGGAAGATCTATGAAGAGCACAAACACAACTGCACAAAAAAACAGCTACACACACACACACACACCCACACACACACATGAAATGGTGCACGCCGAGCACATCTTGAATCACTGACAGGGTTCGCAGCCCGTGATTGGACCCAGGTAGACATTTTTGGCATTCTCAGCTCCGCTCGGTACCATCCATCACGCGTGTGACTTCAAACAGCCAGACTGACTGATGTGAGCGGACGGAGTTTGCGTGAGCGAGCGTGTGCCGACTTGGATTCAGCCTCGACACGCAGCTCAGAGGCGAAAACTTGTGGCTTAAGGCATTTTCGACTGAACCAACTCCGATGAATCAGACGCGAGCAGGGCGCCCGTGTGGAAGTTCCCATTCATAAACACTCACCTCTCTCTGAATCTGGGGGGGGGCAAAGTTCACTGCTCGGACGCAAAGGCAGCAACTGGACAGGAGCCTGCTGCAGACGAGAAGAGCATTCTACTCAGAGGAGGAGGTGGAGGACGGGTTCCGATGAGAAGCTTGAGTGGATGGAAGCAAATCACAATCCTCCGGCAGTGGGTCTGCGGGCTCCAGGGCAGCGGCAGCGGCAGCGGCAGCTCCAGCGGTGTGCTTCGTCTCTCCCGCAGCTCAAACACACTTGTACGCTCGGTGCGTTTAGGTTATACTCACAGCATGACTCTATACTGACGGCTCTGCAAGCTCAGGGAAACCACATCCTGTCACATATTTACCTCCTCCCCCTGTTACTCTCTCTCTCTTTCTCTCTCTCTTGTGATTGTCTGAGGCAACTGAGTGCTCTGACCCAGCGTCTGTTCAGAGCAGCCTCTCTGCCTCACTGTCTCCGGCAGCTGCGCCAGTTCCAGGCGACTGACTGAAGAATCCATCTGAGGAGACGGGAGGGTGCAACGGGGGGGGGGGGGGGGGGGGGGGGCGGTGATACCAGAGGTGGGGAGGGGGCTTCACTGACTGGGAAACACCGGAGTGAGACGGAGAGAGGTGGAGAAAGGGGCTGGTTGAGTGTTGCTCAGGGAGTGGAGAGGGAGAAACAGTGATCAATAGTTTGTTTGAGACAAAAAAAATGGAGAGAAATTGACAGGAAGAAATGAACCTGTCAAGGTTGTCGATACCTGAGCACATTCACACAAGCACCGGAGGGGAATGGCTGGTGTTTGGAGAGCTGGTGATAAAACGGTAATGGGTTGTTTAGTGGAATAAGTGCGTGTGTGTGTGTGTGTGTGTGTGTGTGTGTGTGTGTGTGTGTGTGTGTGTGTGTGTGTGATCCCCCAATGCTACACAACTCTGTAGTACTTATGCATATTTAATACATCCAGGTCAAGACCCCCTCTAGCTCAATATTTATTATTGAAGCCAGCTTGTATGAGGGACCACCCCCTCCGGATAAACAGCAGGTTTGTGATTAATAAACTGTGATTTCCAACAACTTCAAACAATTATTTCAAGAACAACAACAACAACAACAACAACAGATCCTTGTTGGTGTGGTAGATCCTCACTGGCAGTGAAACAATCAGCCTCATTGTCAACATCAGGGAGGAAGTTCCCTCATCAGCCTGTGCGCACCACCAACACTACGGAAAAGGTTCAAAACTACACAACAGCTGTGGGTCGGAGTCTTCAGGTTTTCCATCCATTCCTCCATCATTCTGCCATCATTCCTCCATCCATTCCTCCATCATTCCTCCATCCATTCCTCCATCATTCCTCCATCCATTCCTCCATCATTCCTCCATCCATTCCTCCATCATTCCTCCATCCATTCCTCCATCATTCCTCCATCATTCCTCCATCCATTCCTCCATCATTCCTCCATCCATTCCTCCATCATTCCTCCATCCATTCCTCCATCATTCCTCCATCCATTCCTCCATATCCATTCAGGATATGTCTTTAAATTTGGCACAATCCATCCACTGGAACTCAGAGGTGAACTGCAAAGGTTTCTGTGCACAAATGTCCAGGTCACCTCACATCAACGTGGTTTCTCCCAAATGTTTTGAGGGATTTTCTTAAATTTTGGCACAAACATTCATCTCCTCTTAAGAATAACCTTAAAAGACTTCGGTGGTCAAAGGTCAAGGTCACTGTGACACGTGTGAAGGTGTACGGCCACATTGAATTTCTAGTTCACGTCATTTGGAGGCGGAAGCCCCTGTCTTTCTTGCTACGAGATACAGTATCGCTTTTAAAAAAACTGCTACGTTGAGCGTGAACCACACCGAGGATGCATGACATCAACATCCCCACAACCAGCGTCTTTTTGTCTTCTGTTTTCGGCGTGTTGTTGTTCACGCCCACTTGTTTGCGAGTGCAGTTTTTTTAAGACCACTAGATGGGAGAAACGGGTGTTCAACAACTACAAGTGACAGCTAAAATTCTGTTGTGGAGAAAAGCAGCTTTTTTTATTCGCCATGCTAGTCATTCCCTCCATTAATGTGATAAATGTGTCTGTCTTATGTTCAGTCATGCACATAACTTAAGTTAGTGTTCTGTATCTGCAAAAATACCCTTGCAAATTAATAAAGTTCTTTAAAGTCTTCTTAAATTCTCCTCCGGAAGAAAAAAAAACAAAACAACAACTGTTCTTTGACAAATATTCTGAGCTTTCATCAAATATCTACTGCTTTACATTTCCTGCGATCTGTTTTGGCAACCAAAAGTCCTTGGATGTGGTTTAGCGTGAACCAAATCAAAAGAAATGCAAATGCAAAAGCAAAAAAAAAAACCTAATTAATGAGCTGAGAAAGAAAAAGCCAACCCAAAAACAAGAGAGACAAAGGGTAGCTCGCTTTTTGATGAGTAGTCGTAATTAGCCTGCTGATGAAGAGCTCTACCTACTGTAATTAGACTTGTCCCTGATCGTGACATTCTGCCTCTCTGAAAGTCATTTCTAGCCTATTAAGGGATTCACTTGGTCATTCGTCGGGGTTACACCTTTTTTTTTCAAGGCGAGCCCGCTGAGTCCTGGACTCCGGGGCCTCAAATTAATGATATGTCTCCCTTAAAGATGGAGATTTCTTCCCTCCGTTTGCTGTCACGCCAGGATCTCCCTCAGACTTTCATCTTCCTTCCTGAAAGTGTGAGCAGACACTCAAGTCTCGATCCAGGCAAATATACATCTGCTTTTTGGTCACCTTCACATGAAAGAAGGGCTCAGTGCTGGTCAGGGAAATGGGCTGAGAAAACCCCTAAGACTGAGGTATGAATAACAGAACAAAAGAATGTAAAACTGTTAACACTGGGTGGATGCTTGACTGGTTTTCCTGCTCTTTAAACTGAAAGAGTGAATAATACTAGCCATCATAGACAAAACAAAACCCCAAAAACTCCCAGAAATATAAAAAGGGAAACGTGCCATTCAGATGATGTCGTCCTCAGATGTTTCGCCTCATTGGAATTATTCTTTAGGTGCTAATTAGACGTGTTTAATGTCCTGTGACAAACTTGACCTCCTCACAACACTTTGGATGCTCTAATTGTCTTTTTGCCGCTCGTCCCAGTAGAGTAAACTGTGGAGCAACCGAAATGGGACAAATAATGCGAAATGAGTCACACGGACGGGTAGCCAAGCGGTGTGTGTGTGTGTGTGTGTGTGTGTGTGTGTGTGTGTGTGTGTGTGTGTGTGTGTGTGTGTGTGTGTGTGTGTGTACGAGCTGGTGTTTGTGAAAGCATGGGGAACAGCTGAGGACACACAGTTGATGAGATGTGATGAAATACATATCACTGATGTATAAACGAGTCCTCGTTTTGCATTTGTCATCTCTTATTCTATCACATTTAAAGGCTCTAGTGAACTGAGCCGCTATGGTATGACTCAGGAGCTGTGTTTGGAGATGTGACAGTGCCCCCTAGTGCTAATAAGGAAAATTAGCTGTGCAGCTCCAATGTAGCGGGAGAAGAACATGAAAAAGAAACTGCCCTGTATTCTTTAAATGCAGTATTGTACATATTTCTCGCTTGGTGTGTGCTATGTACATATTACCTTTAGGCCTGCTAATATTAATATTCATAATCTAATAACTATTCAGGTTTACATCCATATGTGCCATGTCTCTGTGGAGCACGGATGAAAGAAGCCTTTGGGCGAGCTCTGGTGCATCTACAGCAATGTTTATTAAAGAGGCAATTTCTCCCCGTGGAAGGAAAGAACGTTGAACACCGAAGCAGCGGAGCCTCAGATAATCTCGAGTCCTACAGCACACAAGATAACGACACACTGACGCCTACATTTCCAGTTGTTTTGTTCGACTCAAATATCACAGCTTTCTGCTATTTGACGTGTGTGCAACTTCTTTAAAGAAGTAAAGTAAAGCTTTTGTGGCTTACTATTTGCCCACTTTTTATTTGGGTAAATACTTCTTTTTTTTTTAAGAGAGAGCGAGTCATGTGATTATTTGTGGAATTATGTTATTAACAATTAATCTTGTCATACAACAGGCCTCATTCATGAAATGTTCTTGTGCAAAAATGTGACCTTAGGACCTTTTGTCGTCCTCACTTCATTCGTACGGACAGGAATCAAAGCCTGATGGCTATTTGTTACTCCTTGGTTCTGACATCTATTGTAATGCAAGTCTTGTGTGTTAAGAACACATTTGTGCCTGAGAGCATTTGATGAATCGGGCCGATCGTTGTTGTTTACATACGCTACAAAAGTTCGTTTGCTGTTTAAAATGTAATTACTCCTTACGGAATGCCTTCAGATGCCTTTGTTTGCGTTTTAATGGAAGCCTCCAGCTGCACAGACTCAGGTGCAGTGAGCACTGAGTATTTTTCTTTTTCTCTCCCAAAGCTTATTCTCAAACAGGTGTGACCAAAGTGAGATTGCCAACAAAAGATTTTCACCTTTCTCATACAATTTTCCAGAGAGCCACGCTGCATTAGGCTCTCCCTTCTCCAGCCAAGAGGAACGCCTGCGGCTGCACTGAGGGGCTTTTCTGTAATGACTACCATTACTTCAAATGGTGCACCTTCAATCTTAACTCGGGGGAAGCAAAGCTAAGAAAAGCATATCTGGATACATTCAGCTCCATCGGCGCAGGAAGGCTTGCACCCATCATCACATGGCACATTTGCAGAAAACGAACTGGTTTGCATTTCTCTTCGTGCGGCTACATTATTATCGATACGAAGGTGGCTTCATCGTCTTGTCAGATTCCTCGTGATTTAAAACGACATCACCTCTTCTTCGACTTCTTCTCCTCACTAATTGTGACGTCCCAGAGAAAACTGAGATCCGACTTAATGACTCTCTGCATGTTCTTTGACATACAGATCATTCCGAATGTTCCGCTAACCTCCTTGTCTGCTCGGAGGAGAGACGTAAATGAGAAAACCAGAGCTCCGTTTGTGGAGGCCTCAGCCGCGTCACCGACAGTGGGGGAAGCGTCAGTTGATGAATCCTGAATAACTGGAAAATGTCAAATGTCATGGATGCTGTTGCACCTTTTGAAACTAAGACGAGCCCCAGCAGCCAGAAACACAACTCATGCACTCATTTAAATGCACTCCTCTGTCATTTTAAAGTCTTCATATCTTGCTTTTCCTCTGTTTTAAGATCATCTTAATGTCATTTTTTCTTCATGTATTTCTTTGTAAAGCACTCTGAGCTGCCCTGTGTATGAATAGCGCCTATACAAATAGACTGGCCTTGTCTTCTCTCACCTCTTTTTTCAGTTCATTGGTTTGGTCTCACGGCCCGTAACCTGATCGTCACGGTTCGGCCTCAGCTCTCTCGCCATCGCCAGTGTTTCTGTGCATAGGTCCGGCGAAAATAGAGACTTTCAGCGGCGTGGAGGGACCCAGATGACGTTCCCATCGGGAGTGGGAGACTAAATCAGAGGAAAGCAAAGATTGAACAATCATCAGGTGGATAGCATGAATCCGAGTGCCACTGATGTGCTGCGTCTGCTAGCCCACTGGTGACTGTTTGCTCCATATCAGCTTCATTAATTAACTAACATCATCAGTGCTGCGTTTACAGCTTGTAGCATCGCCCCCGGTAACAAAATGTGTTCGTTACTTGGATTTGTTTTGTTTGTTTGTTTGTTCTTGACTAAATTCACAATGCCATCAAAAATGTACCGGAGTGTTCAGCAGCTTGCAATGTTTACAGAATGTTGTAGTCGTGAGACAATGTTCTTTATGATCCTGAGCATCACTGCATGTCTAAATGATTCCCATTCGCCTGCTCAAAAAAAAGAACAAAAACAAGAATGTAACCTACTTTGATGGAATAAAAAAGCAAGAAAGCAAATCCTGGTTCCAAGAGAAGACGTGAGCACGCGCACGCTCAAGTACAACTCGTCTTTGAGCCGCGGCACTGTTTGACTACACAAATTGTACTGCCCAATTAACAAATACCACAATAATGCATTAGGTAGAGAGGCGATAGCAGAAAAATGCTTGTGATGCATTAGCATCCATGATCAAGAATCAACAGTGGGGAAGGTGTAGTGTTCTAAGCACGCAAGGTCACCGCGAAGATCAAATCCTGCAGTCTCTGCACAAAGCTTCTTATGTCAGCAATGCCAGCTCTCATTTTTACTTTACAGATAAAATATTCAACACATGAATGAAATCAATAATAAATGAATGTACTGGATATACATGAATTCTACACATTCGTTCAACATCGTGTCACACAATAACGGTCACCTCATCAATGTCATTTTCTTCTTTCACATCCATGTTTTGCTCTTTTATTTGTAAGAATGCATTTTTAGCTAAAGGACCCACATTCTTCCCATATTATCCACGTGGGAGCTCGAGGGTTGGATATCAGTCCGAACCCTTTGATACCAGAACTTTTATTCAATACTTTGAGTTCTAGTTTTCAAAACCATTGCATTAATTAACATATTTTGTCACAAAACTTTGGTTTTATTTTCCAGTTCTTTGGAATTTTCACACACTCCAAACGATTATTTAACATGAAAATATAAACCAGATCTGGTTTCACTTGTTTCAGCTCTTTGGACCTACGATTCAAGGTCGAGTTTTTCTACACAAAGCAGTTTTAAGACATGGAAAAGAAGAAGAAGAAGAAGAAGAAGAAGAAAAAGCTTGGATATTCACTCGGTAGTACTGAAGCAGTTCTGTCAGTGCCATAAAAGTGCTGTAGTTTTTTACGCAGCCTGGAGAGCAGAACACAAACACAACATACAGAATATCATTGCCGTGATTTGTGACACGGACTAAATGAAAGCACTGTAGACCGTCTGTTGTTGCTAGGAGACAACTGAGAGTGAACATAAATGCATGCACTCAACCCATGATTGCTTAAAAAAAAAAAGAGTTTTCCTTGTAAAGAATGAGCCAATGATGTAAACTGGCCTCAAGTGTGGCAGCGTGGCTCGGAGGTCGAGGGGGCCGTCTAGCAACCGCAGGGTCGCTGGTTCGATCCTCACTTCCCCCCGATCACCATGTCCAAGTGTCCTTGAGGAAGATACTGAACCCCTGATTGCTCCTGATGGCCCTGCGATGGACTGGTGACCCGCCCAGGGTGAACCCCGCCTCTCACCCAATGTCAGCTGGGACAGGCTCCAGCCAGCCCTGCGACCCTTAACAGATAAGCAGTGTAGAAAATGGATGGATGGATGGATGGATGGATAAATGGATGGGCCTCCCTCAAGTGTACTAATTCATAAGAAAGTGTAATGAATCAAGAAATCCCATCATCATACTCGTTCATTTCCTATTACTTTTCTAAATAACCTTCCCAAACTTCATTCTTTTCCTGGATTATACAACAGATATGTTTTGGCATATTTCACCTCCAAGTGGTCCTTCAATCCATTTACACACCTAACTTTTATTTATCTTTACAATTTAAACTTTTCTGTCTATGCAAGTACATCATGAAGCCACAAGGACTGAACAATTCATCCATAACTCCCTGTCAGTGGCTCTCCTTTGAATACAAAGATTTATCAGTGCTGCATGATTGACTTTATTTGTCGAGCAACCATTTTGTGAAGCCGTGGATACTGATGAATAATGCAGCTGCAGGGGAAGGTGCTGTATCTGAATAATGAGCTGGATCTATAAAAAGGAGGGAGAGGGAAGTGTCAACGCACATCCGCCTCCTGAGGACCTGGGAGCAGGTACGCCGCTTGGTCCAGAATTTGCCTTCACGCCAAGGCTTTTAATCTTCTCACAGAAACCTGTTTCATTACTCCAATCCAGCCATTTCTGCCTTTTTATTTAGAGGGCATTAGATTTCAAATTGAAAGATCAGCGCAGATAAAAAGGTAATCCAAAAATAGGCTTATGTCAAATGTGTCATACATTAAGAGAACTCTTGTTGTTGGTGTTGTTTTGTTCGCTTGGCAGGAAATAGCGGGAGTGTATTTTGCTGCACATACCAGCCTTTTTTTTTGAAAAACAACAACAACAAAACAAAATGTACTGTCAAGATACACATAAAATAACTTGGGTGTTTTCAGTCATTTAACTTAGTATTTATTGTTGTTATACACAGACATCTTCTCTGTTTTTTTGCTGGCAAAGATGTTTGCGGTCCTGATCGGCACCTTGACGCTGCATCAGGTGCACTCAGCCTGTGTTGTGGTTCGTATAAGAATTCTTATGGTTCCAACATTCTGGATAAAACAATATAAAATTGTATTTAAGGAAGCTGTAATACCCAAAATAATACATTTTTTTCTATTCTGTGACATTTTCCTCTAGTTTGTCAGAAAGAGCTGTTGTTTGTGTCACTGGAATTGGTGTAATTATTTAACCCATTAATGACTGATGCTTATCTTTTGTTACGGGAAAATGCCCCCCCCCCCCCCCATTAGTCCTAAATAAGGATTCACAAGATTGGAAATATCAGCTATGATGATATTCTACAAATGTTTTGACTGATATATTATAATATTACTATAACAATAGTACAACTACACTATGAATAGAACTATCAGCCCTCGGACCGTTAAGAAAATGATCTGCATCTGCCTTTATACCAATGAGAGGCTGATATTATTGCACATTCCTTGTGTTAATTATTGAAATTTACACCTGAATACCGCAAGTTATACTCACTTTTCCTTTAATTTGTCAGCCGTATGTGTTTATTATGGGTTTGAGAGACCAGATTGTGATGAGAAGAAGTTAAATGATGTTTTCATGTGGAGTTCATTCAATTTAAATATCATATAAGAAAGAAAATAGAAAAACAAAGTAAAGAAAGAAAAGTTAACTGATTAAGTTACAGAAACAATGCAGAAAAAGGAAACATCTCCATCTAATTTGCATCTGTGGTCTACTGATACGGGGATCTTTCTGTGTGGAGTCTGCATGTTCTCCCCGTGCCTGTGTGGGTTCTCTCTGGTACTCCGGCTTCCTCCCACCGTCCAAAGACATGCAATTTGCGGACTAGGCTGATTGGATTCTCTAAATTGACCGTAGGTATGAATGTTGGCCCTGCGATGGACTGGCGACCTGTCCAGGGTGAACCCCGCCTCTCGCCCGTAGATGCTGGGATAGGCTCCAGCCCCCCCGCGACCCTTCCTTGTAAGGAATAAGCGGAAGATGACGATGGATGGATGGTCTACTGATACAGCTTGCAAATTCTACTGTATTTTAGAGGGCTTGCTCCTTCCAGGCACCATGGTTCCATTGTAGAACTTAAATAAGTAACTGATGTGAGAATGTTACACCCTCTGATAGCCATTCATGCCTCATAGCAGTATGACTGATGGGAACTCGTTTCTTCTCATTTCCACATCCACTCTGCTGCGTGCTGTACGTTCGTGGTGCGTCCACAGCGAGGTAAGAGTTCTGCTGAATGCCTCAGGTGTGTTTACCTTTACAAAGACCTTTTCTATTTTCTAGCGTCAACTGTGAAACCGCACCAGTAAGCCTCCCAATGAGATTAGTGGATTTAGTGCAATCATTTGTGTGTTCCTTTGATATGTCAAGCCATTTATTGGTGATTAACCCAGCGTGGCTTTGTAGTCATATCATGCACATTAATCCACTAAAGTAAGTATCATTCTTCTTTATGGCTTTAATCTGATGTTTACCTACTGGTTTTAAAGTGTGCTGTGTGTGTGTGTGTGTGTGTGTGTGTGTGTGTGTGTGTGTGTGTGTGTGTGTGTGTGTGTGTGTGTGTGTGTGTGTGTGTGTGTGTGGCTGCAGGCATTTGCACAGAAAGCACAGTGGTTCAGGCTGAGATTGTTGACCGACACAATGAGTTCAGGAGAGCGGTTCAACCTACGGCCTCAGACATGCTGATAATGGTCAGTGCTGCTTTCTTCTTTCACAATAAAAATGTCAGGCAACATTTGCTAACCACTGAAAACAGTTGTTTGCGATAACTCATGGGAGAGAAACAAAAGAAACTATAAAATGGGAGAGGTCCTCTGCACATGGTGCCTGAAAATCATAAAACAACCCTGAGCAGCTTTTCTAAATCAGCTTGTTGGTGACCACCAGCTGAGTCAGCCTCAAACGTTGGTGTCTGGCGCCCATCTGAACTTTGGTACAGGCTCATTCCTCCGGTTCATTCTGGTCATCTGCACTTATCCACTACTCCCCCACCATCTCATATGATTCAGTACAGCAGCTGTGTCATAAACTCAGCCCTGGCAAAGATAACAATGTTGAAGTTGTCGTCTGCGGTGGTGTTGAAATGATCTGCCTAATACGGAACAGAGCTTCTAAGGCCTTGTTCGGTCTGCCAGCCCAAAACCACGTTGCATCCAAATTTTAGACAGTCTTGACAGCGTCAGGCTACATTAGCAGCATTTGAAAGTGGATCCAATATTACATTTGCAGTGTGATTCCCACAGATTCTGCAGGTTCTACAGGTGCATCTCCGTCCGGGTGCTCACAGAGGATATCAGAGTGTCTTAGAATCATTTCAGAGCTCGGGTGATCAAACGAATATGTCGTTAAAACTGAGTTGGCCGATCGTCACAGCACTGCATGGACAAACATGGAGGACAACGCAGATAACAAAAGTCTGTGGACAAACAGAGATACAAGCTGTCTGCAGGTGCTTTGACAGGACGCTTCCGTGCTGATAAAGATGGAGCCAAACCACTGGAAATGCATCACCATGTGTTGTAAATCTGCCAGTCATAATTAATGACATTTCTTATTTTCTTCTGCAAGAGTGAGATGTCTGAATATGTCATTCTTTTTTTTTTTGCCAAAAAGTAAAATTAAAGGAAGAAAGAAAGAAAGAAAGAGAAAAAGCTCCATTTACAATGGATTATGTGCAGTTTTGGCTTCAGGCTATATGGAAATCACACCATAAACATGAAAATCAATCCATCCTTCGTCTTTCAAGTGAGACAACAAATATTTACCAAAACAAACTAACAATGTTTCTGTCATTCTTCATGTCAGTGCAGAATTTATTCTAATTTTTTTCTTTCTTCCTGAACAGAACTACAGTGAGGAGGTGGCCATCAGCGCTCGGGCCTGGGTTGACAGATGCATTTTGGGTCACGGCCCACCCTCAACACGCATGCTCAAAGGTGTATATTTCTTCTTCATGGATCTCTGCCTTCTCTCCTGTTGCCTTGCTCTGTGTATGCCAGGATCTTCGCTAGAACATCAGAGGTCCAGTCAGTAACGTCCCCTGTGAGCTGAACAACCCTGTGATCGATGGTCCGGACCACAAGAACATGAGCTTATCTAGCGTCTTTTAATGACAAATGGCCCGGTGGGTCCCAGTATCGTGAAGGTTATTGTCACTGATGAGCCCTTTGGTGATTGTGTTCTATCAAAATAAGTTAATCGACGGTGACACGGAAACTGAACGGTGCAGAGGCTCTTTATCAGCGCTGCCTTTTGCCTCTCATAAGCAGGATATGAAATGGGGGAGAACCTGTTCTATTCGTCGAAGCCTTACCAGTGGACCGACGTCATCAATGCCTGGCACAGTGAGGTGGCCCACTACCAGTACCCCAATGGGTCCACCAACGGAAAAGCAACCGGCCACTACACTCAGGTAACATTCACCGACATTTTTAATCGACACTAAAACCAATGTATTTTTTTTAAGTTTCAATGGTTCACGTGACTGAATGTGACAGAAGTCCCTCATTGTGATGAACTTGGGGTTGCCTGACTCTGCGTTCCTGCGTCACTTTTTGATTTTTGTCATTTTAACTGCAGTATTTTACTGTCGTAGTTTAATTGCTCCCATGTAATCTAAAAAAAAAGTAATTCTACCCATGAATATTTTCTTTTTGCTCTCGAGGGAAAGGATTACAACTGGGGTTCATTATTTTTTTAGGATTATTTTTCAGTACATTATAGACACACGTTATTGATTTAGCACAGTGCTGTCAAACCAGAAAGACTTTATTTTTACACGGTCCGCAGGCTACACTTAGCACGGCGCGCTCACGTTAACAATGCATGCTAACAAGCTGCCCTGCAGACCTGTTGAGCGAGCTGGGAGGGATGAATGAGCGAGCGCTGTTCCAAAATACATTTTACCCACCAAATCATCTCTCACTGCGGCTCTGACAGTGCCGACATGGGGGTAGCAAATCCGTTTGTCCATTTCTGCGAGGTGACTTGCAGCTAATTAGCAGTCGTACTCTTCCACTTTACACGAAACAATGGAAAACAAATAAAAAAGCTAATTCATCTACAAATGGAAAGGGGTGTTTGCCAGCTATTAGCATGTTTACACACGTCAAAAACCCGCTCGCACTGTGTACACTACTTGTACAAAATGTTAACTGTTGTTTCAAGCTGTGAATGCAAAATTCTGGAAAGATATTAGTCCATGGATGTCAAAGGAAGTTATTAAAGTTTTGATCCAATGTAATGCTAAAGTAGCATGTAGCAAGTTGGGTGAAAAAGGTTGTCATCGCTAGTTGTGGGTGTGCAACTGAAGTTTCAAATTAAAGTGACAATTCAACTAATTACATTTGTTCTTGTTGTTGTTCTTGTTGTTCTTGTTAGGTGGTGTGGAACGGCTCCTACAGAGTTGGCTGTGCAATGACACTGTGCCCAGGCAACATCTACTATTATGGCTGCCATTACTACCGAGCGTATGTTCCCCGTAAACCCAGTAATGTGTAGCCAGGGCTGTACTCAACAGTTACTATCATTATCATTATTGATTCATCGGTCTACTATTTCATTCAACACAAAGAATACCGTAACAAAACAGTAAGGAATGTCAGTCCCAGCCTCCTTATAACCCTATGTGAATTCTTAAAATGTCTTCTTTTGTTCAACCAACCGTCTAAAACTCAAAGAAATTTAGTTCACCATCATGTGTGACAAGCTGGTGACTACAAACTGACACTGATTCACAGAGGGAACTTCAGAAGGTGGCCACCTTACAAGGCAGGACCCCCGTGTGCCTCTTGTCCCAATAACTGCGATGACAAGCTTTGCGGTCAGTACGACATCATAATAATCCCTGCATGGTAAATGCGATATTTCTCCATATTAAAAGGAAAGATTTTTTTTAAAAAAGTATTGCTTATTTTACTCTTGATTTCAGCAAACCCTTGTCCCTACATAAACAAGTACATCAACTGTCCAACCTTGAAAAAGACGACTGGATGTGGTCATAAGCTGGTGGAAGCCTGGTGTCCTGCCTCCTGCAAATGCACTGACGAAATCATTCCAATACACTGAACGAGAACATCCTCCGTCTCTCCTGTGCGCTCCAATAACACCTCACCGCGTGCACACTTTAATGGTTTGGAGAGCAACTGACAGTACGAAGTTTCCCGTCCGTGTAAAGATCAAGTCTGTTAAGAGAACCTGCTCTGGTACTGATTCGCTACAATAACAACAACAATTAATCTCCCATCGCGTGAGTTTTTAGAAATATTCCCAGTGTTGCAATCTACAGTTGGATTTCATTCATCCCCTTAGTAATTGTGCTTGAATTAACATCGCCGAGGGTTAAATCAGTGATTTAGTTTAATGTTGCAGGTTGGTCGGTTGCTGTGAAGCTCAACAGACGCTCCGTTCATATGAGATCATCAGTGCTGAATGATCCAAGTAAATGGTGGGAGTTCTGAGATTTTGAAAGGCTGGCATGCTCTGTCTGACAAAAAAAAAAAAAAAAAAAAGGCAGAATGTCCGCGGCCTTCCTGAGCAGCAGACGACACGGAGAACCTCCAGGTGAACGTTCCATTTTTAGTCTTAAGCACTCAGCATCAAGGCTCCACTACCCAGATTTAGAAGGAGGCCGTTTTAGTGCACAACAGGAGGCACTGGTGCCAGCTCAGCACTGAGCCAAAGCTATGAATGCGCGCACACACACACACACACACACACACACACACACACACACACACACACACACACACACACACACACACACACACACACACACACACACTTTCCAGTAATTCTACACTCAAAGAAGAAGAAGAAGAAAAAAAAAAAAAAGCATTTAGCATTTGTCTGTCCTGATAGGCGATGTGGTGGATGCACCTTCTTGATACGTGAACAATTAAACGTTCCAGGCTATCAAGTCAGTTAACGCGATAATTACAGGCATCAAAAATATATGGGGGGGGGGGGGGGTTCAAATAAACTTCAGAAAAGTGTTGATGTTGTTGTCATATAAATGGAGTGCAGTGAACCCTTGGTGACCAGCAGATGACTCTGTTGTACAACTCACCGCGTCTCCATCCTCTGTATCCAAGGCTCAGTTGTCTGCACCAGTGACCTGTGAATATAAAATGCATTAAATCATGTAGAAAAATGTCATGGCTCATCTCTCACTCTGAGGTTATTTTTTTAATATATACAGGCGGCTCCTGCATATGAGAAGGCTGGAGGAAACAACTCCATGCACTGCATGTTGTACAGCAGCGTGAATGATATGTCAACTCTCTTTGGTCGTCTTGAGCAACTGCTATCACCGTGTTTTAGTCGCACAGGATATGGTCAATTTTTTTTTTTTTTTTAACGAGCATAAAATCACTGGTGTGTTTTACTTCACCAGAGATTTGTCCATCAACTACTTGTGCCGCCTACAAAAAAGAGGAAGGCCTGACAAACACTGTGACATCGGAAAAAGAAAAGTCACATGAGCCTTGAAAGCACATGAGACTTGTAGCAGGTTTTTTTTTGGGGGGGGGGGATTTAAATAACAATGGCAAAAACAGGATGTGCTGCAAGTGAAAAGAAGATAAATACTAAACATGTGAACGCACTGATATAATGACTTTGTGTCTGTATTTGCCTTGTTGACAACCACCGTCATCTAAAACGGCATTCAGTGATTGCAGTGTGCCAGTGTTTATCTGTCCGGGTAGTAGTTATTTGTTTTTGTTTTTTTTAATTTTTATGATTCTAATTTGCTATGCTGGCATAAAATATACACACATCAACAGAGACCGTCAGTATCCATAAGCAAAAACAAGAAGAAGAACAGTTCTATCATTAGCTCAGCCAAATAACTGTTTAAAAAAAATCTGTATTGCAGAATTTCCCGACTGGTGCATCTCAGTTCAAAAGTTTTCCTTTGTTGGGTTCATTACTTTAGAATTGATCTTTCACACTGGCCATTATGTAATAAGAGGCACAAAATCTCAGACTAGGTTTATACTGTTTTGAATTTGTTTTCTTCGTGTATTTTAAGCTGTTTTTTTGTGCCCCCCCCCCTTGATAAATTGTATTTACAGTTATGTTATATAAAATGGCTACTTTGAAACTGTAAAGTAAACGTGAATATAAAGAATGCCTAAAATACATCAACTGAAACGAAATTTGGCCAAATATGACTCAAACTGTATGGTTCTACCGGGTAATTAAGGTGTTCCTGGGCGTCACGTCCACTTGTTAAGTCGATACGTGAAAGCCGGAGGGGAAGGGGGCGTGTCTTAAATGTCAGTTGAAAAAAATAATAATTGCGTTTGATTGACAGCACACTCTGTCTTTGCCTGTCGCGCGTTCATGAGACCAAACACACAACAACTTAGTTGAGTGGAAATGAGTTCTCGGTGAGACGGTTGAGTGGGCAGCCCAACAGCAAGTCACGGCTGGAGGGTGGGGGGTAGGGGGGGGGGGGAGACCCATCGACTATCGACAGCCCCGGGCGGTGGAGAGAAATTGACCCCATTATCTGTTTCACTCGGTCGGGTTGAGTGGACTCGGGAGTCGGCCGCGTAAACTTCACTTAAACCCGGCTAACTAGCTAGCGAGTGAAGGGTTGCTAGCTTCGGCTAACAAGCTCCGCGAGGCATCCGACACCAGTCGCTCGGCTCTCCTCTGGAGCAACTTGAACGGATTTTCCCACGGAAAGACGAGGCAGTTCAGAAGGTAATTACATTGATTTAAGACTTTGTTACATCCCGCTAATTAATAGTTCACTAATAACTTACGGCGTCCGGGTCAGGTAAGGTAATTCTGTGGCGAAATTAACTTAAAGACAAAACGCCGCGGTGTTAAGTTAAGGAGTCCCTCACGTCGGCGTGTGTTTTGTCATGCTGCATTCATGATGACAACCCTCACCGACTGTACGTTAACGTCCGCCCTCGAAATGTGAGGAGGAAAAAAAAAGAAGAAGGGGGGGTTTCACGCCTCCTTCATATGGCTCTCCGCGATAGCTGCTACTACTGTGACTACCGATGTCATGTTTGCCCAACTATGCTAATCGGTGGTGGTTTCTCTCCGCAGAGCACAATGCACGGAGCACAGCTCGCCGTCCGTAGGAACCTGACAAATATGTGCGACGACCAGAGATGATGATGATGATGATGATGATGGTAGAAGAACAGGATTCCATGCAAATGTTCCCAGGCGAGAAGCCAGGCAGGAAATTGGAGTGAAGCTGAAGCATAAGGCTTTTCGCTACCCAGCAGCTTGCCGGCGTGTGTGTGTGCGCGCGCGCGCGCGTGTGTGTGCTCGGAGTGCCTATGGCGGAGTTTGGGGAGGACGGCAGCCTGCCTCCATTGAATCATGAGGATACGGCGGCCGTGCCCGGCGACGAGGCAGCTGGCAAGACGCATTGCGAAGTCTTGAATGGGGACTGTGGGATATTGGAGAATATGATCGGTTCAGGTTCTCTCGTCGCACCTTGCAGCCAAGGCGTGGTTGAAACAGTCGAATTGGACTCCAAATGTGAAATACCACGAAGGAGCAGCATTATCAAGGTAAGTTGCACGTTGGTGTTTAAAGTCTGCCATTCATTCCAGCGAGCTAGCCTGCACATCTGCACTGCTGTTGGAAGTTACCCTGCCTTCTCTCCCCTCCCTCTTAATTACATCGTTGTCTGTCCTTTATTTATGTGTTTCTTAGTCATCTTTTTCTGTGGAAGTATTGCACACAACAGTCTGATTAAATAGGGGTTTTTTTCTTCCACAATACAGGCTAGTTACGGGTTCAGCAGCACACCCTGTACTTTGACTAAATCAGATTCATAGAGTTTATTCTCTTACGTCCTCTTGAATGGCAGTTATCTGGCTGTCCATACAAGATGCAATGGGCATTGTGTCCATAAGTGTTAATGGAGTATCCAGGAAGTACATTGTAATGTCTGCATTACTAAAATAATTATGTTCGTATCCACTCAGAGGTTGAGTGGCCGTCTAGCAACCGAAGGGTTGCTGGTTCGATCCTCACTCCCCCCGGTCACCATGTCCAAGTTTCCATGAGCAAGATACTGAACCCCTAATTGCTCCTGATGGCCCTGCGACAGACTGGCGACCCGTCCAGGGTGAACTCCGCCTCTCGCCCAATGTCAACTGGGATAGGCTCCAGTCCCCCCTCACCCACCCACCCTTAACAGATAAGCGGTGTAGAAAAGGATGGATGGATATATACACTCAAACTAGGGAGAGGGTTCAGTATTTGTACTTATCTACCACCTTATTTGGCACATGACAGTATTACCCATGCAGTGTAATGCACATCTCTACCTACCATGAGGATAAACTGTCTTGAAGAGCTATTTATTTATTGCAATGGTCATTTTGCAGGCTGTCATTTTTTTTTTTTAAGTACTGTTTTTGAACTGCATTGGGGTGACCTGTCAAGTGTTCTTAATGTTTTTGTCATACATACTCATATAAATAAGTTGGGACAAAATATTAAGTGCACTTGTCAGCTGACTTAAGAAAGATAAATAGGCGAAGGTAAATGTGGATGAAGTGATCATAAACAGAAGTGCAGGCTGAATATTGCGCTTGAGAGAGAGCGAGCGCAAGAGAGAGCATACAGGGCTACTAAGTATTTTGCAGGTTCAAGTCATGAGTACTTACACAGATGAAAGAGTTTACATAGTGTTACAGCTGGTGGAGTGCTGAAAGTTTGGTCTTCTATGAATGTAGGTGGGTATAATACAATACGATATCTTGTTATGAGGTATTCTTAATATATTTGTTATGCCAATATTTTACAGCTTATTTGGCGGATAGCTGATATGATCTGTATAAAAACGGGTTTACTTGATATTTAAATTTTTGTGCATGCTGGAGAAAGGTATGCAAATGTGAGGAATTAGAAAATAGTAGCATCTTTCTTTATTTCTAAGACATTTGGAGAAGCCCATAAATCATATTCACCTCATTGTTTCTTCATCATCTGTGGTTTATTTGATGAGCAAAAAACAAAAGGCTTGAGAAAAACAGTTTTACTCCCCTGACCAATACAGATATATAGTAATAGTAACCAATATCAGCTGACACTGACATTACATGCTGATATTATCAGGCATCCATATCCATACTTTTTTTTTTTGGATGCCTTTTAAAACAGTTTATTTTAAACAAAATGACGTGCACAATCTTTTCACAGCATAATGTTCCCTTACTACTTTTCATATTTGGAAAATCTTTGGGGGGAACATAGGATGATGATAGTCAAAGCAATCTTGTTTCTTTAAAAAAAAAAAAAAATGTTAGGTGGCTTTGTAGTCGGAACCCCTGCATAAGATATTCTCGGCTGCTCAGTTGATCAAATCCATGCATGCAAACGACAACAGTGCAACGTAAGCAGATTAATGTGTAAGTGCTTAAAAAGTATTTTGCTTTGTGACCAGTTTGAAGCTTTGCATTTTATTTGACCTTTCTCATGGAGATGATGTCAGATAGTATTGCTTAAAATCTATCAAGGATGAGGAAATTTCCTCACATTGCATCAATGTACTGTATGTTGAAACACTACCCAACTATTTTTTTGTAGCTAATGGCAGAAAGCAAGTTTTGCCTGTTTCTTTAACGTTTTACTGAATGATTCACTCGTCTTGATATTGAACTGTTTGACTTGTGTGGGTTCCATTCATATGAGGAAGCTGTCAGGCTGCATCTCACTACAAGCATGAACACTGCTGGGTGGTTTCTATACTGGTGAAGCTGATAGTCAGAAGTAAATACCCGATTAATGTTTAAGGGTATTTGCAAGGTTTCCTTGTAAATAAACAAACTTGTGTTTGCATTACTCAACAAAACAACTTGTGTGCATCCTTGAGGCCCAGCAAGTGTTGAATGTATAATGCATTTTCAACCCTGCATTGTTTGTATCTGTTTACCAGCTGATGTGATAGCGCTGTTAGACGTAGGTGTCTGACCCCTGCTCAGCAGAGAGGAAGCACATTAAGGAAGTTTGACTGTTGTGTGCTGCTCTGTCAGACGGAAACCTGGGTTTGTCCTAGGTCACTCTGTTTACTTCGGTGGGTGTTGGGTGTCATTGTTTTCATTATATTCTCTGGAAGTGGGCAGGACTTGGTTGATTTCAGCAGGTCCAAAAACTGGAATCATTTTCCAAACATCTGTAATATATGTACGTAGTAGGGGCGTAACTGTATGCAAAGTCACAGCTTGGTGTCCTTTTGGTTCAGAAACAAAGCATTAACTTGCTTCTTCTTCTTCTTTTCAGGTGGATTAAAAAAGGATATACTCCACAAATCATATATATTTGAAATAATATCCTTATAATCAATCAGTTGTCTCAAAAGAGTTAAAACAATGATTATGCATCCATGAAAATCAACTGTGCTTGATGTTTGTCTGCAAAAAAAGGACAAGAATGTTTCAGGGAGTCAGTCTCCATCTATGTTTATATCTTTTTAATGATTTTTTATTTGTCTGTATGGGCAGCTGTGTTTTAGTACGTATGTGTGGAATGTTCAATGGACCGTTTTAGAAGCTGCACAGCAAATACAGTTGTGCAATGATGTGTGATGACAATAAAGGTATTCTATTTAACAGACCCCACATTCTGGACACATTTGTCCTCTGAGATGCTGTCTGCCTGGAGACAGATGGGGGTAATATTGACATTTCTGCCATGTAAGTTTCCTTGTCATCTCTCACTACCAATAGACCTGTCTCAGTTCCCTGGCCATTTGAGTGCAATTCATTTCAGTGTTACACCCACTCCTGTGAGCTATAGGGAATAGAGGACAAGCTTATTTGAATAAGTCAGCTGTCAGAATATATTTTTTTCTCACATCGCTCTTTTTCAAAAGATATGTCTTGCTTTAACCTGGAATTTGACAAGATGAGAGGCTGAAAAGTACTAACTACTTTGTTCCCTTCAGCGTTAATACCCTGTGAAGCAGTCCAGAAGTTTCCACATATTGGTTCAGTGCCAGGTTACCCATATGGAAAAGAAATTATTCTTAAATGCTCAATGACCTAATTGGAAGAAGTGCTACGTATATCAGAATACACAACTAAGGCCTTCACGACTGGGCTTAATGTGATCATTTAAATGCACAATGAGTCAGTTTGAAATCATTGAATTTTGTGGCATTTGCCCTGCAAGGCATTCACAGATGGATAAAGATCCAATGAGTCACAGTTGAGATGATAACATCCGATAAGTTGGAGCCATGCTTCATCTCAAGTTAGGTTGGTATTAAGAGAACAAGGACTCTTAACAAGGGTTGGATTCACTATCAAATTCGAATCACCAATGGACCACAGTGATCGCATTACAATGATTCATACACCAGAAAACCAAAAATAAACAGTCCTGTTCTTCTTTTACATTTCCCCATTGCATAGACTTGATTAAGTAAAGAGATCAAACTTTTTAGAATTGAAGCCATGTGAAAAATATATGCTGTTCTTGGATTGAAAAAGTCCAGATCTGGTTATGTAAACACTCATAGTTTTGTGCTTGTGTGATTGGAGAACTCAGAATTTCCTACTTGAAGGCGATCAAGCAAATCAGATAAGCAGCAAGCTGTGCCCTTGTCTACATGCCAATACGTTCTTCAAGGCAGTTGTTTTTGTTTCTGAATGCCTTGACTGATCGACTAAGATGGTAGATGTAAAGGGTTGGACCAGTGCTAGCAAGGCCTCGTGTTTCAGAGCCTGTGGTCCTTGTTAAAGTGCTTCTGTGAAACGATGAGAGGATGTGGTCAGGATGACACCGACCACATTCTCATAGTAACAGCTGTAATTCTGGCTGCTTAACAACAACTTGGCCTCTGTAACAGTTTTGGTATTTGCCGGATGATGGTTGTGTTGTGTTGATGTGTTGCTTAATTTAAAAAGTAACACCACTGCAGATCTTTTCATGTGATGGTTACTGAATCGTCACAGCTACACTCCACCCAAAAATCTACCCTCCGACTCACACCCTGGCAAGTTTTCAAGTGCCAATAAGGCTAAGACCTTCTCCATGCAGTTTCACTGTACAGACTTATGCTCAGTATACTTCAACAGACATATTTTTTTAATGTAGATATAAACTAAAGTGTATCCGGAGTGGGGAAGAAAAAAAAACATTTTTAGCTGTATGTTGTCAGAGGGATGCAAATTGAGCATACAGATTCACTGGGAAGACGATCATGTTGCAGTAGGCGTAAGAAGTATTTGTGGATGTTGGAACATGACTTTCAACTGACATATTTTCATGTTTGCCACAACCGCTGTGTACAACTTTTCAACGAAAGTTGAAACTAACTTTAGACAGTCATCTTTCAAACACTCACTGTGATACCCACTGTGGCACCACTTAAAATATACCATCATTTCCCAGAGCCTATTAGTTTTTAAATTTCGTTCACGTTCTTCTGTACTATTTAGAGAAGAGAGTAGACTGTTGCTGTATATCACAACTTTTCATGAAAACTTTTGCGAAGTCTGTTAAAACCGAAATATGAGGGCTTTGTATTTTGAAATCGGATCTTTGTACGCGCTTAGAAAATGTGTCATGCTGGTCCTCACTCTAGAGGATCATCAGGAGGATTTTGGCGCATGCTATGAAAAGCGAACACATCCACTCGTGGGACTGCATTTGTGCATTTGGAGCGCTTTCGCATGGATGGTTTTACTCTTCCAGGTGCTGTTTCTGTGCTTGCATCACATGTACTCTATGAACTTAAACACAATTTAAAAAAAAAAATTATTTGTGAGACAGAACAAGCCTGAGTAAATCAATGCACTGTGTGCAGCTGTACAAGGAAGTAAAATTTGACCTGTTCTTTGAAAGAAAAAATCAATATTGTTGTGTCCTGTCACAAACAAATCAATGTAGGGGAATCGCTGAAATATGACGTCTTTGATAGGTAAAATAGAAATCCTCCTATGGGAGAGAAGCATTTATTTACCCACTAAAGCCAGTGAGAGAAAACTGACCTGGAACTGTCACCAAGAATAAAACTTTATTTCCAGCTCACCTCCAGCTTGTGCTGCAAAATGTATTTCCTTGCTGATTTCCGTTTTTTTCTTGACATCTTTCAGGTGTGTGTGTGTGTGTGTGTGTGTGTGTGTGTGCGCGTGCGTGCGTGCGTGCGTGCGGGTGTGTGTGCACGCGCACACACACACACACACACACACACAGAGCTTACAGGTGCAAGATTATAATGGCGGTCCGTCTTTTTTTCGTATTTTTCTGAAGTCACATCATGCCAGTTTCTCAGAGTCCCTGGAATCATCCCTCTTAAATCTTTTAGTCTAATTGCCAAGTGTGTGTGGTCCTGCCTTTTTATTGTGTTGTGCTTCATATATAAAACATAGTTGTTACAGCTGGCATTATGTTAGCGGTCCACAATTTTAAAATGGGTTGAGATTTGATCCTCTAATATGCACCAGGCTGCTTTGTGATGCTAAACCACTCTCAACAGCCTGAATAATAGCTAAGCCGTTCACCAGCTCAGTCCAAACGGGCTCTGTCCAAGGTGTTATTAACTGTTTTCAACTGTCTTCACCAGGACGTTGTAACAATGCTGTACGTGGGTGGCCGCTGGCAGGCTAAATAATGACCCCATGATTACACTTAGTTTCTCACCTTCATTCTTCTTGATCAGAGGAACTTTCCATTGCTAAAAAAATAACACTTTTTTCAGTTTTGGTAGGAGAAGAAAACAAACAGCTTGTGATATCACCCAGTTAAAAGGGAGAACAATATGGTATTAATTATGCTCGACCAGCAGTGCTTTGAGTACAAGCTAGGTTTTCAATGGCAATAACCATAAAGTAAAATATCATTTGGTTAAAATGATTACCTCAAAACCTGCTCCAACTTGATTTGCCTGTAAGAACAAAATGTTTCTCCCTACAAACGAGCAATAATACATAGTTTTTGGCAATGGGGGGGGGGGGGGGGGCTTGCACTACAAGTTCATCAAAATAAGCTACACCCTCAAGTCCCATTTTTGAAACACCCTTTAACTTAACCTTTGCATGTTACTTGTAGCATAATGAATATATTAGTTACAGCTGCTGTAAGGTAACTGCAAACAGGGTCGTCATTTAATCGCATTTTATTGGTGTCACTGTTTATGTATTTGAAATCCAGACTGTTGCGGGAGATAGATTCCCTCTCTGAATTCAGATCTTGAATGGGGCTAAGAAGTGTCAGAAAAAAACAGAGCTAGCTTGAATAATATCATATCATACTCATCTTGGATTGGCTTTTACACTGAAGATGCTTTTTTGATTCTGTCACTAACTTCAGGGCCAGCAACCATTGATGGGATCTTGGCTTTGTTCTTGAAGAGGTTAGCGCATCACTGCTGCTGGGTGCATGTAGTGGAAACACTTGGTAGTGCTGCTATTAACTCTTATATCATCAGACATATCATCTTTCCGTCTACACTTTCCTTTAGTTTCTTTCCAACTTTCTCCAAAGGAGTTCTCCACTTAAAATGTTGTTTTCATTATTCATGAGAAAGTGCCCCTTAAATGTCATGTTAATGATCTCCTCATCTCCCCGCCATCATTTAGCTAAAATATACCAAGATCCTCATGTTGTTATGGTAGAGGCAATCTACCTTCCTATGCTTGAATGTAAACCCGATGCTGAAACTGTTACGAGTGGCAGTTGAAGTATATTTTGCAACATCCGTGTTGCAGGGTCCTGCAACACGGATGTTCTGCTCTGTCTTATTAAGTCATTGTAGTTGCATGCGATGATTATTAATGTCCCCGACCCTTCTCCTCAGTCTTTCATCGGCGCGGGTGTCACTGATTCAGGCAACATTTGCTCTAGATTCACCTGACGCTGGAAAATGTACGTGACACCCTGATCAGGATTACGGACATTAATTGATGTAGTCTAGGTTCCAAATACCGAGAGTCCTAGGGCTTCCTCCATTGTGGTCAACTATTGCTGTACAGAATGGCATAATTATTCAAAATATTGAAAAAGAAAGTGTCAAGCAAGAGCGACATTTGAGTGGAAAAACACAAAAACATCAAGTCCTTAAACATGTGGTCTGATTCGCAGCTCCTCTCAGCTAGGTTTAGATTAGCCGG
>NC_141330.1:4022500-4167500 GCF_037954235.1 Aulostomus chinensis | reverse complement strand
CTTCACTTGGCAAAATCCTTGCGTGGATAAAATGATGTATTTCTTTTGTATTTGTGGTATCATTAATATGCCACATGATGATTAATAATGGTTGGCCTGTGCTGCACTTGTCAAATGAGGTTAGAATAACCCCAAAATGTAAAACTCTGCCCTTGTGATGAAGGAAGCTGCTGCAGTGGAGGGAAAAAGGGTTCACTGAAAATGTCAAAAATGTGCCTGCTGTCGATTTGTATGGGCAACATCCTCTGAGGGAGATTTCCTCTCCATAATGTACAGTGACAGGTACCTCAAGTCAACCAGCAAAGTGACTACTGTGATTCTTCTCAGTAAATGTTTCATGGGAACAAAGGGGAGCCAGGAAGGAAGGACCCAGTATGCGAACAGTTCAGAGCAGACATCCTTGTGCTCTGTTGCTGTGTTCCGTTAGGTACGGAGTCACATTGATCAGACTCAACGTACTGAAGTGGAACTGGCTTATTTTGGAATCTTTATATTCAGACTAACTTCCATTTGTGCAGAAAGGTTCTGTTATATAGTGTTGTGGTCACAGCACTTTTCTAAGTTATTGATTAGAACAAATAGTGTTGCTCACCCTATTTACCCTGCGTTACGTAAAGTAATCCCAGGGTCATACTGCCAGTTGTGTGTACTGAACAACTAAAATGTGCTTTGGTGTTTTCGCAAAGTCTGTCTTTTGTTCCCTGCCGGTTTCAGGTGTGTCATAAGATAACATACTATTTTCGATTTGTTTAGCTAATGATAATGAGTCAAGCACTGCTGGGATGTTAACTCTTCATGTGCCAGAAATGTATTAACGATATTCATTTAGCTTAGCTCAGCAGAAAAAACATTTTTTCAGCGTTTCTGATCAGGTTCATCGCCCAGAATGTGAAACTTTTAATAATTACGGATGTGTGCAGTACATTATAGTACTAGTACCTTGAATTACCTTGACTGAGGAGATTCTGATTAAAATCCGTATGAACAAAACAGAATGACATTACATGTTACGTTAAAAATCGTACTCAGTTTTAGTTTTCAATCCTTGACATTTTCACCCACGCAAAAATGATTCATAGAAAATACAAACCAGTTTGCTCAAAATGTTTGGTGAATGGTTCAGATTCATTTGTCTGTTTGCAGCATATTGCCATTTATATCTGAAAGCAGTTTTACAACATAAAAAAATGAATTTCAACAGAGATTTTCTTTGCTGATATTGAATTTTGTGATTGAATTGACAAGGTTTCTTTTAATATTTGCCAGTATCAAGGCACTTTTGTTGGTGCTGTAAAAGTATCGAAGTAGGATACCCATCCCTGCTATGAATGTCTTCTTATTCAGTATCTACTCAAATATTTTTAGTGACGTTCTTATTTATCTATTCCTTTGCAGGATGGCTCAAGACAGCGTAAAGAAAGAAAGAAGACTGTATCATTCAGCAGCATGCCAACTGAGAAGAAAATTAGCAGTGCCAGTGACTGTATCAGTGCAATGGTGGATGGCTCTGAGCTGAAGAAAGTGCGGCCCAACTCTCGTATTTACCATCGCTACTTCCTCCTTGATGCTGACATGCAGTCCCTAAGATGGGAGCCTTCAAAGAAGGAATCGGAAAAGGCCAAAATTGACGTGAAATCCATCAAGGAGGTTTGGACAGGGAAAAACACAGACACTTTTAGAACTAACGGAACCTATGATCAGATATCAGAGGACTGTGCTTTCTCGATCATCTTTGGAGAGAACTACGAGTCCCTGGACTTGGTGGCAAACACTGCAGATGTAGCCAACATATGGGTTACAGGACTAAGGTACCTGATCTCCTATGGGAAACATACCTTGAACATGATAGAAAGCAGTCAGAACCACATGCGCTCATCCTGGCTGGGTGAACTTTTTGAGGAAGCAGACGGTAACAACAGAAAACAAATAACAATATGTGCTGCTGTGCAGCTGGTCAAAAAGTTGAACCCAGGACTTAAAAATGTGAAAATAGAACTAAAGTTCAAGGAGCTTCACAAAGCGAAGGACAAAGTAGGCTCTCATGTGACAAAAGAGGAGTTCATTGAGGTCTTTCATGATCTTTGCACCAGACCAGAAATTTATTTTCTCTTTGTTCAGTTCTCAAGCAACAAAGAATTTCTTGATACAAAGGACTTGATGATTTTCCTGGAGGCGGAGCAGGGTATGGCACAAGTCAGTGAAGACACCAGCTTAGAGGTCATTCAGAAGTATGAACCATCTAAAGAGGGCCAACTCAAAGGCTGGCTCTCTCTTGATGGATTCACCAACTACCTTATGTCTCCAGAGTGCCATATATTTGACCCTGAGCAAAAAACAGTGTGCCAAGACATGAACCAGCCCCTGTCCCATTATTACATCAATTCATCCCACAACACATACCTTATAGAAGATCAGTTCAGAGGTCCCTCTGATGTGACGGGGTATATCCGTGCCCTCAAGATGGGCTGTCGCAGCGTAGAGCTGGATGTGTGGGATGGACCTGATAACGAACCTGTCATTTACACTGGTCACACAATGACCTCACAGATTGTTTTTCGTAGTGTAATTGACGTCATTAATAAATATGCCTTTGTTGCATCTGAGTTTCCACTGATACTGTGTTTAGAAAACCACTGCTCTCTAAAACAGCAAAGAGTCATGTTTCAACACCTGAAGAAGATCCTTGGAGATAAGATCACCTTAGACCCTCCTAAACCTGAGGACTGTTACCTCCCCTCTCCCTCTGAGCTGAAGGGAAAGATTCTGCTGAAGGGGAAGAAACTGAGCACCAATTGCACCGCTTCAGAGGGTGAGGTGACAGATGAGGATGAGGGGGCAGAAATGTCTCAAAGGATGAGCATTGAGTCCACTGAAGAGCAGACTATCCCACCGAAGAAATTCCAGCTGTCAAAGGACCTCTCTGATCTGGTCACCTTGTGCAAGTCAGTGGAGTTTAAAGACTTCCCAACATCCTTCCAGAGTCAGAAGCACTGGGAGCTCTGCTCTTTCAATGAGGTCTTTGCCAGTCGCTGTGCCAGTGACTTCCCAGGGGACTTTGTTAACTATAACAAGAAGTTCCTAGCTCGGGTTTACCCCAGCCCGATGCGGATTGACTCCAGCAACATGAATCCACAAGACTTCTGGAAATGCGGGTGCCAGATTGTGGCAATGAACTACCAGACTCCTGGCCTGATGATGGATTTGAACATCGGCTGGTTCCGTCAGAATGGTAACTGTGGTTATGTTCTGCGTCCGGCCATCATGAGGGAGCAGGTTTCATATTTTAGTGCCAACACTAAAGATTCCGTGCCTGGCGTTTCTCCACAGCTCTTACACATTAAAATCATTAGTGGACAAAACTTCCCCAAGCCTAAAGGCTCAGGTGCCAAAGGAGACATCGTAGACCCCTATGTATATGTAGAGATACATGGCATTCCCGCTGACTGTGCAGAACAAAGGACTAAAACTGTCAACCAGAATGGGGACAACCCTCTGTTTGATGAGAGCTTCGAGTTTCAGATTAACCTCCCAGAGCTTGCAATGGTGCGCTTTGTGGTGCTAGATGACGACTACATTGGTGACGAATTTATCGGCCAGTACACAATTCCGTTTGAGTGTCTCCAGCCAGGTTTCCGCCACATACCCCTACAATCTCTGACAGGAGAGGTTCTGCCACATACTTGGTTGTTTGTTCATGTGGCTATAACCAACCGAAGAGGAGGTGGCAAACCACACAAAAGGGGGCTCTCTGTGAGAAAGGGCAAGAGGAGTCGAGAGTATGCCAGCATGAGAGTGCTATTGATCAAGGCTGTGGATGATGTCTTCAAAACAGCCATGCTGCCGCTGAGAGAGGCAACAGACTACAGAGAAAACGTGCAGGTGAGACATTTACATTAAAATCCCATTAAATGCCTATTTGACTCTCTTGTGTCCTCTGCCTTTTGTTTGTGTAGACGTGTGAGTGAATGCTTTGTGGTAACTGCATGTGAATGTTTGCTCTAAAATTTCCCACAGAAGAAAATGAACCAGAGTCAAATAAAGATCATAACCGCAATTACTACATCTAAAAAAAAAAAAGTGTCCAACTCTGGAAATGGAAGCACAAAACCAGCAGGCCGGAGTGAATTAGATTTAATGTGATTCTTCTGTGTTGTGCAATAGTTAAAATACTAAAACGGTACAGTCGAGTCATGTAATAGTCAATAGAAGAGTTTCTGCTTCAATAGGTGAACATGCCATTCAAAGCCACTATTTACATTTTTAACACATACGCGTGATATTTTTAAGGCAAATTGGGTTGTTGTTGTTTTTATATTGAGCTTCACCACTACATTGGTTTGCATCATGCTGCGTTTCTCAAGGCACCATATTGTGATCTATTTTGGTAGCTGTTTATTTTGCAGTCATTGTGTGATAACACGCCCCTGGCCTTGAGACTGTGACACATCTTGATCCCTGTGTCAGTTTGTCCCTCAGGTTGTTTATGTCAGGTTTCAAGTGGGACTTTTAACAGGAAGGTTTGGTTTTATTTGCGTGTCATTCCATTTCCACCTGATTCTGGTTTTGGTCCAAAACATTGTTGCTTACATAAGGAGCTAACAAGTGCTAAATTGCAAGTACTCACAGGTAATGACTTCCTCCTCTCACTGGTTACTACTCTGGCCAGCAATAAAGTAGATTTTATGTCGATAAAAGCAGTATTTTTAACAGTGTGGTATTAATGTGTAATCAGATAGAGGTTTTTCTTGGTATGCCAATCTAAACTTGTACATCTACAGGCAAGCACAGTCTCAGTTTCTCTCTGTTCTCTGCAGAATGCCATAGCGTCCTTTAAAGAGCTGTGTGGCCTCTCAGCTGTGGCTAACCTGAAACAGTGCATCCTGGCTCTTTCCCCTCGACTGATGGGACCTGACAACAGCCCGCTCCTGGTGTTCAACCTCACTGACCACTATCCTACCTTGGAGCCCCAGGGCCTACTACCAGAGGTCCTCAAGAAAGTCATCACCACCTATGACATGGTGAGCAGTATTTGAGAGCACTTGTTCACTTGATCATATGTACCCTTTTAGGTGCACACAGGTGCCTCTTGTGTGCACAGTCACAATACTTTTGAAGGAAAAAAAAAAAAAAACCAATGTAAAAGATGAATCAGACACTGTGTCATCATGAGAGTTTACCTTCACCGCCACAGAATTAGATTGTGTTTGATTGAGTCTGTATTGGCACCCTCATTGAGAACAGTTTACTGGCCTGTGTGCTTGAATCGTGCACACGTGTGGTTTTTCACAGAGATGCCTCAGTTTCAGTTCCAATCAGATTATTTTTTTTACTTGACTTTGGATGTCTATAGATACCATTATGAACTGATAAAATATAGATAATAAAAACATATTTTTATGTTGTAAGGGCTTTTGTTTTGGTAAGATGTATAAGGTCACATGAGGCTCTTGTAAACCAGAGTTTGTTAAAAGTCAAAGTATACAAAGCAGAGAGTAATGCACAGAAAAAATAATTTTTCTACATATGAACAGCAGTTTGAGGGGAATTTTCCAGCAGCGCTGTCCATTCATGCATTCATCTGAGCTAACCAGTATGGACTCAAATCACATCAATACCTTGGCTTTGCTGGACTTAATGGGGACAAACAGAGTTGGTTAGGTAATGGGGCTGGAGGTCTGTTAAGTAATAAAATCAATTTTCTCAAGTTATGCAACATGGAACTGAGGCTGTTAACAGACAATGGCATTACCCTTCACACATGCAGTTTTGTTTTTTTTAATTTATTATTATAGACTCTTGGAACACGAGCTGACTTTCCACCACTACCAGGCAGAACCCTCCTATAAATATCCACCGGCAGATGCAAAGCATCTTTGAATAATTTTTAGATCTAGTGATTCATTTTAACAGATTTATCTCTTAGCTGTTGTATTCACTGTTCTCTGAGTGGGGCAGTTTTTTTTTGGTGTTACACATTAAAGTTTACTATGCATAGAGAGAACGCTGTTAGGTGAGTATTTATCTGAAGGCATGAATTGTATTGGAAGAAGAATATTTAGTGATTTGTGTATACTATCATTCATATAAGGGTGACACTGAGAAGTGCCCAATATATCTGCGCTGCTGCCATTTTGGAGTTACTGGTCATTGCACTCTTGCTCAATATTGGAATTATATTTAAATAATTTTGTTCCCTATCAATCATTTTAGCCCAAACACATGAAAAAAGGGCCAAAAATCCTGGAATTACCCTTTAAAGCAGGTTATTGAATGACATTTAGTTCTATTTGTTTTGCAAACCATTAAATCCACAACACGATTGCTCTCTGTACCCAAGTGTTTTTATGGCACACTTGATCCGCCGGGACTTGAAGATAAACATCTGAAAAGGGGGATGATGCTGAAAACAGAGTGATTAAGGTGACCCTTCTGCTGGGATCAGACTGGGAGTGGTGGGCTTTGTAATTGGTCCTGATGGAAAGAGTGCCAGGGAAATTGAGTTGGAGGGAAGAAAGGAGAAAGTGACGGGTGTTTGGGGACCAAAATCAGATAAATTAAAGGAGGGGCTTAAGTGGTAGGAAGCTGTAGGCCTTGATCACCAGCAAACCGCTGGAGGAAACAGAGAGCAGGACATTGCAGGGCAGCAGAAGCACACATAAAGACTCATGAATAATGTATAGAGCAGTACAATCAGAAATTCACACATTGTGTCATAATTTACCACTGGGAGTAACCAGGCTTAAACTTCCTAATTGGTAAAAATAGAATCTGGGTCTCAATCCTCGTCTGTTTGTGTGCTGGAAAGAGGTGGAGAGGCAGCATGATGCCAGCTTGTGTTCTTAGATAATATGGCCTGGATTTTGTTTGTTGTTGACAGCAGATGACTAAAGGGCCCAATCAGCCGATGGAGATGAGTTAGAAACCAAGGGAGCTTTAAAACCCATGTGTTAGTCATTGTTTATTTGGCAATAACCATATCTTTTTCATGTTAAATTTGGAGTTATGTATTTCTGTCCTATTAGACAATATTTACTAAAGAGAAAATGTTTTTCAAAATACTGTTCTAAATGAAGTATTCTGGTGCTGCTGAGATACGCAGGCCTGCAAATGGTATTCTACAGACTTAAAGAAAACAACAACTTTGTTTTGGTACCAGTCCCCACAATAACATGTTGTAGTAGCAGTCAGAATAGTCCCAGTGAGATATTTCCTCCTAATCCCAAATTTTACCCTAAAAATACACCCAACAAGGGCGCAGAATGTCACAGCAGAGGGTTTTTCTTTTTTTGCTACTGCTTGTGGGCTGTATACTGGCCATTTGGAGGGCAGAATAGTAGCACGTAGACCAAGAAAGTATACACAAACAAAAGACGTGCATTGCTTTGCTAGTGCCTGGTATATTTTTGCCTTTGCATTCAAGACTGTATTGCCGAGCTAACGTTTAAGAATGATCAAGCATTTGTTTGGGGATAATAATACTACATAGAGGAGGTAGCCTTCAGTGTGTAAATGGGTCACAGCCCATCCACGTACCATGGAACGTCCCTCTGAACACATTTAACATGCTGTTTCTGCCACCGAGACAGTAATTTCTTCACCCATCAGGGAAGTAATCACAGAGTACGCAGCAGCTCTAAGTGCCTCAGACGCAGCTGCAGCGTGACACACACGGCCACAATCACTTAGTCAGGACTGCTTCTAACACAACATAGTGATTCACTGGCTGCCTTTGTCAAATTGTGTCCATACTCCCTTCATAGCTTATCAGTGGCAGCGCTCTATGTAGAACAAAAAGGCAGCATGTTAATACTCCTGCATGTGTAAAATTGCTATGTTGAATGAGTTAGAAATGAAGATAAGTTTCAGTAAAACTTGTGGATTTAATTACTTAGTCACCTACACGTAGAGCACATTTAAGCAGGTGGGGGTGCACGAGTCTGAAAATCTCATGATTCTTGAGGTCACTCTTTGGTTCAGTTCATCAAATTAATTTTTCTAGCAAAGATCAAACTTGATTTTTTCACACATGGTGGCATCGTTAGGATTAGAGATCTGAATTTAGGTCAAGGAATATTGTGAAATACTAACACTACTACTACTACTACGATGACGACTACTACTACTACTACTCTACCATTATAAGCCTGAAAAATATGAATCCCTTTTGGAAATTGTGATTTGATACTGTGTTGGTGGGGAGAGGATTGTGATTGTTAGGGTTGGGTTTTTGTCCACCCCATCGTCAGGTTTGATAACACCACCAAAGTGTGTTGCAGAGAAGTTATGAATAAATAGCAAAAATGAATAAATGCATAACAAGAGTGTTTATCTTCTAAGACCAGTTTCAAAATGTATAACAATGCAGTGACTGTACTGTAGGTATATTTTAAATAGCCAATGTTTCAGTAAAGTACAATTCAGTCATTATGCAGTGTTGCAACACAAGTTTGATTTTTATCAATAAAGTCTTTATAGCAATTTTAGCAACAATATAGCATTAATGCCACATTCCTCCTAGTAGTTGAGAGAAGAAGTCCTTATAGATTCACTAAATTCAGTAACAAGAAAGGGAAAATTACAGTGGTGTTGACATCTTATTGGAAATCTTATTTGTAGCTAAACAAGATAGCAAGAACTTGAAAACTCTTCATGCTTTGCATGAATGTTTTTGTTTTGTTCCTTCTCTCGTATAAGATGTTATGAACGTTTGGTGGCACAACATTAATTTCCTCATCAACGTTTGAGGAAATGAGCACAGAGCTCTCAATTTACACTCCCTCTTCTTTTTTCCCTGAGCCTAGACACAGAGCTGGCAGCCTGCAGGGATCGATCTAATGGGTAAAGATGTTGATCACTCCTCTTTTTCATGGAGTGGCTTGCTTACACTGTGCTTAAATAAAATGGCATTTTTCCTTCCTTTTTAGTTTTGGCAGCCTGGCTTTTTGATACAACCTTACAGTTCACTAAAGTCATTTAGAGGGAGCACAAGTGAAGGCACAAGTCAATTACAGCAAAGATCCATACACAAAAGTCCCCACTGACCAACACACACCAATTGAAATCAAGAGCAAAGTAATATTTCAACTCTGGAAAGGTAATTTTCAGGTTCCAATGTCATCTCTGGCTGAATTCAACAGTTAACCCGTAACCGAGATAGTGGAAGACAAGGATCCAGTCGGTCTCCCAGGCACCCGCTGATCATTTAGTGTTTACTAACTTATCTGCGAGGGCCCACGCATGCATCGTTATTCTCCTCAAACACCCATGTGCCGTCAGCCTCATGTAAGGAAACCAAAGGGTGTTCTATGCGTTGGCATGGGGAGGGCGTAGTAGAGTTGGCTTTTAATATGTAATTAGATTCCCAAAGCCTGTGAGTCTGTGCTAAGAGCCACCTTGAGAGTTTAAGCAGTCTGCAGGTCAGCAGAGTTGGGGCTCTCATTAAGAGTGAGCACAAAACTAGAGGAGCTAAACTTAGCATCTGTAATTTCACAGCTGTAATTTCACAGATAACGCTATCATGCTGGGCTTCAAAATGACTCGCATGTTTACTCGCTGTAAAAAACAACCTTGGTTATTTGCGGTTTTTTTCTTCTGAAGAGGTGCTGTTAAAACACAAGTATAGTGTTTTGACATTTTATTTTTTTCCTAAGGGGAAGACACTGTTTCTACCTGAAGAAAGAAATGTAACTTTTAATAGAACACCCTAATTGCTTTGTGTCTCCTGCCCTCTAATTTTGGCTTTCAAAAATGCGATTCAGCAACCTCGCCCACTGACGTGCCTGTAATAACAGCTTGTTTTTCTGAGCCCTCCCAGGATAGAGACACCCGGCCACCAGACGGAGACTGCTTTATTGTGGAATACTAGTTCTGCGGATGTGGAAAACAAAAGATAATTTAAACAATATGTTTTTCTCCTTTCAGGTGATCCAGACCAGCAAGAGTCTGCTGGAGAACTCTGAAGTCGTTTATGAGAGAATTCTACAAACCCAAAAAGCAGGTTAGAGACATTGCATGCCAAAGGAAACATAAACATGAAAGGCTGTATTTCCTGACAGCCAATGAAAGGCCACCAGTATGATTCCATGTGAAGTTTCCAACCACCTTTTATTTATTTATTTTTTTTAACCATATAATACTGGACATGAAATTAGGTGGAACTGATTCGATGCATTTGCATAACTGGAATTACCATTTGATTTATGTCCATGAATGTGATCCAGTCAGTGTTTTATTTGAGGCACTGTGGTTGTGTTGGTGGTGGTGTTTTACTCACACCAGTAATGCCCGCTATGACTTAATTTAAAGATATGGTGTGGTTTAAAGGTTTTTTTTTTTATATGTGTTTTTAACTATTCCTCAGTAATACCAAGGAAATTTCAGCCAGTTACTGTATAAGTTGTAAAATATCATATCCAAATCATATCCAGTGCTGTGCATCCCTGAAGACTGGCAAGGCAAGGCAAGGCAATTTTATTTGTAGAGCCCGTTTTCACAAACAGTTTGTCTCAAAGGGCTTCACATGGCATCATAACAACATCCTCTGCCCTCAGACCCTCACATCGACTGAGGAAAAAGTCCATAGAAAACCCTTTTAACAGGGGAAAAATCAGAGAAACCTCAGGGTGAGCAACAGAGGAGGGATCCCTCACCCAGGACGGACAGACGTGCAGTAGATGTTGTTACAGACAAGAAAACAGTTTACAATGCAGAATGTGAGAAACACGGAAATGTTAATAACAGCTGAAGAAGGAAGCTTCATTTGGTGATTATTTTAGCCGGTTTTCTCCGCCCCTCAAGCTGTCTGTGTGCTGCTGTTTTCACAGTCCCTTTGGCTACATGAATCAACAAGAAACTCTGAGCTAGCTAGCACCCTACATGCTTAGAATACAAAGTTTTGATTGTGAAATAAGGCAGGCCTACATGCCTCTTTGGCTGAAAAGTTGTAAAGATACAACCAACATGAATTATGTACCAGTAAAGAGGTTTCCCACTGCAAGGGCACCATCACTGCACCCGTTCCTTTCTCCTACAGCAGAACGATAACAGGTTGTGTCCAACGTTTCTCCTGTGTTGACACAGTGCGGTGGTGGGATGTCTGGCTACACAAACTGTTTGCACCATAATGACGTGATGTTGTCTGGGTTGGTTAGTTTGTCAGTGTGGGTTCTGCTAGTCTCAGGAATTTGCACAGTCTAACCCAAGATGGAACATTCAGATCGGATGTTGTCAAAGGATGTACGGTCCTCTTCCTCCCGTTAATGTTTTATCAGTGCTCTTGTTCTCTGTTTTAGGCATTTGCCTTTTAATTAGACAAAGTGTTTCAGTCTAGACCAAAATGAGTAAAACCTGTTAATGAGACGAAATAAAATTGTGACTTTAATGTGTTTCATAATGCATCGTTTTTTGGCCCTGAATTCCATCTAAGTAGCATTGAAGGCTGATTTATCACTGAGGAACCCTGCTGGAATTTAGAGTGGAAGGGAGGAAAAATGGACCATCATTACCAAGGCTCAGCTTTATTGGTTTCCAGATGGAGGACTTATAAAATATTAATTGTCTATTGTCTTGGTGCATCGGAGAGAAGAAGTCTGTCCAAGGTGACTCAGATTTCCCTGTTAAGGTCTGGTGTGAACATGCATCTTGAGTGGGGGGTCGGGGGTGCTGGCTTTTGGTTTGACTGTTTCGGGATGGGGGCCGAGCCAGGGACGTTCTCAATGTACGACTAAACAGTACGCTAATGTTTGCTGTCGAAAACATTCGGCCGAGAAATAGGCGATGCACTTTAATTTGCCCAAAATGATGCAAAATTAAAAGAAAAACCATAAGAAAATCTAACAATATCGTTTTGGTCTGTTGCTTAGCTTGTTCCAGTTTCATCAAATTGCCCAAATGTTTGATACACTCGTATGTCTGTTTAGGCTGGTGAGATCCCACAAGTTGAAATGTGGGCTGTGCAGTTACGTCTGGATACCCTCCTTTTTGGAAATCAGGACTGTGTTGTAACTGTCCTTGACACTTATGTAGCCACTGATTGCCTCTGGAGTTGAAGGTTATAGGTCGTCCCACGCAAAACATAATAGAAAATGGCATCTCGCTAAACAACAGATGTAAGTGCAGTTATTTCAGAAACAGGCAGAAAAGACATCTTCACCATTCTTCGACTGGATTTGTGTGTGCTGGAGTCACATGTTTTGTTAAACTGATTGGCGAGTGGTTTTAGATAAGAGGGCATCCTGACACAACTGCAGAGCTCAACTTTTAAGCTCATAAGATGCCAGTGTTTCACCAGGCTTTTTGACATTTTGCGTCATTGTTTATGAATAATATGTTATTGGTTTGTGTAGGAGTGTGTACTTTCACTTAGAGAGGAGAGTTGATTAAGCGGCCCAGGTCACATTGTGGGCTCAGTCATTAAATGTTCTTACACACAGTGGGATTTTGTAATCATCAGTTTAATCTTACAGACAGGAAACAAAGTTTGAAGGCTATTTGTAACTGCTGTCAATCCCCCAGGCCTGAAAAATGTTACCTGACTGTCTTGAACAAGGAGTTTATGGTTGAATGAATCTTATCATTTCATGAATGCGGCCTGTTGTGTTTCCTCCTCAGAATGACTCTGTTTCATCTGTACAGAGTTTGCTCTCATTATTACTCACTGAGAGCAAATTAGCGTGTTCACCTGTTGTGCTGCTCTGCTTCTGTTTGTTGATCATCCTTCTGGGGACATAAATGAATATCTCTTTCAATTATTTAGAGTATTTAGCCTGAGCGCGATGCGTTTGGATCTCTTTTTACCTCATTGTTTACATGGGTTTACCACTTAAAGGGGTTGGGAGTTGTGCCTGTACAAACAACAGGATGTGATGTAACTATTCTCTGTGCTATACACTACGTACGTGCTAGCCTTGATTGATGTCACCTTGTCCAAGTCAATCCTTCCTGTGTACAATAGTCAAACAGCACAGCAGTGAAAGCACAAACCTTTGCTCAGTGGCATCCACAGAATCTTTGTGGAGCTTTTTGTCTAGAAACACCATTGTATTTGATTATGTAAAATCAGCTGGACAACATTCAACAGCCACTAATTAAAACTAGGATAGAACAGATGGCACACTGGTGAACTTGAGCATTGATTTATGTTCCATCCTGAACTGACATAACTTCATCCCAGTGGCGAGTGTGTGTCCTTGTGTATGTGGGTGCACTCATGTACATGTTTGTGTTTCAATGTGTGCATGCTGTGTGGTTTCTTGTACTTGTCTATTGTGTAGAAACTGGGTCAGTACAAACCCAATTCCCCCTTTACAGCAAGTGGAATTTTCCAGCAGCAATAGCTATTAAAGTTGTGAATAATCCATCACATCAGCTCAGACAAGGCCCACTTTCCCCTTAAAAAAAAAAAGAGAGAGAGAGAGAAATCCCAGCAGGGTCAGAGCACACAGTCAGGTGTTTGCAGCTCAAACATGGATGTCACTTCTCTGAAGCAACGCTCGCTAAGGCTCCAATCAGTATTCAGAGCAGCTGGATGGCTGAGCCCTCTGCAGACTGACAAGAGCAGAACAGAACGTATTCTTGAATGCCAACTGATAAATTATGGCATACGGCTGAGCAGAGTGGAGCTACACTGTCATTTTGCAGAATACTAAACTTTTTAATTCCCAAAGAATTGGTCAGCAATAAAGATTTGTTGCATCTGAAAAAATAAAAAATAAATAGCAATCGATACAAAAACTGCTTAAGGATGGGGGGCAGGGATGCAAACTCAGAAGGGGGAAAATTGTTGTGAAACACCTTAGAGGGACTGGATAATTTTAAGTGTTATGTTTAAAATGTGGATTTACAGTCCTTTAAGCTGTGTGTGTGTGTATGTGTGTGCGTGCGTGCGTGCGTGTGTGTGTGTGTGCGTGCGCACAGCTGGCTTTTGTTCAGTATTGGAGACTTTCTCTACCATTAACACTGACCTTATCAGGACCTCTCGTCCTCCTGGACAGTCCCAACCCTGATCCTAAGCCAAGGTCTTTCACAGCCACTGCTTTAAGTTACTGGGTTTGATTGTAAATAAACCATAGCTAGAGGGTTCCTTCTTATACAAACTGGAGTGCCTTTCTTTTGTTTCATCACTTAATTGTTCGTTGATTATGTAACTGTGCCAAACATGGCGACACCTCTTGGTGATGTCAGCGTGGCTGTCCCTGCCCTGCCTTCAGGTGCTGTTTGCACAGAATGAGAACTCAGAAACTAAAACATGGTTCAGTGTTCAAATAAGAAGCACACATCACACTCCAACTCTGATAAACACAGTATTTATTTATTTAAAACAGGTTTTCATGTTTTCTCAGAATTTGTTTTCTCTCTTGATTGAGAGCTCTCCACTTCAGTTGCTGTCACAGACACCACTATTGAAAGATAATGGAGATTTTTGATGTCAGGGCTACGCTCGGCGTCTGCTTTGATGCAGGAAACTGTTGAATCAGAGCACGAATGCAGACAATTAAAAACAAAATCGTGCTTTTTTCTTTAAAGGTCAGCTCTAGTGTTATTCAATCTTTTTTCTTCATTTGATCTTTTATTAAGGAAAAAAAAAACAAGTCATTAATATGTATCAGTTATCAATATTGACTAAAGGGAAACATTTAATTTTGATACATTTTTCAACCACATATCCCAGCTCTTGATAAGATTAAGGATGTCAGTTATAAATCACGGATAAATGGTTCCACCGAGAGCATTTTTTGCTCTGAGTAGATAAAGTCATATCTAGCTGAAAGGGTTATCAATCATGGAAATAATTAATGTCAGCTGATCTCTATTACGTGCTGCGAGAGCGTCAGTATTTACTGTACACCGGCGTCTTGCAGCATTACCTTACAGAGATCAGTCTTACATGCTGAGAATGAGCTTCCCTCATTCCTGCCTGCCAGACTCCATAAAAATGTTGCTAGGCAACCTCCACAGTAAGTGTGATAGACAAAGCCTTGCACCTTCTCCAGCAGAGTCATGATTCACAGACACATGGGTAGCACTTCCTTAGTTACAAAACCCGAAGCGTGAAATACATTTACAAATCGAGAGTAACACAGGAAATGGAGAAAAAAGTGCAAGTGCATTTGTGGTTTTGATGCTGTGGCGTAATTGGCTGAGGGATGATCAGGAGTTATTTTCCCGCACCGGAGGTCTGCTAGCAAACTTCTGAGAGCCTTTAAAATAGCCTGGACCTGCACCTTTTTTTTTTTTTTGGCGATTCACATGAAGGGGATCTCTCTCTCTCACGTGCATGCCATGTTTCCATGGCAACAGCACCAACAGGAGCCAAGACTGACTGGTTGATGCAAGAGCTTGAAGCAGATGCGTGTGTGTTGTCAGGAGGAGTTCCCAGTGCAGAAGAGTGTTAAATCATTACAGGCTTCCCATGTTGTAGAAAATCTACTCCCCCCCCTTTTCTGTATTTTTTTCTCTGACAGACTGAAGTCGCCTGCTGCTGCACCGTCAGCGCGGCTCTGTTAAGGACACTCAACATTAAACATGTCCTCACTCAGACCCAGTCATGCGAAGGAGAAATAAAAGAGAGGAGGTGGGAAAGCTCTACAGGAGACAAATCCCTCCTCTGTTTGATGCCTTGATGCTAATCCACAGTGAAAGAACGTCATGTCTGTCCTCCTACACCACGTCTCTCCATTTGCCTCTCGTCCTGCCTCGCTGTTACCTCAGCCCTGCCTTTTGTTTTCTTCTCTTCCTTTGACTTGCATCGCCTTTTCCGTTTGGACTCAGCGTTTTTGTTTTTGTCTTCCCCCCCTCCTACTTTTGACATCTCGTCAATGCATCTCTGCAATGTGCCACTTTTTCTTTACTCTCCTCTCCCTGACATTTCACTTCAGGATGTGGATTTTGGATTTATGACTGTGAATCAAGGTGTTGCTGAAGGGAAACAAACATGCACAGCCAAGTATTCCTTCAGGACAGGGACGGCACAGCGAAGATAAGCACAACAGCGGGTGGGTGTCAGGGGTGTAACCGGACGAGGGCGTCAAATAATTAGATAAATGCTCATCGCAGTTTCCTAGATCACCAAGTGAGGATTTCAAATTGCTTCTTTTTTCCATCCAACGGTCCAAAATGCAAAAAAGCAACTTCGATCCTGATATTTAATAGTGTGAAAACCCACTTTGGTTCTTGAAAAAAAGGTTGATATTATTATACTGTAATCAAAATATTTGTTGATTTAATTGTCTTTGGGTTAATGAAGGAATCAGTTGTCACACCTCTAAATGGGACATCAGGATCCGTGTAATCCTGTTCTGTACCTGTATTCAGACAGAAGACCAGAGGTGGGCGTGGCTTATGTCATAAACTAAATTATGCAAGCTTCACAAATTTTTTCTCAAGTGTTTAATAACCATGTAAACAGGGAAAAAAAAGAAATCCAGCCCAAAATCTTCATGAGTAAATGAAACGAGGGACCACAATAAAACCAGCTTGGTCCCAGCACATGTTGATGAGCTTCTAATAAATCAGCAGTGGTGTGATGGATGCTGTTTTGATTTGCCCAGTTTTGCTGTAGCCTCGTCTTTGTTCACCATCGTTACTCTTTCATATTCACAGTGTTTGCGCTTGTTTCGCTTTTGAAGGCATGACTTCATCAGTAATTTAAAAAAAAAAATCAAGTGCCTTGCATCGCTAAAAGAAATGACTGCGGAGAAGTAAAAACAACAAGTTTTAAACTTTGTTTTGATGTAAAGATTCTGTGAGTACTTGAAAGATTTGCAGCTACCTGTGTGACACGCACCGACCAGTCTCCACGCTGCAGTGGGCGGGGCATAGAGTGAGCCTGGCGCCCCCAGCGATTCATGGGCCCATCACTGTTTTGGTTTGTTTGTTGTCAGCTGTGGTGTTGTAATCTCTGATTTACTTATTAGTGCTCAGGTGTTCATTGTTTCTGGAAGAAATATGTGCTGTTAGTGGGAGAAACTATCCCGTGATGTCATAGATCATTTGAATGACATCAGTGAGGACAGACCCACTGGGCTGAAACGGCTTTCCAGATCAGGAAAGTGTCCAAGTGCTCCCATCCTCTTTTCCATTTTTCTCTGAAAACTCAGAGTGCACCCCCCCCCCCCCCACACCAGATCTGTTTTAACGACATTATGAGAGATGATGGCAGCACAGTTTGACAGTTTGGCTTCTTCAGGCTACAAATTCTTGCACCGCCTCTTATATTTTGTCAGAAATTCCCTGCTACTTTCACAAGACGTGACAGTAACAGCAAGTGTGGTCTCCACTAGGCTGCACGCATGCACCAAGGAGAGGGGGATTCTTCTCTGCTGCAGGAGACTGACATGTTGACAGTACATACTGGGATCTTTGCTCTAATGTGTCTCCTCACCGTGACAACCAGTTTAGCACCCAGTCACATCTCGTAGACTTCATCCGCTTGTCAGTTTCACAAACCAGCTTCAATTACAGAAATGTAGTCCAACGTGACTCTCGTTCCTGTCCCCCTCAGCTATGGAGTTTCATGAGAACCTCCATGACTTGGCGGTGAAGGAAGGGTTAAAGGGACGGAAGCTGCACAAGGCGGTGGAGAGCTTCACGTGGAACATCACCATACTGAAGGTGAGCTTTTCATTCACACAACAATGCTGCTCTACTCTCATATCTGTATTATATTAAATGTCCTGTTTCAGGAACTTGCAGCTGCCACTTTGCTCTAATTTGAAACATGATTGCGGTCACATGCCTGCATGACAGAGGGATGTAATGGCTGTAGTAGATGTGCAGGGTTTTTTTTTTATATTGTGGGCTGGTAACATGTGGCTTGTTATAACAGCATGGAGAGGTGTGAAGAAAATGTTAATCGTAAATTGTATTTCACTGATTTCTAGTCCTCTTGAACATGACTAAGAACAGATCAGCAAGCATGTGTACACACACATCTCTCTCCATGTGTACAAGTATGAGTGTCTATTAGGGAAATAAACAGAAATAGAGCATGTTAGATTCATAGTAAACATGAATTACTCAGACTGAAGGTAGGTCGAGTGTCACGGTATTGGAATCTCACACACACACACACACACTACCTCCAACTGTCTTCCTAGTAGGACGTTGTGTGTTTGTAAAGCAGGAGGGTATTTTTTCCCTTCCTCTTCTTCCTCCTCTTCTCATTTCAACCTCCACTGTAAACACAAAGGCCAACCACTGATGAATGATCTTCTGCACGGGCGTTTGTAGTATTTGCACGTTAATTAAGACAACCTCACGCGTAACGCCGGAAGAGTTTATACTGTCCTCAAGCAAGTGTGTGTGACTCTGCTGCCAAATTTGTGCGCGCGCGTGCGTGTGTGTGTGTGTGTGTGTGTGTTACGTCTGTTTAATCTGGGGGCTCAACTGATATGGATCTTAGTGTTGGCAGGCTGGTTCTGTACTGTATATAGAGACACAAGCTCATCCAGTGAGTTCATTAGGATTGAATAATGGCTAATATCCAAATGTTTTTAATGCGGTAGACGATAAAGGAGCTCGTCTGCAAAACCACTTTGGGACACCACTCCCCTATTTATCCTGTGCTGTTAGTTATAGTCCCAGAACGACATTAACATGATACATTTGTGGAAAAAGTCTAATAATAGCTAATACATCAAGTCGTGCCTTTTTGTGATCCATTCCTCCTGTTATATTGACAATATTTATTCAAACCAAATCAATAATGCTTTGTGGCTAATGGCTAAAAGACGAGGTTGATATTAAAATGTAGGTCAAATTAAACCCTATATTTCACCCCCTCCCCCACATGGGGAGAGGTTGTTTTTTTTTTTCCGCCCAGGTTTCTTCTGGTGAATTGTCAGACAACCACACATCCTGGTACCAACGTTTGGTCCTGTTACTCACTGTAACTTTTAACATGAAATTGGTGCTGTTTTGCGAATGAAACTATGACAAATTCCATGGTACTGAAGTTTTTAAACAGGGCTGAGATGTATTTTTCACCCCTGAAAGTACCACACAGGTATCTGCTGTACTTCTGAAGTTATGAGAGCTCGAGAATGCTGGAAGTGTTCTTGGAGGTTCTATAAGTCATCATAGTATTATGGTAGAAATTTAGTGTACAAATAAAATCAGCTGTTGCATGTTGCACACTGAGACACGGGAGCAGCATTTAAATGTGCCACCACGATTAGGAGGGAATGTCTACAAGCAGCTTTACACTCTGCTCTCATGTCTTTTCCCCTCAGGGCCAGGCAGACCTACTGAAGCACGCCAGGAGTGAAGTCCAGGAGAACCTCAAGCAGATCCATTACGCCGCACTCACCTGTAACCTGAGTAAAGAGCGAGTGGTGAGCGGCTCCACCGAGTCAAAGAGCAGACGCAGCCTGGAGGCCATTCCTGAGAAGGCCATGGCAGAGGAGGAGCTCACTGATGAGGACAACTAAAGTCCTGATCTCAGACCTCGTCTCTGTTCCTGCCACCTGAGCTAGAACGCTGTCTTTCTCCATCCTCTCCTCTTGGCATCACTATTGTGAAAACACACACACACACACACACACATTCCATTCAGAACATTCCTGTATCCCAGCTGAAACCTCTCACAGCCTTCTGCCTTCTAACCATCCATAAAATAGCACCAGAGTTCCAGACACGTCCCACCCTGGTCCAGCTCACACACCCGTCTCCACGATGTCCAGCTGTCTGGAGGGGATTCATTTGAAGTCTGAACAAGTTCAGGTGTTAGTTCTGAAAGCCTGGGCATTTCTTTCGATCTGATGCTGAATTGCCATCATGGACACCCGTGGTATTAATGCCAAATCTTAACACACAGCAAAAAAGAACCAGGAAAAGGGAGAATAACAAGATTGATAAATTAACGTGTCTAACAATTGTCAGAGTCCATGAACTGAATCTCCACATCGTGCCATTAAACTCTCATTACCTGCTGTTCATGTTACAGTGGATTTGTTGCCCTTCATCTTGATGCCACGTGTGACACGTCCTCGGTGGACCGTGACGAAGAAGAGACCAGAGAGATTTCATAAAGCACAATATTGGAGCTATGAATGTAAAAAGGGAACAAATAGAAACTAGAAGTTGTTGCAACAAGATGGGAGTAGAAAAGTCCCAAAAAAAAAACACACACAAAAAAAAAAAAACAAGAACGTGAGAGTAGAGTTGTTTACAATCCTGAACCTGTTCATGTTCCTCTCTGCCAAAATAGTATATTATACTATGTGTACATACGGAGTTTCCTGTTACCTTTTTTCTGCAGAGTGCATCCTTTTATTATTGTACACTTGGAAATAAGATTTATTTTATAAAACTATACAAACATGTCCGTGGAATAGCAAAGTTTTATTTGTGTGTACATGTCTGGAAATAAGGTCATGGCTGGCAAAGGGACGTCGGCTCTGATGAGTCGAGACAGGATGATGTATTCACACTGTTGATGTGCAAGGAACAGCCCCAAATATCCCAACCAGCAACAGCAGAAGAAGAAGAAACTACAACTGGATTTTGGAACATTTCAAATTGACATCAAGACCTTGTGTTTATTTTGGGGGTGGGGGTGGGGGTCTTCTCGTGTCAGGGTGCCAAGAGCGTCATTGTGCTCTGAGTACCAGGCATTTCACCCCAAACTCTTAACTTTACACTTTTCTTTTCCTTTCAACCCATAAAAAGTTAGTTATGGCAACTTTAATATTTTTTCCAGATGTGCTCCAACTAATAAAATACTCCACTGAAAATCAGCTTCATTTGGTTTGAAAAAGTCCTTCCTTGTTTGCTTGCAAACATTTGTTTCAGCCGAGGCGAATTACCAGAGCCAAACAAGACCAACGCACATCCCGACCGCCAACTTTCAACAGGAGTTTGAGTAGTAAAACAAACGAGGGTTTTGTTCAGTGTTTAGTTAAACTCCTTGCTCACATGAAGATGTTTGTCCGTCCAGTACGTGGACCTTAGCCATGTTTCGTCTTACAGTTTGTCACTAGGAGTCTTATCTGTTACCACTGTTCATTACACCAGCCTTGAGATGACTCGATCACTTCCCGTCTGTTTCCAGGATGCGAGTCGTGACTTGGCTCGTTTTCAGCTCAAGACGGGTTGAATAGCTGAAGAAGATGTTCCCGTCACAGGAATCAGCCCCGTACTCCTCCCTGTTACGACAGCACGGCGCCAACAACCGTTTGTGTTTTTGAGACCCGGCTGACCGCTAGTTAGCTTAGCATAGTGGATGGAAGTGAATGGGAAGTGTTAGCATACCTTTGGCAGAAGTCATCAAATACACTGTACTCCAAAACCTCATTTGCCTGCATTAATAGAACTATGGTTGTGTATAAGCATTCATTGCGGAATGATTGTGTTGTACATAGACGTCTTACTGAGGTATGCTAACCTGGCCACTCACTTCCATTCACTGTGCTAAGCTAACTAGCGGTCAGCTACCTTTTAGCTCTGAGGGCCATGTTATGTCAACAAGTATGACAAAATACAGACATCCTGAGATCATTTCCCTTTAAAATCTGTTCTTTATATTATTTGCTGTAATTGTTGCCCTGTGCATTATTCTGACACTAATCCAAAACTATAAACCAGCGAATTAACACCAAAAAAAAAGGAAAAACAATTCTCCACAAGAAGAACCAGATTAGCAGTTTTCTCAAACTTGGGACTGCAGCTCAAAACTTTGATCTCTACTTTGAGTACTTTGTACTCTAAATGGTTGCAAATACTGCCGACCCCTGCAGATCACACAACCGATGAGAAGTAGCTGCGTTGAAGCATTGTGGCAGTTGCTGACATTTGTAATTGTTGTTTCGTAAATGGAAACAGGCATTTGAGCCGCACCGTTTCATGTCCCTGTCAAGCCCTCCAAAAAAACAAACAACCCCAAAACATTAAACAATGTTGGGTAGGTCGCGTGTCCTGTATGTTGTGTAATTCCACTATTTGAATAAGTGATGTTCTGCTTCTCATCACAGCATCCTGTAGCGTCAGCGTTCTGAGCACTCACTCTCACACCAGACGGAGGCTCGGGTCAGCTGACTCCAGCTCCTTCTCAGGCACCAGCTCCATATGGGAGACCCCATCATGTGCTCTCTTCCTGCCCGCTGATTAGCTCTCTCCTTCCTGCAGCAACCCGGTCGATGCTCCCCCTCTTCCTTGACTCTTCAGCTCTGTTATTCCCTGCAGGCTGCACCATGCTGGACTCACCTTGATCCTCACTTCTCTGTTGTTGTCTTCAATGAAAACTCCCTCACATCCTCACCGTCAGGCCCTTATCTTTCTATCTGATGATCGGTTTCTTATCCAAAACATTGAAGGAACATCCAGACAAGAGGATTCTCTCCTCACTGCTGCACTGGGGAGCTAACAACTACAGAGACTTGCTAGTTAGCTTAGCACCAGGAGTGGGAGTGAGTTGGAAGTGTTAGCATACCTCTCCAATAAATCATCAAATACAGTGCACTTTTCTCTAAAACAATAACTGCCTGCATTAATATCACATTTGCTATCATACAACAATCCAAAATTTTGCAACACTGTTGTCAGATGTCAGAACTTAATTTCCTGACACAGCGCTTCACAAGCCCCAGCCGAACAAAAACAAAACATTCGCAGACAACTAGAGGAGCAACTGCTGCTAGTCATGGCCGACTTGATAAGAGAGAATGTCCTCTGCGCCTGATCTGTTTGGTAACCTTTCAAGGAGGTATGCTAACACTTCCCATCCACTATCATTCATTGTGCTAGGCTAACTAGCTCCCAACAATGCCCATACCGAGGAGAGAAGGATATTTATCTTTTCTGGCAAATAAGCATATTTCCCTACAAGGTTGAAGAGATCCGTGGTTGGTGTGTGTGTGTGTGTGTGTGTGTGTGTGTGTGTGTGTGTGTGTGGCCGAACAAGAAGGTGAGTATTTATGTTCAAGGACAGAGACACCTCGTCCTCACTTTCTCAGCTGTTTTCCTCAAGCTGAAAGAGACGAGGCATCAGTATTGATTAGTTCCCCGTGTGTTGAGTGAGGAAGGGAACGCCTGGGGAAATAAACCTTCAGCTCCTTTGAGCACACACATGCACGCGCACACACACACACACACACACACACACACATGCACGCACAGTCACAGCTGTGTAGTTACTGGCCAGCACATGTAAACTTGAGAGTAAATTATGTTTGCTTGACTGCAAAAGTTCCATCGTCATCCAGGCCTGAGAACGGTCAGGAGATCTGGACGTGTGTGCGGGTGATTGCTGATTGTTTCCATCGTAATGAACTTGAGCTGCTACACGCGACAACACGCTTCTTCAGGTTTACGGAAACGAAAGACAGAACTCTGACAAATAAACACAGACTGTTTCAAAAAGGTTTAGAAATGAATACCTCATTCTAACGTGTGAGGCAGCAGAGTGAGTGAGTCATGTTGGCTTTTTTTGGGTTCTTTTTTAAAAATCATTTCACAATAAAACACGTCAATTAACTCAATGTGCATCTACTAGGGATGCGTTCAACACACAACCCCAGGTTGGATTTTCTGGCTCCAGAAGGAAACCATGGTTAGTTTTGGTGCTCGCTCGTCTGATCCTCCCTGAGAAAGTCCAGGCTCTCGTGCAGCAGCGACTGTCAATGACAGTAAAATGCAGCAGTAGTTGTGTATGTTTATGTTATTAACTTATCTAATTGATCTACCGGTCTTCATGTCAATTAATCTTTATTATGCTTGGTAAAAGCCTTACTACCTATTAATGAATGCTTATTATAAGCAACTCAATATCGAGCTTTTTCTTCTAGTTTGGCACAAACGTCCACTGGGATGAACCGACAGGACTTCAGGGGGTCAGAGGTCACTGAGACATGACATGCAACCACGATAGTTTCTCCTTGATGTTCAAAACCAAACAAAATGAAGCCGTGACACAGGCTGAAGCACGGGCTTGCCGAACTGTTGCACCCATGGTATCCATGTACGATCACGTAGTAGAGGAAAACATTTGGCAAAATAGTAGTAATAGTCATAAGTAGTAATACTGTGAAAAAGGCTGGCAGGGTCCCGCTCTGGAGTCGTGTCACACTCTTCATTCCCAGTGTATTTAATGCCAGATTTTTTTCTCCCCTTTAAACCCAAGTTCTCGTCTTATCTGGGGTTGAAAGGCTGGCTGTTGACCCGCCGCTGGAGAAGCTGTGTAAACACCGCTGTTCCTCCCACTCATTTACCTCAACAATCCGCATGTAAAGAACACGCAAACTGACCAGGATCGCTCTCTAATGGTCTCAAAGGCTTTTGCGTCAACATCAGCACGTCACTGAATGTTGATACCGTTTCATGGATTTAAAAGTCAGAACTGAGGGTTTCTTTGCACTTTCCGAGCCACAGATTTCTCTCGTGAGGACCCAGTGAACATTGCTCCCTGACATATTTAATGTCGGCGCTGCATGTCGTTCTGAACCCTGTCTGACCGCCGTCCAGTCACCAAATCATTCTCTGTGGCTGTAAACTGTCCAAACACACACGCGTGGCACTGCTTTGATTTCACGTTCAGCATTTGAGAGTGATGGTGGAGGTTTTGGATGGTCAGCTGGTGGAGCTGCAGAGACTCGCTCGCTCCTGAAAGTCAGCAGCGCGGTGAAGATGAATGAAAGGACGGAAGGATTTGCCCGGGCTCCACTGGCGTGTCTGAACTTAAATCATGGGGCTGTTTACAGTGGAGTGGTGGCACACAAATGAGCTGTGCGGAACATGTTTGGACAAGGGGTAACACAGAAGGCTGTGCCGAGCATGTTTGGATGAGAGTCGTGTCACTGTGCGGTGTGACGGTTCCAGTGCTGGCAGAACAGTCCGTGCCTCTGCTGCCAAATGAGGCTGACACACGGCTGACATCCTCCAGACACCTTTTACAGATGAGCTCCCAAATGAACTAAAGGTCAGTGAATGCAACTGTGTCCCTCCCTCTCTCTAACACCACCTTCTACTTTCCTCTCAGGTTATTGATCCGCCCTCCATCTCCTCTACCTAACACTCTCATCTCCTCGTTTGGCCTCATCAGGAGGGAGTGACCTTTAATCCTGCAGTAAACCCATCAGAAATGGAACATGTGGCATGTCAGCTGGGGGGCAGGTTTGTAAGACGTGCTGTCGAAATTAGGGCTGGACTGATACAGGACTTTTTGGGGCTGATGTCGATACCCATACTAACTCTTTCCCTGCCGCTGACAAGATTTTCCGCCATTTACGAGGTAGCAACTGCACGTCTTGTGATAGAGGGTGATGTTGATGCTGTGGTCCTCCAGGGGGCCTGCGGCGCTGCACCAGGCCGCCTCAGGAGGGCCTGACACAGGCAGAGGGGGCGGACAGTTGTGCATGGGGGCGGTGCAGCCCTGTTAGAACAACTTCTTTGTAGCATTCAATCAAAGTAATCACATGGGGGGAAAGGGAAAAAAAAACTTAAATCATAAACACAAACACGCATAGCGAACCATCAAGTCGGTGCTGCAATATTTTTAAAAAGAAAGTAAAAACTTCGACATAAATCATCTGGGACAAATGAGAAGTCCATTAACGGAGCCGAGCTGAAACGAGCTAATGGGCTAAAAATGCTAAATCATCCCTGGTTTTTAAAATGATTTACTGTTACTCAGACAAAAAAGGGTAGTTTGAAGATCTTTGAAGGAAATAGTGGTATTTCATAAATGGATTAATGGATGGACCACCGTTCAATAATAAAACAGGTTTCAGCGGTTTACGGTTGGCGGCAGTCTCTGCTGCAGTATCTCTGCTGCTAGAGGAAGTAACCCCGAAGCTTGTGTTTTTATGGTTGTGCGGAGACAGATGTTGATACATGTAAGCTGCAGCTCATCATGGTCGGAAGGCCGAATGCGACGCACAGAACAGAGGCGGCGCGTTCTGATGCCGCTCATAAATCACTTACATCTGCCCCTGGTGGCCTCCGCACACGCAGTCAGCTCAGCTTTTATTTGCTGAGGTTTTTTTTTTTAGACCGTGGCTGCTCGCCACCAGCTCCGTGTAACACAGGCGAATTAAACTGTTCCCAGTCTTGACATCTGAAAACCTTAACAGCGAAACATCTTTTACAGGAATAAACTAGAGCCGTCCGCTCGTTTAGGGTCCGTGGGGGGCTTCGTTTTCTGAAAACACGTGAGCGCTCAGTAAAAATCATTCAACAGTCGTACAAGTCAACCTGTAAGTTGTTAGCTGAGGAGCAGGGATGCTTGTTGACACGTGGAGCTGCGCTACAGCGCCACTTCAACCTGAGCTAACTTGTTTCCTTGCTGTTTACTTGTTTATCTCTCAGCAGGTTTACGCCAAAACTACCAGGAGGGTAGATTCTTTTTCACTTCGCTGAACATTGTGAGATAGGATCATTTTAGCATGAGTTCAACAGGAAATGTAACTTGGACATTTATTAAAAAAAAAAACCATCTGGAATATTTACAGTGATAATTTCTGTTATTTCGAGGGAGTCTGATGATTGAACCCTGTGGATATTTCTCCGGAGCCCAGGAGCGGCCATGGAGGAAACAGAAACACAAATTTTGAGGCCATATTTTAAGACATAATTTGCTCCCAGATTTAGTTATTTTGAGACCACGAGATGAGATCACTTGACTCTACACTTAATTTACTTGTGTAAAGTTAAATTTTAACTCGTGACCTCAAAATAATTCAACTGAGGGAAAAAAGTTGTGCCTGGAAAGGACAACTTTCTCTCTCTAGGACGCCTCCAGGGACCCCGACCAAGGGGTCGATGTTGATTCAGTTGCTTTTTAAAAGCAGAAACTTGTTACCAACGTGTTCCTGAATCAAGACGCGAACGTATTTTAACGTGGGTTTTTTTGGAAATATGTCCAATTATATACGTTGGTCTCAGTTGCTGATTTGCATGCATGAGAGAAGAGCAGGCTGTTGGTGTGAACCAGGATGGACTGAGTCGGTTTAACGTGCAGCATCAGGAGAACGTCGCCTCCACGGCCACTGGCCTGCTGTCAGGTCATTACCTGCGGTGAGACCTTTGGCGGGGCCGCTGCAGTCATGGAGCAGCAGAGCGCTCACGGCGAGACTCGTGCTAAGACCCGACACTCCCTCTTCAACTTTCACCAGGATCAGCACAGAGTCCCGATCCTTTAAGGGATTCAAAGCACATGATTATGCCTGGATTTGGCCGTGTCATGTTACCGACTCACTGATGAAAATGGTAGACAGTATGATCGAATATCCAGATGTCAAAAATATTAATTTCCTTCTATGTTACCTTACAAACACTGAGGGTTTTGTCACTCAGCGGAGTTGCCAGGTAAAACAAAGGTTTAACTGAAACTCCTCTCGCGATCCCAGGCTGGATCGACGCCACCAGGTCCTCGTCATCAGCAACAGCAGCTCTCGAGATGAGAAGATGGAAATGCAGACAGCGCTCACAATGAGGATGCAATCGCGCAGGCTCGCCTGCTGCTGCCCCGTTTATTAGCAGCTAAACTGTGTGGCTAAAATGTTGGCGAGTGCAGGCCAGCTTCTCCAGAATTCCGGAATGCTCCTTTAAAAGAGCCTTCCTTGGGAAATCCCACTAAGTTGCTCGCTACATCTAGTTCCTCAACCTTCCGCTCAAGATGTCTTTGCCTGGAGGCATCCGGCCTGGTGAACATCAACTACACACACACACACACACACACACACTGAGTTACCTTTCCCACCACCATTCATATCTTTTCTTAGTGAATATTTCATGCTCTGCTAGTCACTAAACTGCCTGTCCCAGAGCGCCGTCTCTCCCCTTTGTGGGAAGCGAGGTTGCTCTTCTAAAGCACTTAGTGCCTCTGCAGCAGACTGAGTGTTGCTATGATCATGACCAAGTCATGAGCCCCACAGCGCAGCTAACGGAGGGGAGACGGAGGGGGCAAGACGTGCTCACTGGGTCAGGAAAGACGGAAATCCAAGAAATCAGGCCTCTGCTGTGGGTAACTCAGCAGCCAATCAGCACGTTTCAAAAGCTGGAAGGGTGAGATATTTTTGGCGTGATCCTCTCCAGAGATACTTAATGGAAACTGTATTTATATCACCAACAGCTATCAGGACGCTCTCTTTTACAAGCCGGCCCGTTAAACTGTTTTATGCTCTCAAGCTAAGAATTAAGCTTTGAGTGCTTTTTTATTATTTTTCTTTAAACTATTGAAGGAACCTTGAACCGGCTCAGACTGATCAACTGATATTTTACACGGAAGCAAATGCAGATAATTCACATTCTCTCCCAACAGTTTAAAGCCTTTAAAATGTCTGCACGCTGAGCACGGCTGATACCAGGGATGCGGCGACGTATCCGCCGTGCCAACTACCGTCGGCCTATCGACAAATATGACGGCGGGAATGATTTCATTTTTCCTCAGAGACGGAGCCCCGAAAGGTTGAAAGACGTAGTGTCGTTATTATTATTTTTTTTAATGACGCTTTTTGTTACATTAGCAAACACGGAGGGAACATCAACAAAAAGAACACAAGCTGACAAACTAAAACCATCAGAATCGTACAAAACCACCCCAAAAAAACCCACACAACCATTGTTATCAGCTACTGTATCAGCCACATTTCTCTGAGAGCAAACAACAACAACTTATTTTGTATTTAATAAAGAAGTTCACAATCAGTTAAGTCAAATTAGTTTTGGTGAATCACTGATGTCCGCGTGCTAGCTGGTGTTTTTGGTGCTAGCTGCCTCCACTCATCATGCTAAGCTAGTCAGTGAGTGATGCTGCTATCACTAACAATACCAGAGTAATCCTTTCAAAGACAAACCTGTCCTGCTTCTTGTCCAGAATAAATCCCCATCCCATTGTTTTTGGAACATTCCCGCCACATCTGAACTGTGCCGTTGCTGAAAAAGTGAGGACGTTGAGTTGGCAGAAGTTTCAGGAAGGAAACGGCGTTGAATGACCTGTTGTTATGAATAATGTCACACGGCGACCCGCACTATTTCTCAGCGTGTGACACAATAACCACTTGTTCTTGCTATTGAACATTGTGGCTCTGTTTGGACTGGTGCCACAACTCTACTGTCAGGACTTTGCTTCCCCTTGCCAGCTCCCCAAACAAACTCTGCCTCTCTCTTCTATATATAATGGCGCCTTCATTCTCGGACAAAGCGTCGACTAAAGTACGCGAGGTGACAGCAGCTGATGTAACGTTCATCTTAACCGGTTTGCTCAGAGGCACGTTGGCAGCGTCGGAGCTCTTTGGAGCCGCCTGTATCTGACACCATTACTCATGCTGGCCTCGTCTGGACCAAAGGTTTAAGAGCAACATTGTACGGCGCAGCTCTTACGGCGGAGGAATGACATCCATTCTCAATCCAAGCAGGTTGAGGCTGCGCCGTCCGTAAAGAAGAGCGATTGCCTCTTTTCCTTTGACGTGATTAGAGCGCTCGGCCAACCAATAAACTCTGAGACAGATATTAATGTAATTGCTGAAGCAGCTGGTTCCTGTCTGTGCTACGATCCATCGCTTGAGGGGAAAAATAAGAGCGAGAGAGAGAGAGAGAGAGAAAGGGAAACCATATAGTAAAATAACCGCCTGTTAAGTTCCAGAAGAAGAGCGAGTTCCAGAACAGCCCAGCATGAAGGCTAATTCGCTGCTTCAGTTCAAAATATTGGGGTTTATTTGGATGAGTATTGGTGTTTCCTGCCACTGTCACAGCAGGTGAACGGTGATTGAACTCACGTCTGCGTGAGAGTGAATATTATCAGAATATTTGTCCCCATCGCTCTGAGTTTAGGTGTCAAATTTTGCCCGTTTTAAAGAAACGCTCCAACTTCACAAGACAAATTACGGTCCATCCTCTGCAGAGCCAGCCAGGGAGCAGACACCCTCCTCTGTGCTGCGCCAGGGAGCTGCAGGCGCTGGACGACTGCTAGTTAGCTTAGCACAATTATTGGTAGTGGATGGGCAGGTTAACATACCCTCGTTAAAAGAAATACAAGGCCCTTTTCTCCAGAACGGTCTCTGCCTGGATTAATCACACTAGCGCTGAGCAGAATATCGGCTACAAACTTTAAAATAAATAAATAAATGAAACATTCAGAATGAGACTCACGTCCAGAATTGCCGTTGTAAATTTGTCCAACAGAATAAAACATTCACTGATGACAACACGAGCGAATGCTGCTGCTCATGGCCGTCTTGGTAAGAGAGGATTACCTCTGGACAAACACAAGATCCTGAACCTGGTCTGACAGGGCAAGACAGAGGTATGCTAACCTACCCATCCACTACCATTCATTGTGCTAAGCTAAATAGCAGTCAGCTACTGCACATACAGTGGAGAGAAGGACGATAAGCGCATCTCTCCGTGTCATGCGTGCTGCCAGCGTGTCCCACAAACATTTGACTTGCATTTCTCCATCTTGGGAGGAAAACCTGAAAACGTCATTAAACAGTAAAATACTTTCATTTGTATCGTTCTGTAATGGCACCAGGGCTGTGCAGAGGGGCATACCTTACTAATTTAATATCATCTATCGGTTTAATTTTTTGAATTTACAATCATAGGAATGTTTTTTTGTCTGTTTGTTATTTTTTTCAAGTTACAACTTATAAATGCTCCTCACCTTTGACTGCAGGCCCACATGACTCAGCCTGACTGGATCACACCTTCGTCTTCAAGCCAACCAAGTAGGTGATGGTCGAGAACGCCTCCGAACATCTCGGCTTAGTAGCGGAAGCATCGACTTTTCTGTGGCGGTCAACCACTGACACCTGGTGGTCACGCAGTGGTAGTGCACATTCAGTGCGCCGACTCGGGGTTCTTGGACTCACAGCTGAATCAGCTGTCCGCACAGCATTTCCTATTCTAAATATGGCCGTGACCTGTTTTAATGTTTAATGTTCCTCATTTCTAGGCCGAGCAGATGCTGCCGTCAGCACATTGCCGATGCAGATTAATACCGCGTCTGCTGCAGTTTGGCTGCTGTGGGTCTCACGCACCTTCACGTGTTCCTCGTGGCTTTCCGGGGTCACATTGTCTCTTTGGGTCAAGTAGAGGTCAAAATAATAACAAGCCATAATTTGCACGACACTATTAGAAAATGAATGGAGAGACAAGAGTCTGTTTAATACAAACACGTGATGTGCACATCCGTCTAATGTCCACTAGATGGCAGGTGAAGCTCATGTACCCGCCCCTCGGTCTCACTCCCCCAAAGCTGTTTATAAGTTTTCAATCTAATCATGTCTTATTCTTCCGGGAGCCGCCTCCCAGAGTATCACACCTGCCCACTTCCTTGTTGCCTTCACGCCAGGAGAACTGTAACCTGCTCCCACAATGCACTGCAGCTCCCCTCTGTGAGGAAACGCAGTAGTGGCACTGTGAGCATATGGCATGTTCCTCCAAAAAAAAAAAAAAATCTGAAAAAAAAAGAGCCAGAAGTAAAGCTTTACTATGAAATGCATTATGTAAATGCTGACAGGTGCTGAGGCTCGTGGGGAGTGAGGGTTGGTGAAGTCTCTGAGATGTGAGGTCACACTCCTTTTTTTTTTTAAACGCTTGCATTTGAGGATATTGGTGCAGCTCATTTTCATATGCAAACACGTGTAAACTGGGAGTCAAAACCTTTTATGGTAACAAAACTGAATATCACTCCTCTGAGGGAAGATCTGCAGCGATGCCACATCCACGACGGAGGGATTTGCTGACAACTTATATATTGTTTTAATATGAGAGAGCTGCCTCGTTCGACGTAATTATTCCTTAAAGTGTTCAAAGTACGCGTTGTACGTCTGCATTTTAGGATAGCTGCTGAAAGTGTCACATCTCCTGGCCTGGGAGTGGCCCTGGAAAGCAGCGTCCCGGTGCATTCTGCCCAGATTCATTTAAAGGTGAAGCTTCCAGTGGTTCGGGCTCTGATTTCCCACCCACTTTGTTGACTTCCCACTCAATCCTTCCTCCATCTCGGTGTGGTTCGTTTAGACCGCAGTTGTACTCAGGTGAGCACTAAAACCAGAGCAAACAAGCAGACTGAGACCTTTTTGAAAGAGTGGATGAGCTGGTGTGGTTCATTTGTGGGTCACGTTCTGACTCAGTTTTCGTGGAAACATGCACAAGTCTGAACACACAACTTCCTCCCTGCATTTTTGGCTCCGGCCCTCGAGTCATCCGACCAGTAAACACGGTGGATGTTATCACGTTACTCTTCCTGAGGGTTTACTGGTGGTTACTACACCAGATTCTAGGTGTATTACTGCCACCTAACATGGTTTGCTGTGCTGTATTTTGGTTTACATGGATTTTTCAGTGTGAAAACAAACTGCACCGAAGGGAAAACGCTCCAAGCTGACAGACTCGCTGGCTGATTCAGACCAGAGCAAACAAACAGTGAAACAAACCTGAACAGACCAACATTTGATTTGGCTCAGAAACCTGTTTGATGGACCTTGCACAGCTTCAGGATGCAGCGAGGATGAATATTTGAGTATCATCCTCATCATCAAATCACCGGGATAAATATCACCGTCTCTGAAATGAAGACTTCTGCGGGGGAGGGTACCAGAGTCCCTCGTCCTTCCCTCCTCATCCTCGGCCCTTTGTTTACTCCAAACCACACTGTGCTGCTGTTTGTCAGGCTGAGGGAGCCTTGATGGAATCAGAGTCCATTAACATGGAAGGCAGCATCGAGGTGACTTTAGCTCCTAATTAAAAACAGATGTGTCCATTTAATAGTCTTAATACTTTGTGGGAGAGCGAGACAATCACCACAGAAATATCTATTTGCCTCATTAAATCGGGAGGCTTGATCATGATGAGAAGCAGGGTAATGAATGAAGACAGACATGTTTACCGGGTTGTTTAAACAGTGTTTACTGGGAGGAGAGAGGCTGGAATCTAGATGGACTGGTGTTTGGTGGTGGGGTGAGGAGGAGGAAGCAGTCCTCGGCTAGTTGAGGACTGATATATCGAGGCTGGCAGGCAGCTGTCATGATGAAGCTCTCTGGTTTCAGTTGCATCACTGCTCGTCCATGTGTGTGTGTGTGTGTGTTTTTTTCTCTTTTTGCAATGAGTTGAGCCAATACGAGTAGAATATCAGCGCAACCCCGGAGCACCAGATTTTACGAGGTGTCACTGGACAACGGAGCTGAAGCTCACTGGTAGAGAGTTTCTGACCAGCTACCACTTTGTTTGAATAGTGAACGCACCCATGGGTCTTCAACAATTGTGGTCGGGTGCATTTCTGGTGCATTCCCACCTTCATGCAGAGAAAAAGTTTATGCACCGTTGGCTGGTAAATAAACCAAGGTGTCATTTCCTCCTACCATCAACTAGCCCACACATGCTAGCAGGGTCGGCTTGTTATTGCGGTAAAACTCTGCTAACGCAAACAAAACACAAAAGAAGAAATGCACTCATTTACAAAGCTGGTAGATTTAGAGGTTTTTCTCTGCTGACGACTCAAGCTATCCTTTTTTTTTCTGTTTGATGATGTATTGATTGGCTAAGTGACTAATCAGTCTGTTGATCACGTCTGTGTCAGGACAATTGTAATATTAGTGGGTATCATATCATGTCAAGTTAATTAAATTCAAAAAACATCATGAATTAATAAAGCGTATACACACACACACACACACACACACACGTGAGTGTAGTTGAGCAGTGGGACTTGTGCACTCGTGCCTGTGTGACAAGGACACGGATACATGTGGACGCTTCTGCCTTGTTGGGGGCTCTGCTGTCAGATCCCATCAACCCAGCAGTGCATTCACACCAGCAGCCGTTCCAGGACGGCTCACTAAGTGGGTGGCGAACCTTCCAGGGGTCGACAGTGGCGCTCGTGTAAGGATCAGTGTCAGTGTCCCTGTTAGAGGCTCTGCATAGTGAAAAATGCTGCTTCATTTAAAAGCCTGGAGATTAAAATGGTTTCTGAATCATCACAAGCAGGAGAGAGCAACTCCCAAAACATCAGGGCCTGTTTTCAGGGAGGAGGCCGTCGGCAGCAGACGCAAGCAGGAGAGTCACCCGGGAAAACCAAGAACACTAAATAGCAAAAAGGACGCTGAATGCTCTATAATCAGAAATGCACGGTAGACCTACAAGGTCATTCACTTTAACGTCTAGATTCTAAATGATTTATTGGATTGAATTACCAGGTCAAATCACCCCACGTTCTAAATAATTGATTGCCAAACCAAGAAATGAGAAAATCAACGTCCGATTGCTGCAAGCTCCACAGACACACTTCGCTATTTTCAAACTTTTTTTTTTTTATTTCAAGTTAGATTTGACTTTCGCTCATTTTTATTGTCTAAATCCTCTGACTGATACAGGTGGATGAATCACTAGTAGGTGATCGTTAATAATCACAAAGGAGTCAGGTGCTCCCCTGCGAGTTTTCCTGCTAGCTTGGCAGCGCGTCACTCATGCAGTGTATAGGTTGTTGGCAAAGTTGTTAGCGTAAATAATGAGCTAATTGGCGCTGGATGGATCTGCTGTGTGAGCTGGAAAATAAAAAGATCCCCAGAGACCTGAACTCACCTCCAGTTGGGAGATGACAGGGGTGTGTGTGTGTGTGTGTGTGTGTGTGTGTGTGTGTGTGTGTGTGTGTGTGTGTGTGTGTGTGTGTGTGTGTGTGTGTGGTTTCAGTGGTGCCAGTTTGTAATGTGGCTGAAGAATCATGAGAGAATCAGACACATTAGCAAAGGTCAAAGGGAAAGTTGAAGGTTAAGGAGAGATGAGCAGAAAGATATGATGATGATGGGCTGCAGTTATATTGTGCGCACACACACACACACACACACACGCACACACACTGAGCCTGAATTCATGATGCCCAGCAGGAGCCATTTTGGGGTTCAGTGTTTTGGTCAAGGACTCTCGGGGAGCCGGGGGATTGAACCAGTAACCTTCAGATTAGTAGATGGCCCTCTGTCTCTAAAGCCATGATGATGCATGGAGGTCAGGCTGAGTAACACATGTGAGACTGCCAGTATCAAACTGCTCGTCAAAATTACAGCCAGTGACGCCTCTTCCATCATTAGTACACGGACTGAAGTGGCTGCTACAGGATGTTTAATCTGACCTGCTTTCGGTTAAATCTCTCGGTGCTAAATGTTACCGCTGTCCTCCAGCCTGTTAGCATTTCACCCTGAAAGCCGTAATAGTGGAGCTATACGAGGCACGTACGCGGGGCCCCTGGGGGGGCCGAGGCAGCCTCCGTTCTCAGGGCTCTGACCAGACCGTCTTTGACAACAAGTGAATTTCGTCAAAATCTTTACCTTCATCGGGAGGCAATAAAAGGGGAAAAGCCTGCAATAAAGTCTGACTTGCAAACTTATTGAAATGTATCTCATGATCTGAGTCCGCTTTCATCTAAATACTAATTACCTCCCAAAACTCTGCCTTAGCTTTTCCTGCAAAACTTATATGTTGTGGATATTGTTACAACCGCTGAATTTAACCATCTGTTCCAATCTACAAGTGTGCGCCAATAATGCCTGAAGATGTCCGTGTAATATTAACTTTTTATTGAAATTTTGGTCTTTCTTTTTTTTTTGTGACAAGATTCCCACTGAAACGGTGTTTCTGATAAGACGAGATGAGAGATCGGATGAAATGAAACTCTGACAATCATAAACAGGAAACACCTGTGAATGTCCATTATTTCCCACACTGTCGTCGGGACACTGATAACGATCCCAATGCCCTCTGCATGTCCACCGTCCCTGGAGCAAAGCACCATCATCACCCAGGGTCCCAGATGGAGTTGAGTGTAAACATGGCTGCATGAGTGGGACCCAACTGTCTGAGGAGTAATTATTATTATTAGCTTTCTGAGCTGCAGCCCGTCCTCGGGAGGTCTCCAGAACAATGAACATCCACATGGGTGCTGTGACAAGTGCTCATCTAGCTATCGCAGTGAGTCAGCGAGACGTTAATACCCAGGCTAATAATCACAGCCAGCTAATAGCGGCGGTGAGGGACCGGCAGGTGCCACCGCGGGGACACGTCTCAGTCAAACTTGGGCATCCAAAGGCCTCAGGTTGTAATTAGTAGCCGGTGACTACAAGGCTCCAGCAGCATGTCAGGCAGGCGCACAAGGGCCCATAAGACAACAATAATAATTAACAGTCACCAAAACAATCAACGCCCTGTGCTGGATATTCTATTATATACATTCTATAAGTCAACAGAGGTCAAGTTCAACAAAAACCAAGGCACTTCTGCACAGGCGATATCTAAGTCAACCAGCCAGTAAAATCCATCCACTGGGGCGGGGTATCTAACCAGCAGCCCCCATGTTGGTGGGAAACACAACCAAACCGAGCGTCAGAATTGCAGTCCAACCCAAATCCTCGCTGGTCGGCAGCACCGTTCCTGGTCAGCGGTCCTCCAGGAGGGATATTTGCAGATCTGATGCATCGTGTCTTTGAGTGAGAATCCTTCCAGCGCTCTGGTATTCTAGCCTCTTCACTTTGATGCAGGCTTGTAGCAACGCTGCGGTAAACAAATCTGCTTCCGGCGCCAAATGTTTCCCAGAGATTGTCTGTGTCGTTGGTCGCTCTTATCACGCTGACGTATGTTCAAATCTGCCTTTCCGATGATGTAAATCAAATAGTTCATTACATCATGCTTACTAGCCACTAGGTGGCACTATGGCTGGTTTAAATTCAGCTTGTCTGTGTCTTCAGGCCCATCAAATGCATATCTGTGGGGAAAAAAACTGCAGGTTACTGCTGGTCCCTGTTCCATGGTGACCTTTCTGACTCTCTGACCAATCTCTGAGATCACCTCTGACCACATTTGAGGAGGATCCAGTCGATCTACTAGGAGGCATCAAAGTAGAAAAAAAACAGGTAATTTCCTGTTGCCAGCAGGTGGCGCTTTGACTCAGCTGCCCCTAAAATCTAATCTTAAATGCTCCATGCTACGCCCTTCCACTGAATTTGATGTAAACTGGCCTCCCAGTTTTTGCGTAATCCCACCAAGAGACAAACAAACAGACAAACACCACTGAAAACATTACCTCCTTTGGCAGAGGTGATAAAATACCTAACGAGCTAATTGTTTGTTCATTTAGCAGCAATACTAATTTGTCCAGTGATGAGCGTAGAAATGAGAGCATGGCGAATGCAAACGTTTTAACAGCAATCTAACAAAAATGAGGCAGAGGCCCATTATCCTTCCTCAAAACACGTATCAGGGCTGTAGCAGGACACGGCGCGTGTCCTCACTGATGGCCCAAGATACAATTATCACATCCAATAAAACAAGCCGACATTTTCATATTTCATCATCCCCACTAGTGTGTACAAGATTCAGTTGCTGAATTACTGACCTGCTGTGTTCAACTGGCTGAGTGTACTTTTAAATATGAATGCCGCACGTCTAATGTGCATTACATTAGTGTCCGCTCTGTCTTGTAATGCACGAGGAAATGTGGTCTTCAGGACTTCAAACTAAAGTAGACTGGATGTGTGCTTTTATCCCACAAAAGCTGTTTGAATGTTTTCTCCACACTCAGAGGAGATTCTTTTCAGAACAAAAAAAAAGAAATGAATCTAAATATGCCAAACACATTTTCACAAAGGGATGATAAGTTTTCTTTGTCCAAAGTAGCAGCCAGAACCATTTCACGTACTCTCAAGTAGGTGTTTGAGTTGGCGAAACATTGTCCCCTCCTGCAGTACTTCTTTGTACTTCCTGTGACTCCAGAATGAAGGAAGAGCCAACGGTTTTCTTTTTAGCTTGAAGCCAATGGCGACTGACGGCTAAATACAGCAACAGAAACAAACCAACAGCAAAGTAATCTACAAAACCTTCCATCCATCCGTTTTCCACACCACTTATCCATTGAGGGTTGCTGGGGGGGGGGGGGGGGGTGGAGCCTAACCCATCTGACATTGGGTGACAGGTGGGGTTCACCCTGGACGGGTCACCAGTCCGTCACAGGGCCATCAGGAGCTATTAGGGGTTCAGTATCCTGCTCAAGGACACTTGGACATGGTCACCGGGGGAAGTGAGGATCGAACCAGCGACCCTTTGGTTGCTAGACTGCCACTCTACCTCTCTGTGCCGCCCCTCCACAAAAACTTGGATTTGTGGAAAAAAACAAAACAAAAAAACAACAAACTATAATCCATCCATTTCAGAGAGCCAAGCTGGAAATATGTTACTGGATCGACCTGGATGCTCAGCCTGAGAGATTGTAAACGGAAGTGTGCAGTTTTGCTTTTGTTTTGTTGCGGTAGCTGTCGGCCAGACGTTGCCATCTTGTGACAAAGAAGCCGTGCAGGAGGGGGAAAATGTCTTTTGGCTCCAGACATCTATCTGTGAGTACTGGAAGGGCCATTAGACTTTATGGGTGAAGTATTGCTTGAGAGTGGCATCTGTTAAAAGAATTCCAGATATACTTTCCTCAGTTTTGCCTGATTTAGTACCATACTAAATACAGAACATATCCACTTTACATGCAGCGCTAACACAGTCCCATACTGACTGTGGTAAAGGAAGTATTGGTTGACTAAGCTCTGTGTTTGGAGACCTCCCGATGCGGCTGTTGCTGCTACACAGTATCTAAAGCCAACCCTTGCTGCACCGAGCCCAGGGGCTGATGGGAGTTCTCGGGGGAACCATTAGTGAACGGATCGGCAATGTTGCACGCAGGGAGTGAGCACAATTCATGGGAGAGTGCTGAAAAAACTCTCAACACTCTAACAACACCTGTCACCCCTGCACCTAATGAGAAACACAATTAGCAATTAACAGTGCGATCTGTCAGGACTAATACCTGCCTCCATGCACACACACACACACACACACACACACACACACACACACACACACACACACACACGAATAGCCGATGGGGCGAGGGGGGGCAAGACCCCTTCCGTCAGCACTTCCATGCAGGTATGAAATGAGCCCAAACAAGTGGATCAATTAGACAGGTGATGTAATGTTGTGAAACTGAAGCTGATGCCTCGCTGACAGCTAGTCTGTCCTCGCTGATGTTCCACGGTGACTTTTAAGACAAAGAATTAAGTGTGATGCTTATCACTCAGGTGGGAACTGAACTCTGGAGCTGGATGAGGTGCATAATGGTCATAGCCCATCCAGCGTGGGCCATTAAACTGTGTGCGCTCTGGGAAGTTAGTAAAAATGCTCTGTCCTGGTAGAGTTGCTGCTTTATTCGCCTGTAAAAGGATTGCAGCCGTGAGGATTAACAGCGGTTGAACTTGAGTTAAGTTCCAGTGTTTGTCTGGATCCCTGTTCTCTGCTGATGTTTAGGCCCCAAATGCTTAATACATGTTGACAATACTGATCCAACCCGAGGCTGCAACAACCAGATCATTTTTCATCACTGAGTGAAATCAATTTTTGATCAGAACTCGGAGGGCCGTTCACTGCCGCTACAGAAGGAGCGCACGCTGCTGAGTTTCCCTCCCAGAGAAGCTGGAAAATCCCATGGTCATGGTCTGGTCGACTTCTGACTTCTTGGGAGATTTTCCTCATCATCCTCATTCCTTCAAAACCCTGCCTAATTCCAGCCACTCGTTTGCCAGCGGAGCTTTGGCTCAGCCTTTCAAGTGAAATGAAAACAACCGTGAAAGTTGAAGGCAAAGATGCACAATAACAATTTGCCTCTACGGCAGCAATTTTGTGCGGCGTCGACATGAAAAGTGACCTCAAGGTCATGTGTCTCGGATCATATTTGCTCACCCTGCCACTATGAGCATAAACTGTTAGGTTGTTTCCTTTAAATGATGCTACATGCTATGCTAAATGCTACATGCTATGCTAAATGCTACATGCTTTTATGAAAGTATTGTTTGACATAGACTGACTTTTATTTGTATGTTTCAAGTGCGTGATTCAAACCTGTCTGACAAATCAAACGCGTCCTAAGCGAGACACCATCACGGGTCCATCAGTGTGCGTTTCAGCTTCACTTTTCCTCGTTGACTTCCTGCCGTGAACGCCGGCTTAGACCAGCATCACCCCTGGGGTAAAAATATGTCAATTAGCTGTCAGCAAGGACTAAATATTTTCATATTAGCAGGATTGAAGTCAGTTTCATTTGTATAGAACCAAATCACAACAAAAGTTATGTCTTTACACCTTAAAAGTAGAGTAGCTCTCAGGGCGGCCGTCCGCCTCGACCAGCTGGGGTGACAGGAGAGAGACAAAAAGACAAATGCCTGACACAAAGTAAGCAGTGAACACGGAACTCTTCATTAAATGCCAAAAAAAAAAAAAGTTTCTCACTAAAAAGAACTGTTATTATTCATCATTTATCACTATAAATAACGACATATCATTGAATTTTAATCTAAATACTGGCCAAACTCCTTCAGCCCTGTGGTTAATAGAACGAGAGGGACTGAATATCATGGAACGGACGACTGCTGCACTCTACTGACCGTCTAAAGTTCTTGATCCGTCGCAGTATTTCGATATATTTCAGTGCATATTAGTACTGCAGAAAGGGACTCATTGTGTTCCTCGATGACACCTCAGCAGAGCAGCTGATTGTCAGTGAATACGGACATCATGAAAACGTTCATATTCAGATATAACTTTCAAGTAAACTATCTCTCGACTCCTCACACACACACACACACAGACACTGGCAGTCTTCTAATTGGATTACACTAGGAAGTGTGTATTTTGTGTGTGTGTGTGTGTGTGTGTGTGTGTCATCTTCAGCATAGTAATTGTGTCAGCCTTGTTGGTCATTGGGGAATTGAAGTGTTAAATCCAATTCTGAATTTGTATCTCTCATAGTGAGGAAGGGGAGATGCAGCGTGAGTACCAACCATATGTCACCGTCCCCAATTCAGAGGGATTGAATATGGATGAGACGCGACTCGGGGTTCTCTGGCGTCGCCACGGCGAGCAGGTTTAGGTTGTATCAGCGTACGCTCATCTGTCATCAGTGACTAAGTGGAGTTGTAGACACCAACACAAACTGAGAGATTTGCCCTAATTAAGACAGAACTGATTCAGCGGCTTTGACACTTGCGTTGTAATGCAGTACTAGTACGCGTGATTTGGTATTTCTATCACACAGCAGAACTAATGGTGTGTATATTTAGATGTTACCTTAAAATATAACAGAATGTCAATTATGTAACATTTCCATCAGACATTGGCCTTCAAGTTTTCTCTTTCAGAATTTCTCCCCTTGATCTCCCCTTTCAGTTTTATCCCCGCCACACACACACACACACTCTCACACACACACTCACACACACACACACACACACACACACACACACACACACACACACACACACACAGTTTGCGTAGCTATCCTTATTAGGACATTCCATTGACTTCCATTCATGTGAATATCCGAAGCCAAACCCTAACTTAATCCTAACCTCTAACTTTGACCAGGTGTTTGTAAATTAAGCTCTGCTGCATCAGGACCGGTCTTTGGTCCCCATGAGGACTAGGTGTCCTGATAAGGTAGTGTTTATACCAGAAAAGGTCTCCAAAAGATAACAAAAACCAAGTACACACACACACACACACACACACACACACACACACACACACACTCACACACGCACGCACCACACACATTCATGTTAAGTTCTGCAGGGTTTCGGAAAGGTTGAGAATCAACTTTTTATGCTGGTGCTGCGTCTGAAGGGACAAACGCCAAAATGTCAAAACTACATTTAAGTCACGATACACGGGTCAGGGGTTTATCATGATCTACTGTTTCAGATTCAGAGGATTTATTTATCCCCATGGAGGGCAATTAACCGTGAGCCAATATGAGCGGGTACACATTGTTATAATCTAAATAATTCATTAAAATACTTTGAAATACAGCAGTTCTCTCAAACGAAGCAAGAGCAAATCTGCTGAGAGAGATGTGGCCCTGACATGTGACGTCTGGGGGAGGCAGCGTGTCAGAGGTTAACACCTTTAAACCAAACATTTTACCACAAAAACCCCAAACTGGAGACTTTGAAGAAGAAAACTCAGCAGGTCCTTGCAGCCAGGAGTTTGTGGCGTTTTGACTGAGCCCGAGGAGGCTGAGCGAAGTTTGCTTTTGTAATTGTCCTGCTCTCCCAGGCTGTTTGAACGGCAAACAGTGATGGCGTCTTGGGTCTCCGCTGTGACAGGAACTCTTTTGACGTGCGGTGATGAACCAGGAAGGTAGTTTCAACCTGCAAATTTACAGTCGGGAACAAGAGAACAAGTACAGTCTTTGTTCTCTTCCGTCGCAGCGGATCAACAAAAGCGTTCCCTTTCACCCCAGCAACAGAGAGGAGTCAGAGAGAGACAAAGCATCAGATGTGCTTTTTATTTGAGAGGTATTTGTTGCTCAAGGATCTGCTGTGACAGCGAAACATCTCAGTCCTTTTGCCTGTCAAGTACTCGCAAAGAGGTGTCTTGAGCTCATGAGGACGCTTTTTTCCCATGAGGAATACAGAAGGAGCCAGCAATGTATGTTTCCTAAACCGTTCCTCTCAACTCAGACCAAAGAGTTTGTGCGTTGGAGCGAGAACACGGCTTGGTGAGGAAAATGTGGTTGTTTTTTTTTTCTGGACAGATGCGCTTTATTGTTTGTAAGTTGGGACATTTTTGCTGGTGTTTCGTCGCTGTCGCGTTTATTAGCCACCAGTTTCCCAGCTTCAAGCTAAATGCACGTCGCTGGCTCCTTCTGCATTCAGGGGTTACAAAGATGTCATGCAGGAAGGGAAAAAAAAAATCCTCTTGAAAGGTAAAATACTTTTTTTTTTTTGGGGTGAAGTAACGCTTTAAGTTTTGATCTGATAGGAAAAAAGACAATTTCCTGAATCGAGAAAGAGTGCGAATGACATTGAGCTCCCTGTTGTAGTCCAATTATGTGATTTCAAGTGGATTATTAACGTTCAAATCTTTCCTTGAGCGGGGGCAACCTTTTATGGCCAGGAGGGCTTTGTTAAGTGTGCCTGTTCGTTTCCGGGGATGAGCTGATTCCCACCTGGGACTTATCCAGTTCAACCACAGCCCTCCACCGCTGGCAGAGAAAAGGGACGGTAAGAGCACATGTGTGGTCGCCGCTGAGGGAGAGCAGAGAGTCGCGCATTTTTACTTTCTCGCCTCAGATCTTCGCTGCTGGTCGGAGGAAGTGAACACCTGGTTTTACAGGTTTAAGTGCAGACTAGAATCCCTTTGGCGCTGTCTTCTGTCTTCTTGTCTTCATGACTGCTGAACTTGTTTTGTTTTTTTTCTTTTTAGTTACTTTCACCTCTGCCTCTTGTTGCAGAAAACAATTTGGCTGCTTGAGCACGCAACGGATTCAAAGAGCGACAACAACATGAGGCAAGCAGGCATAATGTTTCCCAAGTGGATGAGAAACACAACCAAGTAATTGTGATCTTCACAGTTACCTCAGTCAGGAAATCCAGACTTAAACTGTATGGACTTTACCAAATATGACCAAAAAGATCAGAAGGAACACAATCCTGGGCTTTCCTCCTCTGACTCATGCGACACTCAGAGGCGTGTACAAATCCGCCCCACCGCCATTCGCAACACCGTGCACTGCAGCCCCCGAATGGCTTTTTTTTTTCCCACAGTCTGTGAGAGAAATGTCTGTAAAATGGAGCCACACAGCCCCCGCGACATGACTCATTTCACTGTCACGGTTTGGTCTGATAAAGTCTGACGGCGCGTCACGCACGTCCGCCACTCATGGAAACAGCCATCAAAAGTTCCTCCCGACGTCAACGCGCCGCAAACAAAAAAACAGCCGAAATTTCAGTGTCACGAGGCCTTTGAGCCTTCACTCAAGAATCCACGATGATGAACAGGGAAAATGGGGTTATATTAAAGTATGAATTAATGCACAGTCCAACTAAAATAAACCAAGAATGAATGCAGCGTCCCTGTCAGCCAAAGGTCCTGTCCCACTCACCCAAAGACCAAAGGGCGAGCAGAGCCCCCAGGGAGTGAGCTAGACCCTCCTCAGCAAAGAAGCACAGAGAGATCTCATGTGTCGGGGGATTTTTTGTTTTGTTTTTTTATACGGCATGAAGGATTATAAAAGGCAACAACGATGCTAATCACTCTTAATTCAGCAGGAAGCCATTAACCTGACTCAATGCGAGCTGAAGGCATTTTGAGCCTGAAGTTCCTCAGCGATGGTATGAAGTGCATCAGGACACTGACGTGAGTGAGTCATTTCCTCCTCTCCATCATCTCTCATGTCCTGGCAAACTTGGTCCGTATTCATCAGGTCTGCAGCAGCCCTGTACCATCAACGCTCTCTCACTCCTGCCTCACCCTCGCTCGCTCGCCTCCTTTCTCCTCCTTCCAACCCAAGAGAGGAGACATGGCTATAAATCTCAGAGCAGCTAATGAACTGCATTTAACAATAAAATGCACTGGAAATGGAACATTTCATTTACAAGAAGATCAATGGCAGTGACAAACACCCTTCTTGGAGCGACTAGTTAGCGGGATGATGTTCCGCAGGCAATCTAATCAATCACCGCACACTGACAACGAGATCAATCAAAGGAGGAAAAGGAAGACCAGGCTTGGAGCTTTTCTCCATATGCTGAATTCATGGTCTTTATTTAAATAGGGCAACTAATCACTCCCTGAAAAGTCCACCTTCTTGTATTCTTATATCTCGAGCTCTATGGATGCTGTCTGTCCCTTTTCTCTGTTTGTCTCCCGTTCTGTGTCTTCCTCCTTCTCCTCCTCTGAACACTGGGGAAAGCAGTCGAGAGGCGCGAGGAGGAGAGTGAATGATAACCATCCGGGGAGTCAAGTGCTCCATCACCGCCATTCCCATCTGCGACCCGACAAGTTCATAATGCCAGGCATCTGCTTTCATTTATAAAGACCTCACTTAGCCTTCACACACACTCCAGCTCTCTACAGCTCTTTCGCTAACCCACCATACACACACTACACACAGACACACACACACACACACACACTCCTCTCCTCTTTGCTTTTCCTCCCCATCCGGCTGGCTGAGAGGGATGGCGCCTCTTGTCCTCTTCCTCACCTAATCCTCCTCATCTCCTCTTCTTCTTCTGCTCAAGCCCTCTTTGGTTCTTTCCCCCCATTTGTCCTCCACACTTACACCCATTTCTTTCTCCTCTTGGTCTCCATCTTCCCTCATCAGCCTCTGATTGAAGAGGTGCACAAACTATAAAGTAACGCAGCGAATGCGATTTTGTTTCATTGAACCTCGGTTGGAAACATGTTGAAACTCTCAAACTTCTTACACCACCCTTCACTTAAGTGTCTTTTAATACGGAATATCTTTTAATATCTAATCAATGCATTCCTATAATCTAAATTAGGGTTGAACTGATTTTAGATCCAATATTCAGCATTTTTTTTCAATTATCAGAAGTTTTTTTTGGGGGGGAGGGTATATGATTGCATAAAAATGATATAAAATAGATTTTTTTTTAAATCTCTTACATGTAAACAAAGATTTCAACAAAGTTGTGTGTTGGAGTTTGTTGTTCTGAGTTTTTTCAGCTAGATTTTCATTTTTAATGCAAATTTCTATTCGTTTATTAAAACTTCATCCTTTTCAAACTTTGGAACTAAAATGTAAAATGAACATTGAAGTGTTAAACAAGGTAAATGACCTGCATTATTATTGTAATTAATTTTTTTTTGGGGGGGGGGGTGAATTTGGTAGGAATTAAACAATTAGCTGCATTCATCGATTAACAAGACTACAATACTAAGAATAGTAATGATCTAATCAGCCACAATGGAGATAAAATGAGCAGAATTCAAAGATTCCTGCCTTTTAAATGCGAACATTTAGTATCCTTGAGAGTTTTGATTTCAGGTTTTGGTGACACAAAACAACACTTCTGCTGAAGCTACCCTGGTCACTTCCACATGTTTTGTATTTAGGCAACGGATTGAAAAGGCTGATGGAAATAATAATCATGAGCTGCGGTTCATTTTTCGGCATGTGATTATGAATGAACGTGTGTGTGTGTGTCACGTCTGCGCTGCCAGTCAGTGGCTCAGTACCGGCCCGTGCACAGCGAGCCGAGTGGGCAGCTCCTTATCGTGGAGCCGTGCGCTGCAACTGTCAGTGTGAGCCGAAGGAGGCTCCTCATGATCTGCTGTCAAGTCACACTGACACATGAAAGTTTAACGGAGGAGACATTTACAACCATTAGGTGGTGCACTTCTCTCACTCTACATGGGAACAACCTCCAGAGAAGACCAACAAAAAAAAGAAAGGAGAGAGAGAGAGAGAGAGAGAGAGGGAGAGAGAGAGAGAAGACAAACTTGCCTGGCCCATTATGAAGTAAATATTCTGAAATGGTTTTTTATCATGAAAAATAAAATGCAACATCTGTTGTAAATATATTTGGATACATTAGTGTGTCCTCTGAGGGCTGCATGGAAATCACAGGCAGTGTGTGTGTGTGTGTGTGTGTGTGTGTGTGTGTGTGTGTGTGTGTGTGTGTGATTTATGCAATGATGTGGCCACACATAGTTTAAAGAAAAAGACAGAGCGCAGTGGTAGACTCAAGAGTGGACTTCTCCTTGCCAGAAAGCTTTAGTTAAATACCTCATGAAGTACTTTTGATGGAGTACTTGGGCATTTCTGCAGAAGTTAAAGAGATGCAGTAACAAGGCCAACTTCACACTTTTGTGAGACTCTGTATTGATATTATTTCAACAACAAATGTAGATACAAAGGCCTGTTGTAATGTTTGACCTGAAAATTATACTGGAGGGATTTTTATCAAGTAATGTTATACTATATATATATATATATATACATATATATATATATATATATATATATATATATATACATATATAGGTATATAACTTTATTTTTTATCTGTGACTGATTACTTCAATAAGCTGATCAACAAAAACGAACTCAGCCACAAATGTTTTTCATCTGTCGAGCACAAATGCCGAGCATTGTCTGAGCCTGTGATGGATTCTCTCAATATTCTGACATTTTACAGATTAAAGCATTAATCAATCACTCCGGTAAAATAATTAAGAGATTACTTGATAATGAAAAGTCATTAGTTGCAGCTCCACATTAATATCTCAATGGAAACCTCATTTTCAAAATGTCTCTCCAGACACAGTGGAACGCCGTGACATGATGGCGACCATCGCTGGGATGAGAACACCAGATTATTGATTAGGCTCCCATTCTTGTTCAGCTTATCCAGTTTGCTTATTATTGATTCACTGTTTCATTTCCTGACTGGTAAAAATCATTAAATATACAAATATTTATTCAGGAAAGTGTTAGCAATAATTTGCTGATATTTCCTCTGAATCCATTGACATATTCATTAAAATAATCTTAAATCATGAAGACAAATCCATGACACTACAGAGAATCCTGCTATATACTGTGTGTTGTAGTAGTATTATTGATTCTGGTGCTATGCTGCCATTTTATTTTAATTTATCAAATTCATTTGGCTTTTAACTGGGACCTTGAGCATCTTCGCTTGTTCCACCTCATGCGACGGCATGTGAACCATCCTCGAATCCTTGGAGAGGCAAACGGACTTTTTTGAGAGACAATTTAGGTCGTCTGGTGAAAGATTCACGCGTCTTCATAGGTGATAGCAGTCAAGGCCGTCACACACGGCCCCCACATCAACAAATACACTTCAAATCAAGGCATTTTTCAAGAAGAAATCATAAAATTACCATCAGAAATACATTTAGTCCTGCGAGAAAAACACCAGTGGATGTCAAGATTGAATGTCCTGTATTTTTACTTGAATAAATACAGCCAGTGAGTTTGTCCACTCTTTTTTTTCTTAACCAGTAGTTAAGTTCACAAAACCAAGTCTTCAAATTTGGAGGAACCCGAGATACGCACAAACACAGCTACCTGGCGTTTGCATGCATTAAACAGCTTGTCTGTCAGTTGGAGAGGAAGCTTCTGATGGTGCAGGTGAAACTGTCGTGAACCTCGTCACCGGCGTCAGAGCAGCAACACGATTGGGTGCAGATGTTTGGACATTTAGGGCTCGTTTCCGCTGGCTCCCTTTGGCTCAGGTCGGGTGGTGTCCACTTTGGTCCCTGCTCCACTGGGGTTCCAAGCGAGCTGGGCGGGGACTAAAATGTGACATAAACACATAGCAGGGTGCTGATTGGGAAACTTACCCGCTTAAGTCGTCTATTTAACGTCTACTTGCGTCTTGGCCTCAGCGGCATAGTGGTCGATCACTTGGTAAAGTCTTTTATTCTTTTCTTGGGTGTTCTGTTTCGCCGCTTGAAGCCTTGCTTGTCCGTCGTCCCTTACTTTTAATTTAAGCAAAAACCACAGACTGAGCAACAGGCATCACGCTGCCTCCGTGTCCTCCATTGTTGTTGTGTCGCACACAAATTATGCCGGGGAACTCTCGGCCGGTGAGTCCACCCACGCTGACGTGGTGCCCAGTGCTGGTGGAAAGGCACCCGCGCCGACCCGAGCCAGTGGAAACACGCCCTTCGACAAACAATTGGCTGCTTGGGTGGAATACAGGAAGTGGGCAGTGCAGTGCTTCTCTCTCTTTTTTTTTCTTAGTTTCTCCACCTGCTTGCTCACAGTGACTGGGTCTCAGCTCCTCTGTGGCGGGGCGTTCCCCTGCTGAGCTCCTTAACTTCTTCTTGCAGACGGTGGTATTGCTGACTGGCCCTGCTGCAGCCGTTTGCTGGAGCTACACGTCCTTGTGACAGTGTTGCTAACAGTTGACAGCTGCCTCCCTCCGAGCCTCAGTCTCCCCCCTGCTGGCTGGCTCTAACACTAATGGTCGCCCTCAGTAGGAGCCGGCAGGTCGCGGGAGCATTTGCCGCCATCATAAAGCACCATTGGTTTAATGAACGCAGCATTTAGGAGTGCTTGGACCTTCATGCTCCACCGCCTCATTAAGTGGAAAGCAAACTAATATGGGGAGCAACCTAGAGCTCACCTCTAGAGATGGGAGCGAGAGAGGGAGAGAAAGACAGAGAAAAAGGAGAGGAACAACCCGATATTGAGGCTGGAGGAGGCCCGTGAGGGAATGCACTGGTCGTTGCAGGAATCCCAGCATCTCTAGCTATTTCACAGCATTCATACCAGTATCAGCAATAGAAATACTTGAAGTTTCACGTGTTGTGTTGTTGAGAATCCAACAGGATCCTGATTAGCTGACTGATGTATTGGCCCTCTCAGGACAGATTAATGATCAAGACAGCGCTAACCTGCTAGCCCCCGCTAACCTGCAGCTGAGGTCCCAGGACACTCTTGCTAAAAAAATTAGTCCAAGATGGATCATCTGTCCAATCAAAGCAGCTTCACAACATAATAAATTTGTTATTGAGAGACAAGGCAACTTCCAATATTCGGTCGAGTTGAAGCAAAGTTGGTTGGTGCTGTAAAAGCATCAGAGTATCTGGGCGGAGGCTTGCAAGTGAGTGCTGGTGGATCCTGTAGTTCTAGGGAGCCCTGTGTCAGTCTCTATTCATACATCAGACCAGGCAGGCAAAACCAGATGCTGACCCAAATAAGTGTATTACATATAAATGATATTGTATTCTAGATTATTCAATGACAGAAAAGGAGCCGACTATATTTTAATAACTACATCATGATCTGTAAAAGCATGCGTGCAGGAGAACTTTAACTAGTAACTTGTGTGTAACTAGGCTAATATGCATATAATAGCAGTAACCTGAATCAATGAAGGTTTTCAAATATAACAACATAAACCTGCAGTGGCAGCCTACATACAACATTCTAAATCCAGACGCGGCTCCCTGGTTGACCCAATTTCATTCTCAATCTTTGGTTTTCAGAGACGCTGTGAATGAGGAAGACTTCTCAACCTGCCGCCCACTCCCTCAGGTGGCTCTGCCAAAATCTGCCCACACCTTGCCATTTTGTCCGTCCGCACGTCGTCTCGTGCCCCTCCTCCTCCTGCTTCGTCCTCTTTCTTTCATCTCCTCATCACCAGGGTGGGTCTGGGTGGAGCTAATCCCCGCTCCCAATTAAGGCCCCAGCTCAGGTCTTTATGGTCACAGAAGCAGCTGCTTTTTGCCATTCCTGGGTACATAACTGTCTGAAATGACAATGTGTGTGTGTGTGTGTGTGTGTGTGTGTGTGTATGTGTTTGTGTGTGTGTGGCTCCTCCTCCACGCATTATACAAAAACCATAATTCTTCTCTGCCTATTCAGCATATATCACAAGCCTCTGTAAGACAACTATAAAAACAGATATCGTCACAGGTCCGTGTGACAGATTGGAGTTGCAGGCTGTCCATAAACATTTCTTGCAGGCGCTGCTGAATAGGTGGGTTCAGATAACTCCGGTGGGTGGGGCGAAGGATCCATAACTTTTCTAATAAACTAGAAAAGTTGAATTTCAGATGCAGCAATGTGAAAGACGGGAGGAGGAGTTTTGTGTCCGATGCCAAACATTCATACTGGAAGTAAAAGGCCTATTTTTAACCTTCTTCCCAGCACTATGAGGGTGACTCATTCATGGTGCATCCTGAATTAGTTACGCTAACGAACACAATGTGATGCCTTGCTCTCTTCTTATCAACGGGTTTAGCCTGCAACTACAAAGTTCCTACTCGAGCAGCAGTGCAGGGATCACATGCAAAAGCCAGGGGGCCTCTGAGACCTCCACCAGTGCCCTCAGTAGGAACGTTGGATTCACCTGTTGAGGTTGAACTCAAATCAACAATGAAATGATTTACTGAGTGTGGTGAGATGTGGGCTTGAACATATATGTTTGCATGTTACATGTCTGCCTGCGTCAGAGTGGGAGAATGATGGAGAGAGAGAGAGAGAGAGAGAGAGACAGAGAGAGTTGTGAAAATGAGAGGTGAATGAGTGGGAAGTGGTGTGTGGAAAAAATAGCTTGTGTCATTCTAAGTGTTGATCAGCGATACTGAGGGAGGTGCGAATGGTGTTAACGGGGGGGGGTAATCACTTTAAAACGTTGAGTTTATTCATGACAGAAACCTCGGAGTGATCAGAGGAAACGGCGAATGATTGAATGCAACAAGTGATTCTGCGTGCTGACATAGTAACAACCTTACAGAAAATTATTTTTCTCTCATTTTGAGGTTGGAAAAGGTCGGATTACACTGAAAATGCCCGTGCCTCCTCATCCGGCTGGTCAGGAGGAGATGCAAGTGACAGTAATAGATCGAAACGAGCCAGTTAGCCCGTGAGCACTGCGAAACTTTCCATTTCCAGGTCTCCAAGTCAAGGAGTTTTGGCTTAAATGCCTGAGATGAGGTCTGAGGTTCGCCTGTTCGAAAGGTTTTGATCAGTGACGCATCGGTAAACACTCGTGAAGTTCAAGTCATCCAATGACGGTTGAACATCAACAGACAGACGAAGTGCAAGGCCTCTGTTGGTTTGTCAAGCGCCTCATTCGCAAAAGATTGCATCTATTTTTTAAAAACCTTACAAGAGGTGTCAAACGGCAAAATCAAAAAGAGTGGACAAACTCACTGGCTGTGTTTATTCAAGTAAAAATACATGACATTCAATCTTGACATCCGCTGGTGTTTTTCTCGCAGGACTAAATGTATTTCTGATGGTAATTTTATGATTTCTTCTTGAAAAATGCCTTGATTTGAAGTGTATTTGTTGATGTGGGGGCCGTGTGTGACGGCCTTGACTGCTATCACCTATGAAGACGCGTGAATCTTTCACCAGACGACCTAAATTGTCTCTCAAAAAAGTCCGTTTCACATGCCGTCGCATGAGGTGGAACAAGCGAAGATGCTCAAGGTCCCAGTTAAAAGCCAAATGAATATGATAAATTAAAATAAAATGGCAGCATAGCACCAGAATCAATAATACTACTACAACACACAGTATATAGCAGGATTCTCTGTAGTGTTATGGATTTGTCTTCATGATTTAAGATTATTTTAATGAATATGTCAATGGATTCAGAGGAAATATCAGCAAATTATTGCTAACACTTTCCTGAATAAATATTTGTATATCCAACCTCAGGTGTGTGTGTGTGTGTGTGTGTGTGTGTGTGTGTGTGTGTATTGATTTATGGCCTTAGTGACTGCTTTGTTACTCTACAAATGTTGGTACTTTGGAGCCAAAAAGTCAGTAAATATGTTTCTAATTTAAAAAAAAAAAAAAAAAGGAACTGCAGTTTTAAGTGTGTGTGCAGAGCTTCCCAGAAACAGAAAAGCCAGAGTGGTGGTTGAAACAGGAACTTGTTTCCTCATAGATCACAACCACGAGCGCTGCTGCAAGACTACACCGTTCGCTTGCTTCCTGTACCTATTACGACTGTCCTGCCTATTCCACTGATAATCTCCATCATTATTTCTTAAATGGAGGTCATGCAGCTCAAGGAAAGACATCTTCATTAGGATCTCGACTGAAAACTTGGATCTCTCTCTCCCTCGGACCGTTTTGGCAGAGGCAGCCCGGATGACCAGAATAGCCCTCTAAATGCTACAAATGTCCTACTGAATAATTTCCTGTCACAATCAATAAAGTTGGGTTTTCAAAATGCCTGGACATTAAGCCTGCTCCTGGGTAAACAAGGTGATTTGCAGACCCAAAAGCAAGGGGGGGGGGGGGGGGGTTGCTGAATCGTAGGACGCTGCAAAGAGGAGTGCTGGAGGAGGAGCTATTGATTTGTGGAGGACTAACAGCTCACTGTGCTACCCGTCTAGGATTTTACGGAATCGTTCAAAATGTTCCGGAAAGGATGATCGCTGATTGAAGCTGATACTCAGTCACTTTTTAGGAAACAGTCAAATAGAAAGTCTGCTTTTATTTGTCACTTGCTTTGATGTAACCACACGATAGCGGGACAGGGACAGAATAGAGCTACCAAGGATGGCGTCCAGGACCAGAGCTGGAACCTCCCAGAGCTCCTGACAGCCTGACGGTGTCCTCAGAAGTTTGTTTGCTAGTGTATGTTTTTTCATTGGGATGTGAATGACATCTTCCTTTTTAACAGGCAGTTCTAAGGTGTTGGGCTTAAAAAAAAAAATAGTGGTCCATGTACATATTTTATAATTAATATGAATTGGTTAAAAGTCAGAGTTCTGTAAGGTCCGAGCTGAGCGATCCTGCTCATGTATCTCAACACGCGGACCCAGATGAAGCGAGAGAGACTCACGCAAGACGATGTGATGTGTAATACAATACAGTGTGACACACTGTCAGATCGCTCGTTTCTGCTGCTCAATTCTGCTTCAGGCGCTGAATGCCAGTCTTCGACACCACACATGCCAACCCTCGCACGTATGAGCACGTTTAGGACAAGTAACCGTTTCAGAAGTGCAAAAAAAACCCAGGGCTGCCAAGGCAGCAGCAACAGACCGGCCCGTGAAGGGTTAACCCTAAACAGTCTTTGTTCAGAGCAGCGGGGCTTGTGGCCTCGTTCAGCTACCTGAAATGCCCCCACCACGCCCCAGAGCTACTTTCAACCGTGGTCCCCATGACAGGCAAGTCACCGTATTCATTAATTATCTACTCCATTTTTCACTGTAAAACCGTAAACAAGGTGGGGGAATGGGCAAACTGGGAGATAGAGAGTGATTAGACAGGTAAAGGAGAGCAAGGGAAAGAGAGAAGGAGGAAAGAGTAAACGAGGGAGCGAAGAAGACAAGGCAAGAAAGTGAGGGAGAGTACTGTAGGGCTGATGGGAGGACAAGACGCCGGAGACGAGGAAGGCGCACAATTTTTTGCGGCGTTTGTGCTGCTGTTCTCAAGCGAGGGACTTTGCAGAGGCATCCCAGTGCCTGTTACCCTCCTAATTATTCCAATTATCATGGCACACTATGAAAACGTGATTAATAACACAGAGGATATTGTTGTGGCAATTTGCCATATGGTGGTGGGACTCTGCTCCGTCACGATTTTGCCATTAGCATCTACTTATGTTTGTCAGAGGCGAGCAGCCATGACAAGCTCAAGTTCTGCTCACCTTGCACTCCCCACTGAGAGGCACACGCCCGGGGTGGGGGGAGATGGGTATTCCTCCTGGCTTCTCGCCTCAGTGAATTTTTTATGCGGCATCTAGTCGGACTGGGGACGTAATGTCAACTGGCGTCTGGGACGGACCATCAAACTCCAGCGCTCCTGGGAGAGGACGGGGAGGGGGGAAGAGGGAGGGGGCGCGAGGTAAGAATTATTTGTGCTTGTGTGTTCAAATAAACTGGATATGCATGCATACATGAGCTAGCTCTCTCAGGCTAAAAGTAGTATGCACACGCTGCTTTCCGTTTGTGAACTGCCACACTGACACGTATTTAACAATACACACGATTTCATCGAGTTAACTTTGAGTCTGTCTCAACTGTAAGCAGTTTTCTTTTTTTACAGCGAGAGCCCCCTTGTTAGGACCTGTTGGTATTCTCCAGATGGCAATAAAAATGCATGAGCTTTGCCGGAACCGTGGAGAAGAGCTCATCCACTTAGTGGGAGAAAAAAAAAAAAAAAAAACCTCAGAGAAAAAAAGCAGGTATGGTGTCGCCAAGCGGATACTCCAAGGACTGAGCCGAGAGCTTCAGATGAGTGCAGCACCACTACAGCTGCTGGTGTGCACTTCCGAGAACTGAGGATGTGCATCTTGTTATCTATCTTATCAACTTAAGATGTGTCATCTCGCTACGCCACACAAGTTGGCTTTTGACTGTCAGGAGTCATACCAGGTGGATGTCTGAGTATCACCTCAAAGAGCCTAAGACAGATGAATGAAGTGCTGTGTTTAAAACTCTGCAAAGACACTGAATAGCTCAACAGCCCCTTTTGAAACAAAAAAAAAAGATAATTATTATAATGAGATCGCTGTTGAGAGGCGGCACGGTGGTGCAGTGGTCAGCACTGTGGCCTCAAAGCAAGAAGGTTCCGGGTTCGAGCCCCGGCTGGAGCACGGGGGTCTTTCTGGGTGAGTCTCCATGTTCTCCCTGTTCCTGTGTGGGTTCTCTCTGGTACTCCAGCTTCCTCCCACAGTCCAAAGACATCAAGAGGGACCAGGTTAATCCAGACTCTAAATTGACCGTAGGCGTGGCTGGGAGAGCCAATGGTTGTCTGTCTCTATGTGTTGGCCCTGTGATGGACTGGTGACACGTCCAGGGTGAACCCCGCCTCTCACCTGAAGGCTGCTGGGATAGGCTCCACCCCCCGCAACCTTTAATAGGATAAGAGGGAGAAAATGGATGGATGGATGGATGGCAGGAATGTAACTATACACATATACAGCCCATCAGTAAATATCGTAAAGCCTCCACGTACGCTCAGAGCTACAGAAACGTACTGGACGATGTTCTGATCATTACTGGATCAAATGTCAGATAAACCTGTGTTTCTTTACATCATTTATGGAAACAGTAGCAGCACCGTTACTATTAAAACCCATGAATGCTGACATGTTTCCCTTTTGAAAACTAAAAACAAGTTTCTAATCTTGCACATAAAAAGTTAAGCCTATGTGATGAAACTTTTTTACAATGAGCCTACTGAACATACTGTGCAATGTGTTCAGTACTTTGTGCAGTACAGAGGGCAGTAGTTGGGGCGGTGCTGGGGGGCAGTGGTGGCCTAAAGGCTTGGAAAGTTACAGATGAAAGTTTGGTTGTGTTGAGCTTTCAGGTACTAATGTGTGGGCGAAAATAAAACAAGTTGGTGACAGATTCCAAACATGAGGCCTCAAAAATGACAGCCCACATCCACCTATGTTATACAGTCTATGAGTCTGACTGCGCGACGCTATACCTCCCTCCTACTGCAACCCGCCAGCTCCATAATACACAGAAAGAAGTTAGGGAAAGAAGAAGGAGTACCTGACAGCATCATAGATGGCCAAATTATCTCAAGACCTTAATATGGGCAGAGGAGTGCAGCTGAAGAGGAGGGATATGGGGCTTTTCATAGCCATAATTAAAACAGCAAGATAGATTCCGTAATTGAATGAAAAATCTGGATCTAAGCAACATCTGTGCCAACCACATAAATCATTTCAACGAGAGGCTTGAAATGCCATAAAAGCCGTGTGACTGGGAGTCAGAGAGCCTGTCAAACGCATCTCAGGGCAGCGCACGGATGACAAAATAACATTAGACCTGCCACTTTAATCCACTCTTTTGAATAAACTTCTTGGGATTTAAAAAAAAAAAAGAGAGAGAGAGAGAAGAAGATCAACACATGACCAGAATATTACAACAAGAGGCTTTACACTACATCGACGCCACCATATGTGAGTCATAAGTCAAACATATATTGTTTGTTCATTTTTATCTTTGAGGAGACAACAAATCTTAGAGGGAGCACACGGCGAATGGCAGGAATACCGTGATCGACTGTGAGGTTTCCTGTCCAAACACTAGCAGGTGGAGTACAATATGGAGAGGGTCGCGTACGCCGCTTGTGAAACCACAAAAGGTCACTGTAACTTCTGAAGTATTCCCTGATTTGCAGGTGCAACGAAACATCAGCCGCAACAACATGAACCACAAACTGTCAGATCAGAGTGAAAAACGCCGGCGCTTAGGTTTCACACCAGAGTCGTGAGCCATCGCGCCGGCGCGGGGCGTGAATGGGTGGTTCAAAATCTAGGCAATCCACTCAGTCCCAGTCGTCACATTCATTTCTCCTCTTGTTGCGTTACACGTTTCTCAGAAAATAACTGAACTACTGTGTATGATTTTTACCTGCAGCATTGCACAAAGTCCACCAAAGCCAACAGCAGGCATGTGACTGGGCACCAAAATAAAAACATGGGAGGCTTCTTTTCTTGAAGCGCTCACGTGCTTTAGTGGATAAATGACCTGTCTGACACTCCACCAGCGTTGCCATCAAAGTAAGTCTTAATAAAGAAAAAGTCTTGTCTGTAAATAGAGGAAAATGGATCGTCTCTTCAGGTAAGACAGCATTGATAATCCATCAGGAACCTTAGGCTAACAGCGAACATCACCGTTTAACCTTTCTCGCGATTATTAGTGGTTCTTTAGCGCCATGATATGATAGGAACGTGACATTAAACTCACCAGAACAGGTGTGTCTCTCTCCGGTCTCTGGACTGTCTTTTTTTGTTGTTTTTTTGGTTTGCTGGTGAACTGGGAAGCCATGAAATAATAATTTGTCAGATTATCTGTCATTATACGTAATAATTATAAATTGCATCCTGGAGCACAGCAGCAGCAGCAGCGCCGCCATTTTATCAAGCCTTCTAAACTCCCATGGCCCGTTCGAAGACATGCAGTTGCGTTTTCAGTAGTCAACCATACTGTGTTTTATTTGCATTAAATACCCAAATTGTAGGAGGACACCTTCTTTTCAAACGGGGTGTATCTTTAGGGACCATTCTCTTCCAACTGAGATGAGCTGACTCAGACTTAAATCTGAGAACCCACGCTAATCTCTCCTGTGATAAGAGTCTGAGATTTCATACATGTCTTTATTTTCACTCTGCTTCCAGCCTGACCGCAAAGGAAAAAACAATCCTGAATCACTGAGCATCGTAGGTAACGTTTAAAAGCAAAGTGGAAGAAACCACTCTTGACGGAGAGGCTGTTCCTTGCTGCTCAGGCGACGGTTTCACCTGAGACAAAGTGCAGCCTTCATTAATAAAAGATTCCTCGGTGGCCAGAGCAACATAAGACTCATTTAAAGTCCTGCTGCGACTCATCCGGGACACTCGATACGGCGCTGACGACAGCGATAATTTGGATTCACTTCGTGACAGCTTTAGCGTTAGAGGAGGTTTCAAAATAGGGCTGACACCTACTCAAGCAAAATGTTTGTCATCATTTCGAGGTGGAATGAAAGTTGCGTGAGTTTGTTTGTGCCAAACTTCGCTCGGGGCAATAATTTTCCAACATATTTTCTTCAGCCATCGTGCAGCTCTTTATGATCAAGACCTCAGTCACACACACTAATACACTTGAAAGGCATACTCTCTGGGTAGACATGAGCCCTCCTCTAATTATTCAATAATCTAATGACACAATTGGTCATGGTGAGCAACACCACGCTCTGACACCAGATGGTGGCTTCTGCAGTGAATCCCCCCACACACCCTCTGTGCATCCTCATTTTGGTTCAAGTCGGAGTCAGAGCGAGGCCTCGTCTGTGCTCTCCAACTTGCCAAAGATGATTTGAGGAATTCATCCCTGAAATTCGCTGTTACTTTTGGAAACAAACATCCCCACCTCACTGTTTAGTGCCTACGAGATTGCAGACGGAATCTACGCAATTGGTTTTATTTTGTCAAATGAGATCATGTGGGGAGTAAATTGTTTTAGTTTTGCACTATCAAACATTTTGTAGCAGCAGGCCCACTTCATGCCAAGTCTTGCTTTGGAGAGAAACTGGTCCTCTGTAGATGCAAGAGCTGTTTTCAGGCCTTACAAAATTCATCGAGCGCTCTAGTTGCAGCTTCAGGGAGCGAGCGATGTGATGACCTTGATCTGAGGCAGCCTCCTCAGGGCTGCTCCGGGGCAGAGGGACAGTATGTCAGGAGAGGTTTGTGCAGGATGCTGTTCCTGCAGGACAGTGTGTGTGTGGGTGTGTGGGTGGGTGAGAATGCGTGCGGTGTACATGTATGTTAATTAACTGTGCTGCCTGACATTTATTTGAATCCCATGTCTTCATGCCTGATAATAGTCAAACGCCGCCGCTCTCAGCCTGAAGGGCCGCTTAAGTCAAACGTTGCTGCTTTAAAAGAACATTTCTTCTAGAAAGTGGAACTTCTTCATCATCCGTTAAATGTTCTTTTGCATTTACTGGCACTCACAAGTTGTGTCCGTTTGTGGTTCCACGGATGAGCGGCTGAACTGAAAAATACATGAACGTGTTTGTTTTGCGTTTAAGGAAGAAAGAAAAACGTTCAAAACCACTTGAGTCCTTCAGATCAAGAAGTGGTTCCACCGACGTGACGAGGACTGATTGATTAACAAGAACCAGGTGATCACCCAAAAAAAAGGAGGGAAAAGAGACAAAGAAAGGAAGTGAACCGAGCAAAGACACAAGAGAGTAGTGATTTCAAAATAAAATAAAAAATATACCACAGGGAAACTAAGGAGACACAATACGAAGAAAACAAAAGTTTTTAAACCTGCACCAGAACCTGAATCCGAAGACCTTTGTATTTAAATCGATGGTCTGATGCGGTGAAGTCTGAATTTCGTTGCTAAGTCTATAATCTTTTGTTCATAAACTAAAAGAAAAGGACTAAACAACTGATAACTTTGCTTCAACTTCTCCCACTTTGAGACGACAAAACCAGCACGTGCCCAAGGACTGAATGTTATCTTTATCTCATTCAATAAAACAAACACAACTGATTAGTTGGACTCATATAAAATTGAATATACTGTATATATACTGTATATACATACTCATGAAATGTAAAAATATTTCGTATATTTTCATTTTTCTGTTGTTTTTTTTAATTCCATGTGATAACAATATCAGGTACCCAAATTATGCTTCAACAAAGAAATTCCAAATGCCAAGACTTTGGACCAATTAAGATAAAAGCGTCATTTTCCCTCAACATGGTAGGTCATTAATGGGTTAATATAGCATTTCCCCCGCAATGAGACTCATCACAAAATGTTTTACATTTGAACAGAGGACATAAACGCAGATAAAAACAAAAGCTGAAGCAGCTAAAACACTATAAGACATGCTTGATCATCAGCATTAATTGGATAGTGAGGGAGGATAGGAAACTTTGTTGCCATAAAAATCAAAATAAATAATTGCTAGGTGAAACTCGAGGAGAATGCATTCTCTGTCTGCTTGATCATAAATCCTGAAATAATGACATGCTTACCCATAAATGACTAAACAAGGGGCCATTAAGGCATGCATGACTTCTCCTGATGTCTGTGTAGCAGATGTTAATAATTTTTCCATAATGGAGAGGGAGAAGGAGAAGAGGGAAACTGCTCTGCTCCATCATATCAAAGAAAATGTCAAATAAGGGTCAGCAATGTAAACATGGCAAATCACAAGACTTCTGTTTGTTTGTTCCCTCTTTTTTTTTTTTTTTTTTTTTTTAATTCCTCCAGAATTTAGGTTTCAAAACCATTTTGTTGACAGCTAAACATGAGGAGGAGTCGATGCTATCGCCCCGCCCGTGCTCTCATCATTCCACCAGCTTCTCCTTGCTGTTTTTCAGATCTTAATGGGAGATATTTTCACATCCGGACCGATGTGACGATGCAAGCCCTAAATGTGAGCTCCTTATCGCTGGCAGATTGGTTCCGCCAGCAGCACGACGCTGGATTATCTGTCTATTAGATTCATACTGGCATATGGCACATATCACATTAATGCTGATCTTGATTCACCCTACAAAAATATGTGTTGTTTCTTAAGGCGTCGCTGTGATTTTATCAGCCGGTGATAACAGCCTGTCTGCTCGCAAACAAAGATCTGCCTCCTCTTTTGTGATCTCTTGCTTTGTCTCCATGAAGCACTTTTTTTTTTCTTCTTTTTTTTGGTTGTTTGTTGTGATTAACAGCGTCTTGTTGAAGGATACGTCGTCTAATTGACACAAGTGGTGAAATCGCATTTGAGTTGCAGCGAGCAAGTTTTGACATTCCCCTTCTACTCTGGTATCTACATTAAATACAGGGATGACTTCATCACCGCTATATTAATCAGTGCAATATTGTCATCTTCAATGTTATGCTTTGTTTATATTGCTTTTCATTCTGTCATTTTATGATTGCTGCTGTAATTAGAGCAGGTAGATTATTGGAGCGTGTTATGAGACTTGCTCACGCTTTATCACCTGATATAAATCCACAGAATCCTGCTCCTATGATGAACAGTACTTTTTTTTATTGACAAAGGAAATAAAATCTAAAAAAATAAATAAATAAATAAAAAATCAACGTTTTGCTGGCTAAAAAGTTTTTAAAAAGTTTGAAAAAAAAGTCACTTTTTTTTTTTTTTTTTTTTTTTACATTGAAAAAGAAACGTCAGATAAACATCAACATTAATTCACATCTATAGAATCTGAGATGAGTGAATCTCAACCGCGGTAATAAAAAGTGACTTCTGCTGTGACATGACGGGAGACTTTTTTACGACGTTTTCCGCGACCCTGAAACGTCGAGGAGGCTTTGTTCGGGTGACAGGAGAAACCATTTGGAATTGACAGTTTGCGCTTTCATTTTCCTCTGTTCGGCAGCTTTGTTTTGTATTTCCAATGTCTGCCAAGAAAATAAAAATTTAAAACTAAACAAAAACAAAAAAACAAAAAGGAAAAGAAACGCACACTTGACTTCTCATGCATGATTAATGACGTTGATTCATTAGCTTGAAATTATAGATGAAAAGGACATTAATCTCCAACCTTGATTTTTTAAGTGCATCATTCACTGGTATACTCAACATGCATTTATTTTGTAGAGGTGAAGCTCGTATCTTCCACCTCAAATCACTCAATCTCTTCTGTTTCACCTTCGATAAACGAGGCAAATAAAGCTTTTTAAGCTTTAATTTAAAAACGGTCCTTTGTGTTTACGAGGTATCGATGAAACTTGGACTTTGACCTTGCAATTTTGATATCTCAGTGAATATTAATTTGCCTTCACGTTTTGTTTTTTCTTGTTTAAAAGCACTCCAGAGTGCTTTGTGTATCCATAAATGATTAAATGTGTTCCTGCCTGGGAGCAAATATGTGTCTCTCCCTTTTGTGATTTCCACAAAATCCATATGTCATTAAAAGTAACTTTACTGCTTAACAACCCTGATCGGTCTGTTTTTACAACATTACACTCGTGGTCTGATGCTAACACGGCAACGACCTGTAGTCAGTTGACTTTTATTGAATAACTCGAATTAAAATCACTCAGAGATAAACACGAAATCCCACCACAGCCTCTCAGCTGCCAGTTTGTTCAGTTGAGTTCTCCTCCGACCAATCGCTGCCGCAACACGCCTCAAAACTGTTCTTCTTTTACTTTGAAGGCCAGCTGCCTGCTGTTTCCTGTTCTCACCTTAGGTTTTCTTTCTGTTTTCCTTTCGCGCGTTTGAGGAATGGCACAAGCAGATTGCTGTCGCTTTTCCGTTAAAAGGGAGAAAAACAAAAGATGCAAAGTTCATTTGACAGTTTGTTTGTGAGCTGCAGAGAGGGGGAACCTCTGTCCTGCTTAGCCGGACACCTCAGCTGCTGCCGTGGCCCCGACACGCCAACTTGACTGGGGCGCGGCGCAGCAGGACCCTTCTCTTGCGCATAGTGATAGTTTTTGTGGAGTCCACTGAAGTCAAATAAAAGCCTCCTAAAGGGAATGAGAACAGCCTGTTCTGTGTAGCAAACTGCGAGTGTGAAACACGTGTGATTCCCTCTCATGGTAACACAGGTCAGAAGATTTTTTTGTTTTTTTTAAAGCAAATTATCATCAGGGTACATGAACGTTGCTGAGTGCAGCGACCTTGAGAAGATCCCGGGAACCTCAGGAAGTTCTTCCCACTGAGATTCAGCTGCACTGCTGCTGTATATCAGAGTGTGTATTAGACACTGATCTGTTTAATTACAGTCTGAGTCGCACGCCATCTGTAAGAGCACCTCATCGCCTCTCTGCACTATCCAAACGACTTAAAGAATCCAGAGACATTGTACTCCAAGGACGTGCTTAATTGAGTTCTGAGCGCAAAGTGCACTGCAGCATTCTTCGACTTCAGGGATGTGAGCTTGGCCGAGCAGGCAGTTTCGAGTGCTTTGTGGTGATATGAATTGATCGGAAATTACTTGTGATTGTCAATGACATGCAAAACAGGGTTCTGAACAAAGCACGATTACAGATTTGCTTAACTCCTCAGTAAAACCCGACTTGTGCGACAGAGCAGGCCAGACCGAAGACGGTAAAAATAACCCCAAACATGTAACAATATTGTTTCAGGAGGCATGAAAACAGACGTTTTGCAAATGGATTTGGAAGGAGTAGGATGAGGCGAGAGGGCTAAATCTGTCTTGTTCATTTGTGATGGACTTGGCGTGAAGCAGTGACTTGAGCTTGGATAAAGAAAAGACAGTTGCAGCAGAATTCTGCCAGTCTTTGGTTCGGCACCCCCTCCCACCGCTGCCACCGCCATCGCCACTCCATCACACACTCCCACACACCCCCTTAACTTCCAACGCGCATGCCGAACCTGGTGCTCCGCACTCACCCATTAATCCCTGCATGTCGGATCCCAGCCAGGTAATTACTGTTTAAAAATATTTCATCCCATTCTCTCTCCCCCAAAAAGAGACAAACGGAGACAAAAGGAACACAGTTCTGAACAACGACAAAGAGGTACTTTAAATGCGTTCCCTTTTTCTCCGGTGGAAACGGTGGCTTTGTTTGCACACAGAACAAGGTGTCTGTAACCAAATCGGCAGCTATTTCATATTTAAATGCAGCTGTCACGCTCTAGTTTTTACACCCGGTTTAGGAAGTTGGTGATGCTGCTGCTTCTCCCAGCAAGAAGAAGGGGAGGGGAAAAAAAAAAAGAAGCTTGTGTTTGTCATGCAATAAAACCAGTTTGTTGCTCCACAGCCAGGCAACTTTCTAACGAAATCATCCGAACAGGGACCTGCACACCGTGAGCACGTTTCCTGTCGAAACTTTATTAATGACCTGCTTTTATCACAGTTATCGAGTCTTTGTACCAGCAATGACGTGACCGTCGAAGGTACGATGATATCGGAACAGACATGGTGAATAAGAGCATCGCGCTGTGGCGAAGCAACAACCACGTGTCATGTGGTCCGATCTTCAGAGTCGGACTCACTCAAACGTAAACGCACGATGTGCTCTGTTCGTTTCACAACAGTTTACAACTGCCACGAACTTTTATGGACTATTCCAGTGGGCTAATGTCGAAACGCCGGATTCGGTTACGCAAATCTGACCAGATTTTGACCTGATTGCTCCGCCGCCGTTCATGAACACCAGGAGTGACCAGTGCTCTTGTCGTGTGACACAGCACAGCAGTGTCACGTCCAGGATACCACACGACCCCGACTTGACAGGACCAGCGTGACAGATTTGTTTTTTCCTTTTGCCATCAACTTTGCCACTCTGACATCCTGACACTGACTGAGCAGTAACATGTTGTTGTTTGGCTAACTGGGCTAATTTTCTTGACGTGTTTTCACATTTGTACCTGAAGTTGTATCAGAAGGATTGACAGCTCCTATCGTCTTCTTTGTGACACATTTTGAAGGTCCCCCAATCGTCTTACCTTTTCCTTTACCTTTTCTGAGCCCAAGACCACGAGCATCACATGCAGGGCTTCCGCTGTAGCTGTGATTGACAACCCCTGACTCCACGATCTGGGAACTCGAGCACATCGTTGCCGGTCTGTAAGTCAAGTCAAGTCAAGAATTCACAGTGTTGTCTGACATGTTGGCATTAGCAAAGCAATCAGAAGATCCTGTAGTCTGTTTCCGGCCATTAAAACGCAGCAGATACGCGTATGAGTTAGGAGGCTTCGCCAAAAAAAAACACTCTTGCCTTCAGTTGGGATTGAACTCAGAACCTCTTGCACACTGAAATGACACAAAAATGGTGGACAGCCCAGTCTCTGAAGGTGGCACAGTTGTGTGGCCTCACAGCTTAACTGGTTCCTTCCTTTGGGGAGTCTGCGTGTTCTCCTTTAGCCTCTCGGGCCTCCTGCCACAACCCAGAAACAGGCAGCAACGAGGTCGTGTCAGGTGTGAACGAGTGTGTGTGTGTGTGTGTGTGTGTGGACCCCCCTGCACCTCTTACCTGCAGTGCAACAACTTGCACTATGAAACTTAGACAGTTGGAGAAAAGCTTTCATTACTGTTTAAACCTGGACATGAAACACAATACGCCGGCTCTCTTCCGCATTTCAAACAGCTTCACTGAAGCTTTGTATTTTTACCTCAACACCGTACACACAACAACCCAGTGGACGGAATAAGGAACACAATGCCAGAATACAACGTGTCTGCAAACCGCAGATATGCATAATCTCAACTGCGAAATGTATGCTGAAGTTTGGTGTTGTTGTTGTTGATGTTTTATGATGTATCAAAGCCACAGTTAAAGTCCGGTTTGGTTTAGGACCAAACCCCCCCCACACACACACACACACACACACACACACACACACACACACACACTGTGGATCGGCTACGTCAGTTAACACAAGTTTCTGACTCCATGATTTGTCCCTCGTCCTCTTTCACGACCAGCAGCATTTTAGGGAGTTTTTCCTCCCGTGAACCTGCCTGTGTCGGGGACTTGCTGTTAGTGGAGGAAGTTTTCAAGAATGTAGCCGTATCCTGCAGGGTTTCTGTCCTGGCTTCTCTCTCAGTCTCCGGTGGACTCGTTTGGTCGCGCGTGGATGACGCCATCTTGACCAATAGATGGACATGAGAACCCAGCCAGGAATTAATCAGCTGGTTTACACGGTACAGTTTTATTTTGAACAGATGATGAAAAAGTTTATTCCCCCTCTGGTCAACTGGGAGACATTTCAATTAGTTTCAAGTGTTTATTTGAAGGGTTTTAATTCAGTTTGTGCTTTTAAATCAGCTATTATCTGAATATGAGGGTGTGTGTAAACCCAGTAAATTCTCCTCCTCTGTTTCACTTAGTCGGATGGCTTTGCATTTTACAATTAATGACCCTGATAAAACGGGTTTGTGACTCATTTGAAGCTCTGACCCTAAGTTTTGAAAGGCTGAACTGAGGTTCACGTCTCAAATGCTTCCCCCCGCACTCAAATTACATGTTTAAATTGTGAGATAGAGGAAGCTTGTGGCTGCGTTTTATGGATTTAAATCCGTGTGACCAGTTAAGAATGTTGTTTTCTGGTCCCCGCAGTCGAGATGGTCTCGACACACTGATGAAATCCCCCTAAAGAGATGTACATCTCCTAAACTAAACATGTTTTGTAAATGCACAGCGCAACACTGAAAAATCAAAGCCTTGCAAGCACTTTAAAGCTTGAACAGAGTCCATGGTCACACACACGTCAGAGCTGTAGGTCTCTGTACTCGAGTCAGTTCAAAGAAAGTCGTACTGCCATTAGTTGCCATTGCTTCTAGAGGTCATGCTAATATAGATTTAGTATCTTAGGCTCATGCTGCATCACAAAATCAGCCTGCTAGTTTCCGAAGGTTTGCATTCTGTCTTTGCAGCTGTCTTCGAAAAGGCAAAACAGACTGGGTGCGATCACACGGTGAATATGGACCGAAGAGACGTCTCACGGCATATGGTAAGGTCAGATGAAGAAGAAAAATCTTGTCATACAGCGGCGGAAATCTATTAACTTGCATACATATGGATTTTATGACAACAACTGGCAAGGAATCATGAATAACTTACAGACGGATGTTCTTATATAAGCATCAATTGTTAATTGAAGGAGCTGTCACATTCCCTGGGGCTGTCAACATAGTTTTATAAGCATTCAAACTCAGCTTTATCAAATTAATGGTCTATTCACTGCTGCCTGATTCTCGTGTAATCCATCTTTGGGGCTTTCAGCTGAAAAAACAGACTGAAATTTAGTGCCTCAGACGAATCGTTCACTACAAGGGGAAGCCAGTTTTGTCGGATTCTGGCCCAGCCAAGATGTTGGCACAGGTGATTTCCCTCGACCCTGAACGACAACCGCCTCTGTTTTCGTGTCTCGTCTGTGTAAACATGGGAGGCCGAGTCAGCAGGAGAGACCCGGCTGCTCCGAGGAGCCCAGGTGTGCTGACAGGTAGATCTCCACAGGCCATATGGGGCTCGCTGGGGAAATCATGAGCCGTCCTTGTCTCTAAATATCATTCTCACCATTCAGTGCTTGACAGACAGAAGAATCAGGACCTTTTTTTTTTATTCAAAAGTGAAAAGGACCTCAGTGACGAGAATCATTGGAGAGAAACACGGCTTCTTTTGTGACTGTACATGTCACATGTTGTCGTAACTTCCTGTAATATCTACAGTCGTTTCAAACCATTGAGCTCCAGATTTTTTTCCAGGCTACTGGAATAAGTACACTTGAATAAATGCATATTAAAAAAAACGTGCTGCAGCCGTGTCCGTAGTCCCACCCACAGCTCCATCTGATTGGTTGCATCTCACGAGTCACAGTGTAAAAGCAAATGCAAGTTTTGTTGGCTTTATTTACTTGAACTATGTCATTTTTTAACGAAATTTTAAGCAACAACTTTATCCGCTCATTAAAACTGTTCGGTAAATTTCATAGAAAATGTTCCACTTTCTTTTAAACGAAATGCTCTTGTCATTAAACACAGCCGTAATAACAAAAGGAACCGGCACAGCGTGTTCCCAAATACTCAGAGACGCTCCTCATTTGAAGGAGAGCTGCTCAGAAGCATCTCACCAAAGTTTGTAATGGATTTTTTTGTCTTTTTCATCGCTACTTCAAATGAGTATCAGTTGCTAATATCAGTTATCAGCATTGTTGATTAGTAATAATCACTATCAGCCCCCCAAAAAAAACAACGTCTTTATCTGCAACACTCATTGGAAAAAGACAAAAAGCGACGTTTTCCATCAAACTGCTCAGTTCTTGGTACAAAACATTTAAATGTGAAAATGACAGACCGAGGAGCAAATGTATGTGCAGGAGTTTTAAGCTGTAATTTATAACACGTGTCTTGTCATCTAGGAGAAGGAATAACACGCAGTGATCAATCTATCTGTATCAGAAGCCTGGTGTCAGAAGCTCAATTTGAAAAGAGAGGGAAAAAGTGTGGTCTAAACACCGGCCAAATCAGAGGATAGCGGCGAATACAGAGCCATAGCTGCATGTTTGAACTCGGTAATTTGTTGGGCACTCAGTAGGCAGTACAACAGAGGACCTACAGAGTGTGGTGTGTGTTTCCCAGCCCCACTGTGCAGCCTCCTAGAGTACAAAGGCAGAGAATGAACTTCAGAGGATTTTAATGCCTGAAGAGAAGAATATGGACATTAAATTATCAGGGGAAAACAGCAGGGTGTGAAGAAAGAGCCTTCTAAAGCCTGCGAACGCAAACGTACATACAGGCTGCTTCTGACATGGAAACCTGGCCAAATTTACAGGAGCCTTTATTCTGAGTTTCCCACTGATACTTTCACTCTTCTCTCCCTCTCTCTCTCTCTCTCTCTCTGTGTGTGTGTGCGTGTGCGCATATGCTTTGTTTTGTTTTTTTCTTATTGTGAACTTAAAGCAATAAGCTGCTGTACCATAACACACACCCAAACATTCCTTTAACATCGCAAATGTCAATATTTGCAAATATGCACAGTCTTTTTTAAACGCCACTGTAAATCTGCTATCAAAGACTCAACACTGTATCTCATTTACCGGATCACATAAAGCTGGCAAATGGATATTTAAAGTTGAAAGCATTTAAAGAAGAAGCAGGCTTTACACGCTTGATATCTTAATTTATAGAACGTGTGAGCAGAAGAGATTTACAAACGTCTTTATGTGTAAAAAAAATAAATAAAATGAAGGTAGAGTTCACAGTTTGCGACCATCACAAACTTCTCACTCAAAGAAGGACAGACTAAAAAAAGGAGGTTATTTTATTTCCCGGTCTGCTGCTTCTAGAACGTGCTCGTGCTTCACCTTTCGCCTGCTTCTGCATGTGCGCATTAAGACTGCGAGTTGCTTTCTTCTCGCCTTGGGCTGAGAAAAAGTGAGCTGATTGACAACAACCGTTAGAATTTATTTAAATATTTCAAAAATATATTGAAATAAAAGAGGCCCCCCCCCCCCCCCACACACACACACACACTTGTCATTGCAACCTATTACTTCATTGTCTCGTTTCAAAAATGTAAATGAAATGAAACATTTTCCAGAAGGAGGCTCCTGCGCTCTGTCTAAACTTGCATTCCTTCATTTATTTCGCAGTATTTCAGTGCTGGACCTTCATCGGGCGAACGGCCGGCAACAATGATGAGCCACAATAGCAGGTGGCTGCATTTCAAATCATGTTCCAATTAAAAAAAAAAAGAAAAGAAAAGAATCAATCAATAAACTGATCGACATGTAGATGCAAGAAACGCCACTTCTGCATCCAGAATTGTCTTTATCTGTTTAAAAAAAAAAAAAAAAAAAACAGCTTCAAAATGCATCGTTCTGCTTCACGCAGCAACGAGGCCTTCGAGGGTCTCTCCAAATAGTCTGAATTTCAAAGTGAGTGAAAAATGAGTACAATGGAAAATAAAAGACTATAGCTAAATGAAAAGAATCACTCTTGAGAGTTACAGCTTTACACACACACACCTTATTAATCTTTAATATCTTGTCTTGCCCCCCCCCTCCTCGCTGCACCTCTCCAGTTTATCTCCTCTAAAGCAATTATACCCAAGAGGACCGAGCACATAGGACATGCTCCCGCTACCTAGAGCAATAATATATCATTACGTACTAAACATATAGCAGCTATGCAAACAACCTTTATTGCTACTCCAGGGCGAGTGCTATTTATAAGCACAGCAAACACAGATCCCTCCTCTAACTGCGCTACATTTGTTATTTTGGAGATAATTTCATATTTTTCTTCTTTTTAAATCTGCTCTGAAATGATGGGCTGTTTGTCCATCCCTCCCTCCCCCCCCCAACCCCCCACCCCCTTCTCTTTTTCATTTCAGTAACTTCACACTGACATTAGGGGGTGCTGGAATTCTTCACGATGAGGTTCTGAGTTTGAAGCCGAGTTGATCTGTCAACAGAACGTGAAATTATTTGTATAGAAGAAAAAAAAAAAAAAAGAGCCTCCCAGTATTCATGAGGGTTTTCATTTAGATATAGATTCAAAAAGAAAAAAAAAATACAAATAGAATTTTGTGTGGTGCAAAGTAAAGACAAATAAAAACACGTACAGAATTTTAAAACATGCAGGCTGGAATTCTTCAGGCCCAGTAACGGTCATGATGTTTGCATATTAATACAAAAATAAAAATAAAATACCACGAGACAAATAAATTCACTTGAAAAAAAGAGGCTGCCGTTTGAGTCACTGAAATATCCTGCAAAGATTCCTCTCAACCTTTCTCACCTCCTAAACCGTAGTCAAATATTTTTTTCTACTTGCTGAATTAAAAAAAAAACAAAAAACAACAACTTCTACTAAGTAACTTATTCAGTGCAACTCATGAATTATTTAAGAGAACACATTTCCTCTTGTTTATTTATATATACATATGTATAAAATATCATTTATTCTAAGAGGGTCTATAAATCAAAAGTATTCCCAGAGAATAACAGATAAGTGAGGTTATTGTGCAATGAGGCCAGCTGGTGGTAATAATTTAATGACGTTTTACAGGCGCTATAAAGACAGCAAACAGATGTGGCATTAAGGATTATAAAGTTGGTAAAACTTTTAACAAGTGCTATGTATTTCGGTGGTACAACAGCACAACCCCCAGAATAAAAGGAATTTACACATCCTTCAATTCCAAAGCTATCAATCACACGCGTGTTATTCCCCTGGGAGCGTCTTTACATGCATATTTATCAGCTCAACATGCTAATTCCTGCTGCTATACGCCCGCCAGGCACGTCTCCAGGCGTGTTTATGACTCGTAATTGTTGATATCCTTTGATATATTTCTCTCAACTAAGACATCATTTGGTTTTTGTGGTCGAAAGTCAATGAGGCACAATGACCCAAGCTTTCAATTCAAATTTACAGTTCAATATCTATTATATGCTATTGAGTCCCTGGAGAGGAAAGAAGAGGAGGGATTCAGCTGCACTGTCAGACACTTATCAACAGTAAAGCTCATCTCAAGGTTAGTTAATTGATTTCAAAAAATGAAATAAGAAAAAATAAATTATGATTGCAGGGAAACAGCACCATGTTTCATGCTTTTTATCTGGATTTTCAGAATATGATACCTGAGGGAAGGGAAAATGCATGTTTGTTGTAAACTTCCATAACTTGGATGTTGCTCAGAAGAGTTGTGAATAGTTTATCATCTTTTGCCAAACAATTAACTGTGAAAAAGTTTGTGCTGTAGAGGACATGCCTGCCATATTGTTGGAGGATCCAAGTTCATCAGCATGCATTTACATTGCTAAAGAGCATATATGGCAGATGAAGCATTTCGGCATAAATTCAGCTCCACATCGGATGAGTGGGAGATCTCTCGTGCTTGTGCGCTCTCTTTTCTTTCTGCCTTTTTTCCCCCCCTCTTTATCTTTCTTCCAGTCCCTCTTCCTCTCCCCTTCCTCTTCGCTTTTCCCACAGACACCTGCCGCCAAGCGTACACCTCCAGGGAACCAACATCTGAGAAATGCAATTTGAGTATTTCAGCACTACAAAGAAAAGACAAACAATGCTGGAAAAACGGGGGGATAAACACGCGCCGACTTGATGCTGGACAAACATGTCGTGTTCCTTCCAACTCACAAACGGCCCTGCCACGTACAGCGCTCACAGGTGTGGAAATTCAAGGACAAACTTGATTTCGCCCATGGCCGCCGTTGTTGTTCCTGGGTTTGTTTGCTTGTCGTGCTTGTCTCCGTACTATTGTTTGACAGAGTCGCTCCTCAGGGGAATGACAGGAGAGAGATAGGGTGCTCCTAAACGACGAGAACAAGGGATTTGGTCTTCGTCAAACGCTTTAGTTTAACCAGTGAATTCCACAGGCCACGTTGCTGATGCAGGAATTAGGATTTCATTAAGGAGGTACTTCACCCAACAAGTGGAATTTACCTTCAGTTACTCAACCCTAGCTCTCCCGAAGACGTTTTCTCCCCTGCATGACTTATTGATGATTTCAGAAAACACATTTTTAGCTTGGAAGCGCACAGCATCAGCTTAACCGTTGAACGCATCGTCTGGTACAATCCACCTCTCCCTTATCCGGGCATACGCTATGATAGGTGACTCATTTGATATAAAACACCCAGACTGTAACACTTCCTGTTTGGCGTGAACGTGAGTGAGCGCTAGCAGCTAACACATTCGGTTGAACTCGTTCGCGGAGACGTTGAAGTCTTTGCAAATGGACGTCTTGGACCGTTTTACTGTTGTAAGTCATCAGTCTGTTAGCTTCAAGCAAAGAAAAAAAGAATGCAGCAGCCTTTCTCTTTTGTTTTGGGTCTGGAGCGACCAAGATGGTACGTTGATCCGCGAGACACCGCAGAGTGAGGGCTTGAAAGGCAAATTTAATTTCGAGACGAGATAATCGAACTGGCAAAAGCGAAGCTAAGTCGTATTGACAGTGACTGGAAGTTAGAGTCCAACTCCTTAGTGAAGTTCCTGTCCTCATTTACACCACAATGCGGCTAAATTTTAAGCTGCACAGCGAAAGCAGAAATAAAAGCATTTTCAAACAGCTCTTAGATTCTCAAAGAGGGGGGGGGGGGTGGAAGAAGAAAAAAAAAGGAAGCAGCTCTCGGTCAGTGTGTGAGTGGAGAGTCGTTCCTCACCATATGGACATTGTCAGCAGCTCATAAAAGACAAATAAGTGGGTGTCACTGCAAAAATTACTTTCCTTGATGAACTACATAGCCATCATCAGCAATGACACAGCGTCATTCACATCAACAACACAGGTGCATGAAAAATGGAATGGGCTGGCAGGAAAATGAATTATTAATGACACATTTAAGTATTATAACAGAAAATCAATGAGCATACCTGCTGTAATTAACATGCACAATGTTTTCCATAATCCAGCACAGTATAATTATGCCTCTCTATTCCAGTACACGTTAGCATTAGCTTTTTCTAAAGCACACAACACCTGTTTCTTTGGTGTGCATGTTCTCTGACTTCCCTTTAATGATAAAGAGGCTGCAAAATGTTATTTATTCATGCTCCAGTGTTGGATGTGGACCTGCACTCATTTGAAGCTGGACGCAGACCTTAAGCTCAAAAGGGATGCTGACTGTGTTGCAGCAATGCCTTCGCACGTTTCTTCAGCGTTTTATTCTTTACTAAAAATCTGTTTCAAAAAGCCAATTTGTGGTGGTTTTCTCTACGTAATCAGAGAATACCTAGCAACAAACGTGCTGCTGTCTTGTGCTCCTGTTGATTCAGACTGAGGGTTTGGGGTGGGGATTTATCTCTGTATACTGTTACATGTCCACTAATCACTGATTACCACCGTCTGTTTGTGCTGTGACCAGTGGCAGTGTACAAGATTTCCCATCGTTCCTGAAGGATGCTGGGGAACAGCTTGAGCAGAATCCAGCACGGGACTCTGATTTTTGGCAAGTCAAACTTTATCAGCACAAACATGTGCAAAATTAAAACAAACACAACCCAGACTGCTAATTACCATCCGCTTGGACCTCTGTCCCGTGTTTTTCTCAGACTGACACAAAATGGCTGACTGTAAAGTGCTCTCCCCTAAAGATCGGAGGAAGCTGCGGCTGTTTCCCCTGTCCAAGGGACAACCCTTGTCGCCTGTATAATACAGGGTGACACACTGGTAGCCCCGTGATTTTTCAAACCCATTATTTCATGTGCAAAGTTATAAATTACGCGACTGACACCAGTCTGGTATCTTCTGGGCCATGTGGCCTGAATCAACGCCAAATCCTGTGCCACTAATTTTACTAATTGCCTGAGCCTGGCCAACACTTTTCATTGGTGTGGAGCCTACAGTGTCACAGGAAGCTAATGAGAGCTAAATAATGTATGTGAACCTCTCTAATTGCTTCATTTCTCATTTTGCTTACCAATTCTCATATCATAGTTGGGATGCCAATTTTTTTTTTTCCTTGCTGATGATTCTAACAGTGGTTAATACTAATAACTGTTCAAGTCTGTCAAAGGGGAGATCCTGGGAGAATGAAGCTTGTCACGGCATTGTATTGTAGTGTATAATAGAGCAGCACAAGATGGCTGGGTATGTATTTATACATATATTATTTATCGAATAATCCTCTCTTTCTGGGTGAAGCATTCAGAAAGAAGCAGCCTTCTGCGGATAAACATAGCATTATTTTGGACGTGCTCATTGATGCATGCAACTTCATCAGGTACGGCTGTATAAGCCAGCGTGTGCCACCTGGGGCTGTGTGTGTTCATGTATTTTTGTGACTCGTTGATGGTTGTCTGGTGTGTTTTTATATATATATATATATATATATATATATATATATATATATGATTTGGATATGTTTTATTCTTTGTGTCATTTAGTCGTACACAGACATGCACTTAGGCGTGTGATGGTATCGCTCCTGTTGCGGGGCCATAAATCGGTTTGTGGGGACACGCCTCTCTGTTTGGGACAAAAGCAAACAAATCCTCCATAATTAAGGTTAAAGTCAAACTGGTTTGTGGTTACGTTCAGTGAAAATATCCATGAAATGACCGTCAAGTCATTGTAATGTAAGACACACATAAGTCAGTGCACCCAAAAGTGATGGAAAATGACTGTGTGTGTGTGTGTTTGCTGTTTCTCTCTCTGGCTAGACTTCCACTGCAGCACCAGTTGGCCGCCTCTCCTCCCAGTCCTATCAACAGGGAAGCTGTAATTTAGCAGCAAACTTGATCATCCAAATAGCTGAATATTTAATGGTATTAAAACGCCGGGTAAAAAAAGCTGTATTATTTATTGACTCCCTATAGTGTAACCTCTATTCAGGCAACGCCAGGCGGTCCTGTAAATACACTCTATCTGACACACGTGTTGAATTATTGACTGATAATTTATCATAATTCATGTCACTGAAAACTCAATAATGCTATTCAGGAGCTCTCCGCCTGTGACCCAGGTGTAGACGGTGGCTTGTCAAGGTGGCGACAAGGTCAGAGCTCCATCAAGAGAACAACATGGCGCGACTAAATCTCTAAATGTCAGGACGGTACCAGGGTCAGCATGGTGAATGTCCAAAACCAGATCCCTTTTATGACGACTATTTTAGAGAAAAGAAGAGCAAAACAACTTCCTCTGCAAAAGATAAATGTTTAATCATATTCAGCACATTGTGCTAAAAACAGAGGAAATACATTTGTTTACTGGTTTGTTTTTGTTTTTGTTTTTTGGGTTGTTTTTTTTTTTACAATTTTTGCTCACGGTGACATTATCAATACGAGTCCAAGGCTAAAAACTGGCTCAAGTCTAAAACATCAGAAGGAGGCAACAACAGAGAAGGCTGGTTTTCAAGCTGTCGACATGTTTCTCTCTACCCACCTGCAGCTGCATCCTTCCACGTTCTGTGATGGATATAAAGTTGGAAGTGAGATGCAGGTGGTACTCGGGGTTTCAGAAGTTTGTAATGTGTTCTCCACCTTCTGTTTAAAACCGCATGAAAACATCCGTCACACAATCTGTAGGCAGGAATGCCACCAATTCTATGCAGCTTCAAACCCAAATTATGTGTCGGCCCTATATACAATATTTTTGTTTATTTGATATATATATATATATATATATATATATATATATATATATATATATATATATATATATATATATATATATATATATATATATATGCCACACCAGACAACGAGCCACAAAAATACATGAACACACACAGCCCCAGGTGGCACACGCTGGCTGATGATGTAACATGCATCAATGTGAGTTTCATTCATTCATCAGCTTATAAGGGTTGTGGGGGGTGGAGCCTATCCCAGCAGCCTTCAGGCAGCCTTCACCCTGGACAGGTCACCAGTCCATGGCAGGGCCAACACATATAGACAGACAACCATTGGCTCTTACAGCCTCTTGATGTCTTTGGACTGTGGGAGGAAGCCGGAGTACCGGAGAGAACCCACGCAGGAACAGGGAGAACATGGAGACTCCACACAGAAAGATCCCGTGCTGGAGCCGCAGCTCAAACCTGGAACCTTCTTGCTGTGAGATGACGGTGTTAACCGCTGCACCACTGTGCTGCTCTCTCTCTCTTTCTTCATATATATATATATATATATGTGTGTGTGTGTGTATATATATATATATGTGTGTGTGTGTGTGTGTGTGTGTGTGTGTGTGTGTGTGTGTGTGTGTGTGTATACAGTATATGCCATCATAAATTAAATCAGCAAATCAGTTCGTCTACATTCAGACCAAACCCAGCAGCAGCTATTGAGACCAAGTTGAATCAGTCAAATAGTAAAAGAGTCAATTATGTCCTGATGTGACACTGCGGCGGCCAATCAGAGACAGATCCTTGTTGTCCGGCAGCGACTTTGTGTCCATTTTTTTTTTTTTTTAAATTTTAGAGGGATAAGGGGAACGGGGGAAGGGTCAGTGGGTTGAGATTATTCTTCCTCTCGTTCCTCACGAACGTAGTGACGTGCAACCACCAGACAGCAGCGAGCGCCTGACCTGGTGTGACGTCAGCCTCATGACAACGCCGTTACACTGTTGAGAAGCATCTATTCTTGTCACATTTACTTTCCCGTTCGAACCACAAACTTATATTTGAGATTCCGCACTGCTGTCGCGGCTGACGGCTTCCAGGTTCCTCGTGTGATGACTTGTTTGGATGGAAACGACTCCTCGATAAAATACGTTCAAAAATTAACACGACTTGTTGTTGTATATTCACTCAAGCTGACCGTTCTGAATGATTCATCGCCGTCCTTATAGTTTAAGGTTCTCTCGTGGAGTCCCGTGTAGCTTTTCCAGGCTTATTCGTCTGCTGCCTTGTCTCGGTTGCCTTCCTTCAGTAAAGTGTGGGATAAATACGGATTAATTTATTGACTGATTGATGAAAGGGATCTTGTGGTGCATTAGAAAAACAAAAGTCTGCAGTCGGCATTATTTAGGGATAACGAAAAAATAGCAGTGAGCTGAAAGAAATGTCTAAAAATACAAAATACTCCTATTATCCATTAATGACAACACAGTACAGTAGTCATAGTCTCTAATGCAACACCCCGACAGAATGTCACTGGCAGGGAACACAACACCGCATCCCTTAATAGGATTGAGCCTGTATAGCAATTTGTCAAGCCAAAATATCCAGTATTTATGAGACAAATATAGCACATTGGAACAAGAGAGAGAGAAATCACAAAATAGTCAACAGGATTAAGGGAAGCATAAACTAAATGCTCCTTGATGTGTCATCGATAAAAGGATTTTTGATTATTCGTCACCATAAAATGCGTGGCAAGATTGTCATGCCGTCATTGTATTACTGTATCCTCCTTTATCTGTATGTCAATCTAGCCACATTAGAATCTGGGCGCTGTTTTTTCTCTCCCCCGTCTTGTTATTTTTAATGGATTTAACACACAGTCTGCATTTAGAGTGCAAAGAAGAAAGGGTGGTGGTGGTGGTGGGGGGGGGGGGGGGCAGATTACCTCATAGCCTCAGGTCGACGCTGTGTTAATAAATGGTGAACTTCCATAATTGTGCCCCCGCCAAAGACACAATGTCATCTTTAATTACTCCATCTGCAATCAATATGTTGGATTTGACACTTTTCACACATGAGTCACCGTGAAGCGTTTTATTCACAAACAACAACAAAAGATCCCAGCAGATAAACGCAAATTCCTCTCCATGTCTTTGTTTATTGTCAGGCAGCGCAATTCTTCATGGCTTCAGAGCTGACTGAGCCCCCGAACCTTTGGCCTTTAAGTTTAAGAAACCTCATGTTTGTAGTTTGAATACTACCTCAACTAACCCACAGTATCCTGTTGCTTGACTTACTCAACAGCGAACGCTTTAAGTACTACACAACAGAATACTGCAGGGATCGTGTACCTGCCGGTTAGTGACACTCTGGTTACCAAAAGGTAACTTGATTTTTACGTTGGGTTCTGGATCATTGCTAAAAATGTGCCGTATGTGCAGAAGTTTAACCCTCACCAATGATCAGGTATGTGATGTTTAAGGTGTTGGTATGGACAAAGACATCGCCACGGCGAGCTTTTAGCTTTTTCTGCTCTCAGTAAAAACCTCTGTATTCTTGTTTAGCCACTTTTTTTTAAAAAAAGATACGCAGCTAAAAAGCTCCAAAATTCACGGGAGCTGTCGTGTCTGTTGTGTTGTAACTGCAGTACATAGGAAAGATATTAAAAAAAATAATAATAATAATAAAATAAAACGGTGACGTAGACGATGGAACCAGACGGTCAGCAATGCAGAACTAAGAAAACATGAACGATAAGAATACTTTTACTTTCAAAATGCGCTGCCTGAAAGGCGACTGTGGATAATAATAAACTCTCAGAGTACCTTTTTGCACAAACCTTTCGCTTTGGATATCAGCATTGAAAGACTGATGGGGGTTCAGAGTAATTGATCAATAAAAAAAAAATCACTGGAGTGCTCTACAAACGAATAAATTAAGAAGAGATTCCAGGATGCAGCAGCTTTACAATGTTTAATCAAACCAGAGGAGATGATCTCCAGCAGCCCCAGCATGCCGTTCTAGCAGTAAGTAAAACACAAAGACTAAAAAAGCTTCCTCGGTTAACAAAAACCAAAAAAAAGTACATTTAAAACAACAGCTTGATCCAAGCCCTTGACAAGTAGAATAAATGTTTTGAATAATTTAACTAAAGCAAACATTTTCTTGTTAATTTCAGGCTAATTATGGCTGTGCGAGTGGTGGGAGTTGGTAATTTAAGCTCTTGGACTCAGCTTGTCACAACTCCTTGAAGCTTCAGTTTCAGCCACAAATAATGTGTGCGCTTACTTAATAAAAATTAGCCTTGCAATCAGGCGAGCTCAAAGGGAATTCTGGGTGGTGGTGGATTAGTCACTTGACGTCAGATTACAATGACTCTGAATTGTTGTAGCAAAGGAGCAGCAGCCCAAATCACACTGGTCACATTACAGCCTGCTTTATGTTATTCAGATGATAGCAGGGAGGGAATAAGGGGATCATGAGCAAATCTATGCTGCTGTAGTGCTGTGAGTACGACCCAGGCGCTGTTCACAGCTCCAAACTGCGAGGTAAAGAAGCCAGAATAACTGGCAGAAAGGTGTATTTAATGAGCCAACATGGAGGCCTCATCGACAGCGCAGACAACATTATCAAGAGGCTGCAGGTGAGTATAAGTGGATATAAGCATAGTATGTTTGGATAAAAGGCTCTGGGTTCCATATTTATCTCTAGAAATTTGATGGGAAATGAGTCAGACATAGCATGACACTGCTGATCACATAGAACGCAGTGAATTTTATTTCCCCTCTTCTTCTTCATTTTCTTCGTTTTTTTTTTTTTTTATAGGCAACGCTTTTATTCAAAATTCACCCTCCGGCAAAACAAGCAAAACCTGGCCTGTTGAAATGACAATGTGTTCTTAAAAACCTGCAAATTCTGCTGTAAACAACAACAACAAACCATTATGGCTCCATAGTTGTTTAAGGTCCCACCGTCAGGCACTTTTTACTTGGATTCATATCTATGCAAATGGCGAAAGTACAAGGATGGAAACATGAAGTCATTTCCTTACTTTGGAGCAGGGAACAGGTCGTTCCACAATGCAGCTAATCGCTAACTGCCAATACTAGAGGGTGCTCACGTGAACGAGCACAGAACCGCAAGAGTTGTAGTTTGTTTTTGTTTTTTTAGCTCGAATCAAAGTGCTTGTGGATTACCGAGCACACAGCTGGATAAAGACATGGATGTACCTGACGACGCCCTTGAGAGTTTCACAGGCTTTTGCTGCTGTTGTAGTTGGTGGCTATACGGCACCTTTAGCTTCAAGCTAAATATACTGTATATATATATATATATATATATATATATATATATATATGTGTGTGTGTGTGTGTGTGTGTGTGTGTATATATATATGTATTTATATATATATATGGCTCTTTCTGCATTCTTGAGTCACAGTACATATATTTGTGGGTACTTGAAAGGCAGTTTTTGAAGTATCACTTTAAGACGGATCTTGACCCCTAATATGTCTCTCCTGTCACATCAGTTTTCAGGGGGCGCTGTCGAGGCCACTGCCTGTTTCTGTCTAGCCATGTCCATGTTCTTCCCAAAATCTTCTGTGTGGTCGTTTCTGCTGCCGTGGTAACAGGATAGGACAGCAAGCGACGTTGGATGACTTTTAAGTCCACATGGACGACCTTGTCTCCACTGTCAGCACCTCAATATCTGTGTTTCATTAAAAGGTCATAAGCGAATGCCGTTGGAAGAGAACAAACCAGTCTGCATGGTCCGTATTTCTGTTCGCGTTTTTTTTTTGTTTTGCATATTCATCCTTTTTTTAGAACAGCCGCGAAATGTTCCTCGAGTGAATTTTTGTGTGTGGATTTAAGGTCCTCTTCTTTGGATGATGCTGTTTCCATTAAAAGCAAAATACACCAAGCAGCAAAATGCCCATCAGAGGTCGTTCTGCCTCTCATGAGAGTTGAACTTGACTCGCTTCTACTCTTAAAAACTCGCTCGTCGCAGTAGAGGATAAAACTCAATACAAGTGTGGCATAGCCACGTGATTTTCAGCAGGTTTTGATGCTGAACGTTCAGGCATATCAGACTCATTTCCCTCTCGTGTCAAAACAGACCCACGAGCTGAGTGCGGCAGTCTTAAGTCTTCCTACATCTCAAGAGCCCCAATAAAACCACTGACAAAACGTTTTGCACGAGAAACCCACAACAGCGCAATCGCACAATACAGCACGACCTCATCTTCTACTCAGCACTGATCGTAAAAGGCCACGGACGAGTCAAACCACAACAGGCGGGGAACTGATGAACATCCAATGTTGCATCCCTCTTGACAAACATACAAAAGCCTCAGGGTGGATGAGCAACACTCGTGGCAGTTATCAACAAAATGGGGAAAATCTGACTAAATGTTTCCTGGCAACAAGAGTCCCCCGAGCAACAGGCCTGGAACAACTAACTCGTATAGCTCATCAACCAAAAATTAGTTGATCTGTTTGTCTCTGACTTCTTGTTGAAGTTGTTTAAGAAAACTTCACGAGTACAGTTTATGCTTTCATTTTTTTTTTTTTTTTTTTATAATAGGTCCAGTTATTTCTTTGAGCATCTGCACTGAGAGACAGTGTGACAGCTGTTTGTCTGATTGGACAGTCGGAGTGTCTCATTTACAGTTTGCATGCCGTGTTGCGAAACTGATTTTGACATGTTTCAGTGTTGATATGTTTCTCGCTAACCGCACATATTGTTTATTTGCCTTCCAGTTAGCAAGAGAGAGAGAGGAGGACACAGTAAACGACAGACACCATGCATGGATGCTAAGGCGAATCCACGGATACATAGACTTTCATTTCGCCTGCTCTCCTCATGTAAAAATGGCTGTGACACTTCAACCCTGTGCTGCGCTATCCAGTAATTAACATCTTTCTTTCTCAGGACGACTTGAGCTACCAGAATGTATAAACATCAGTGATGTCACACCAACGTAGAATTAATTGTGTCACCATAAATGAATATTGTCCACACAAAAAAAAGCAGATAATGAATCTGACTTAGTTTTATTCATCGTACAAAGTTTGGAACAATATTTTTGGCATTTGGAAAATTGTCAAACTGGTCAACACCCAGTTAAAACTGTACGCTTATTTATGAGATAAGTCATTTCATTTTTGTGTTCCTAAAGCAGGGGTGGGCCTTCCAACCAAACACTTTAACAGGTGATTCCACTGATTAACACTCTTCTGTGACTGAAGGTGTGTTAATCAGTGGAATCACCTGTTAAAGTGTTTGGTTGGAAGGAAAACCTGCATGCACACGGCCCTCCATTGCACATGATTGCCCACCCCTGTCCTTAAGTAACAAGTCTCATGCCCCCAAGCAGCTCCTGTCAGCAGTGACACGGAGGGCCCCATCACACCCCTTGGGTGTAGCGGTGCACCCTGGGTGTGCCTCTGTCCACGTTACCCAAGCGTGCATATAAGAATCCGCACATTCGCCGTCAGATTGGTGCTTTTCTGTTCTGACTCAAGCCGCTACAATAGTCATTTCACAGTGTGTCTACGAGGAGTTCAGGCGAGTGTCAGGTTACTCCATCGCATCCATGACCTCACGCTACCAGCTGAGCAAAGGACGGTAAGGATCGTTTTGAGCATAGAAAATTGATAAATAATCACCAAAGATGTTAAGTGCCGTTGTGGATTCATTGCACCGAGCCTGAAGTTGGAGGCTGGATGTCGAAAAGCTTCAGGAGGGACACGTTAACCACGGTTAGCTTCCAGGATAAAGGATGTTGGGAGGGCACAGTATTGCAGTTATCAAAGTAGTAACAGGAATAACGTTACTTTCATGTTGCTTTCACATGCGACAACAATGAGCCGTCGTTGAGGAGCGCGCACAGCAACGCCTACGTCGACTCGGTTCTGATAGCGCGTTGAAGGAAATGCTTCAATCGAACGTTTCAAAGAATGTTCTCAGGAGGTTTTATCGTTGTATCCAATTGGCTTTCTCAACTCGGAAAAAAATCATTCAACAGCAAAGCTGTGAGAGTTTTCAGGAGTTTGTAGAATGTGAACGCTTTTGAAATGAAAACCACCCTTAAAAGTGTTCTTTTAAAAGTCTGGTTTTCTGGATGTTTTAGAACATGTTGGTCAGATCAGCCATGAAATGTCACACACTGCCATGAGTCCCAGCTTCAGTCCAACAGAGGCGTTGTGGCCTCGTGTTGCAGCTACGTGAAATACACTTTTAATAATATGATCAAATATTAATAGTGAAATACCACCACACTCGATGTTTTTAAAGCATGTGTCCTTCTGTAAAATGATGACATTCTAAAGGCAAAAATGCTTCTGAAAAAAAAAAATCTAAATTCTAACTGAAAATATAATAACAATAATAATATCTCAGAATATTTTTTAGAACAAAAGAGTTCTTTGCCAGAAACCTTGCAGCTCTGCAAACTCAGTTCTGGAGTGCAGAATCAGACGATGCGTCTTCTGTCCTCCACTATGACACACTTACTGCAAACCGTGATGCAATCAGCTCTTGTGGTTTCAAGCTGAAGATAAACCAGGTCAACTGAATATTCCTTGTGGCCTGTGGTAAAGCCTTTGACTTATACATGATATAGTCACAGTGTGCCCTGCCTGCACAAAGCCCCTTCTGCATGCACTGCATGCCTGCTGCCTTTCTTTGCCCCCCCCAGAGTTGCTCCCAACTCGCCGTCTTTACCCAAACGCCGCATTCGCAGCTGCAGGTGGCGTTTTTGTACAATATTAAACAGATTCACACATGCCTTCATCTCCCCCCGGACCCTCCACCCTGCTATCCCAGCAGGTCGCTGCATGGAGTTTGAGCTCTGAACAGCATTACCACCAGTCCAGTGTAAATAACATGAAGTGGCAACTCATAAATAGTTAATGATGCAAAAAATCCATGAAGTCGCTCCCTCGGCTCTCGGAACACCGCGCTGCTGCCGGTTGCTGTGTTTCCTGGAGGGTCTTGTGGGGCGCCCAGTGTTGGTTTGAATCATTGCCGGTGCCGTGACGAATTCACAGAGCGATTAGTAACAGGTGGTAAAACACCACAGCAGGTAACTCAAGGCAGGCTGGTACTACGGAGCTGAAGGTAATTATGAATATTTGCTCTGCATGTCAACTGAAATAGGCAGGAGTGTATGACCTCAGCAGTAGATAAGTGATGAAGGCTTTGTTATTATGCTCAAAGGAGCTCGCTGCTCTGGACAAACTGCATGAGTGCATGTCTGGAAATGGAGCACAGTGGGAGATCTAGAATAGGAGCCACTGCTGCTGCTCTCTGAATAATGCAAGTACATCGCCAGTCCTCAGCTCCACTTTGCCATCAAATGACCTCTCCCACTGTAGCACAATAGCTGATCAGATTCTCAGAGAAGACTACGGCCTCAGAGGAGGAGCACTGACAAAGTCCTGTAATTACTGTTGCTGTGACCCTGACCCCCCCACCATCAGCTGGGCTGCACTTCATTATCCGCTTTTTAGGTTTTATGTACTTATCAGAGGTATGATTAACAAAATTACACTTAAATATCCTTAGGAGATGATGAAAAGGAGACAGAAAATTCTAATAATTAATGTCTTATGCTTGTGCTCAATACAGTAAGAGATATATTGAATATATATATATATACATATATATATATATATATATATATATATATATATATATTAAACTACACTAATCATGATAAAGTATTCTATGGTATATTAAGGAAAACTGACACTGCATTTTTTAAAACAGGGCTTTCAGGGAACCAATCAAAGACAAATTGTGCAATGAACTTATACTGGATGATAAGTTAAAAATTCAGTTAACTGACACAACAAAATTGAATTTTTGTAACCTAAACAATGGGCTGGAAGTTAATAGGTTATTCACACTCGGGAGTTGACTTGTAGTACTACTGCAGTACAATATAAAAAGAAATATTGATCGATAGGGTTGTTTTTTTTTAACAAAGAGTATGTTCTACTGTAGTTTAATTTATGGCTGTAATTGACCGCTGGATTAAAAGATGTGAAAGAACAAAGCCATCCACAATGGATGGAGACTTGTTATTATTTTACAAGTAAACAACTCCGACAATTCTCCTCCTTCCTTCCCTCAATTCCTACAAGCTTTGAGGTCCAGCTGACACTGGACTTTGAGTGTCAAGCTGCTGTATTTTTTCATACATCAGCGTGAAATAAACACCGAGAGCAAAGAAAGGTGGGAAGTGATGTCGGGAGGAATTCATAGCCTGTTTTGTGCTCCATGTGGTAAAGTTGAATGTGTCGAGTCTGAGGGGCTCAGGCGGACCCACTGACGAACCGGTTTTGCTCGCTAGCTAACTGTCTTTGTCAGGATTGACTGACACGATATTCTTATAATCACGTAAGCACGTGTCACATTAAACTTTACATGGAGACAAACGATTGGAGAGGGACATCAAAATACAAATAATGACTTTGTTTTGGTCATTTTCGGGCGTGTCGTTGAGTAGAAGAACAATAGAAGACAAAATATCCTTGTAAGGCATTAGTTGTGTGATGTATGAGTACTAAGTCTGGTGTAAGTACTCGCTTTACAGTTCCCACGGAACAAAGACGTTTCCAAATCCAATGAAGTTTTTGGTTTTGTTTCCCTGCAGTGTCGTCACACTGGGATGTATCGTATTCTACTTCTTCCTCTTCCTCTGTTATTTTGTCCTCCCCAAATTCTCTGGTCCAAATATCAAAAATGTGTTTGTGTTTTGTTTTTTTTTTAATTAATTTATTTATTTTTTAAATAATTATTTGGTGGAGTGGAAGGTTGCCAGTTCAGAATCTGCAGCCAAAGCAAGACGGCGGCGTACGGGGAGCCGAATAAATAAATGAATAAATAAATGATCTGACTGTATGAGTGGAAGTAACCAGCCTGAGACATCGGAGCCGCCGCGCTCATCCACATTCCATCTGAGCTGGACCCAGACCGCGTTTCAACCTGGAAGTCCTCATCCAGGGCCACCACATATGTATCCCCCTCGATGCAGCACATTAGTTTCATCTCCGAATTGGATCTCTTCATGCACGTAGTGAGTTTCCCCATCAGCTGCCTGTCTGTCAGTGTGAGAATAGTAATTCGGCGGGGAAGGAGGCTGGGGAACAGCTGCTCTCGCAACAGCCAATAATAATGCAAAAAAAAAAAAAAATTACTAACCTTAAAAACGGTAGAGACGGGAGTAAATTGGGAACGTATACAGCTTCTGCGGGCCTTCTCCCGTGAATTACCTCTTCCCTGACAAGCAGCTCATTGCGTTTCCCATCATGCATCTGATCGGTCATTCAGAAACACAAAACACAAATAAGTCAAGTCGACCATCTGCTTGTTAGTGGCAACAATAAAAGTGCCTGTTTTAAAATAAACAATCAAATTACTCTGACAGACCGGAGACCACCTGAATGGAAAATCAAATATTTGGTGTTATTTAAGATAGGTTTCTGTCAACTCCAAACAAAGCTTGTCTTTAATTTATTACAACAACACACACAATACTTGTGTCATCCTCATTTTCTAAATCAATAATCAGCCCAGCATGCTTCATTAACAGTGACCAATCAGAGACAAGCTGGGGATCTCATTTTACAACATGAGCATTCTGAAGACATAAACCATCTGCTACTTGTAGGAACAGAAAAATCAAATTAATCCGTTCTTATCATGCATTCAGATTTTAAAGCAATTAAAGATGTTCTCAGTCTAATCGCAGCCACAGAAGTAGCTTGGTAATGAGGAAGGCAAACTCTTAGGTGAACTTTCCAGGGTTCTCAACGGCACATTTGGAAACTTTACAAGTCTTGCACACTCCAGTGAGCCGTTAGCCCGTACAATACAGATGTTGGCAACAACAATGAATTTTTTATTAAGCATTTAATCATCACGCAAACCCAGATTTCCCATAATAGGGGGCTCAAATTCAAAATCCTGGGATGCCAAATCATCTGCAGCGTAATGTTTTCTTTTTTAATATAAGAAATAAACAGCTGCCAAACAAGTGCAACTGGTTTTAAGATTATATAAAAGCCATCGATGAACTAGAATGTTGAATTTACCTTAATTACGCTTGGGGAGTTCTGCTTGCCCAGAATGCTAATTTGAGATCAGATGTGGTGCTTTGGTAACCTCAGAGGGATTGGGCATGCAACCACACCTTATTACAGACTGATGCTGTCCAATTAAAGCTGAAGTATGGATGTTTTTGAGACAACACACTATGAAGCAGTGCTTACTTCTCACACTGTCATAAGTATATGTATAGCTGGCCATTAGCAGCTTCTTTTTTTTCCCCCCTCCTCCCAGTTTCATCAGCTGCAAGCAGGAAAAAAAAAAACCTGCAATAAAATAGTCACATTGTTAATAAATCTGAATAACGGCAGGCTTTGCACCTGATAGAAATCTAGACATTTCTGGAAATTGACTGACAAATAATGAGCTGACATTCAGGTATTTGTTCTCAAATCTGATGCTCTAACAAAGTGAAGGATTTCTTTAATAAAACTCCTAACAGGTTTTCCAGCAACAGCCACTACAGACACCTATATCACCGCTAAAAACCTTAATAGTGTACCGGAGGCTGCACACATGAAGATGCTGTGTATTTAAATTATCACTCAAAGATATGGAAGTTTTGAAGGGGGAACAAATAAGCTTTTGTGTCCCTGCTGATGTACAATTCAGGTCTTTATCAAACGCGAGATAAAACCATGCTGGAAAAAAGCAAGGAGGATCGTATCCCTCATAAAATGTATTTACTGTTTCATTGTAATTATCAATGCTATATTACTAGTTTTCCTTTCCCTCCAGCCCAGCACAATTTCCATGTGCACTCACATTTGTGGCCCCAGTTGAAATTCATGAAGTCCCCCCAGTGCTGGGGTTTGCTGGGCTGGAGACCAAGCCAAGAGCGCAATGAGCTCATTGTTACGCTCCGACTGCTGCTCTCGATTTCAAAGCTATCAACAGCTGTCGATCGGAGATGTCCTGGACCCCGTCCATCAATCACAGGCCCCATCATCAAGAGACAAAACAAATAACAGTCAGCCAAATGTACAGCCCAGAGTCAAACCAGGTGCAACCAAACACCCAGACACAAACATGACACAACTTCAGAATAAAACAAACATCCATTATGTAGCTGTTGACAGACTGTTAAAAAGGTCAAAAGTTCAGCAGGGCGTGAAGTTTGTGTGTTGGTCCTGGTAGTGTGTCACACCAAAGCAGCCAAGTTGACTCTCGTTCACGCAGGTCGCTCATGCTGAAATGAAGAGATGAACTCACTGCTTGTTGTGTGTTTGTGCGCGTTACCGCAAAATAAAAGCAGCAAATTGGAGTTCACTTCAGAAAAATATGTTTTTTTTCCAAATAAAATATGCTCGTATAATTCAAGATGAAATTAAAAACACCCTTTTTAATGCTTTTAGTTCTGATCCTTGGTGATATTGTTCGCCTATTCAACAATATATGACAGCAAAATGGGAAAAAATTGGTTGTACATTAAAATCCAGATGTATTTACTTCTGGTAAAAGAAGCTGCATAAGAATGTACCAAACAGTTTTAAACAATCATATCGTGATCTTCCCATCTTCAACTTTCAGTGGCACAATGATGTTTCTGCAAGCTAGAATAGCGGCAGGCTAGCTGGCAAAACTGGTACGTCGATGCGGGTATTTGCTCAAAACTAAAACCCTGTTTTAGTTCCCCAAAATGCCTCCAGCCCATTCTACAGGACCGCTTCAGCAGCCACAACAACAGCACGTCATCGACCTGCTCTGTCCCCCTGATGGATGCTGCTACCCCATCACAGTGTACCCTTGCTCTGGATACGACCACTTTACTACAGTCCAACCCCCCCCCCCCCCCCCCCCAACGATATTTCCTGCCTCTCTATCCTGTTATACTCACAGTTACATCACAATGCAGTAGTTTGACATTCAAAATGCCCGTTTTCTTGGTGTCCCTACAAGAGATTTGTGATTTTTGTGGTGGAATCTCTCTGTCAATCACACTCTCATCATCCGTAACAACGCAACTCTGATTTTGTATGCCAGCTGAATAAGAACAATAAGATTAGTCCATCTGACGTGAACGGAACCTGCAGAGTTTTCAGAAGGAATGTGTTGGTCCGACGGTAGTCAGTCAACAATCGGTTGTTAGAAGCACAAAGCTAATGTTACGCTACAAGGAAACGACACCCCAGATGCATGACTGCAGCGTCACGCGTCACAAGCCTCTGTTTTTGGCGCGATTATGTTTGTGCCAGCCGCTGTAGTATTGTTCAGCCACTGGTTAGCAACCTCTGTGTTTGAGACATAAAAAAAAAAACCTTCCCAAGTGTTGTCGTTACACAAAATGTTCCAAATTTGTCCGCGCGTGCTAGCCACGGGCCTCATTTTAGGCTTTTAACTGGAAACCCATTGACAACTAAACCTTCAACAGTGCTAGCATATTCATTGTTGGACTCATTCCTCCTCCACGCTATCTTCTTGGAAAAATTTGGTCGTGTTTTGATTCAGGTCGAACTGAAAAGTCATAAAGTTTGAGTTAAGTGCACTTAGAGAAATCGGTGTCGTGTTTCTTGTAAGCAAATACCTCTGGAGTAATAATACAGTGATGAGCTGTCACATTCTGACAATACTGAACGCCAGACCGTCTATAATCACACAGCTTTTATTGTGTTGAAAGTAATAATACAAATGAATGTTTTAATAATACAGTACATATGAAAGTACTCTCTCTGTACTGTGCTATCGGCCCCGATCGAACACAGAGAGCCTGCTGAAGAACAGCGGATGAATGGAGGTGAATAAGTCTTTGCCAGGCCGTCATGCCGCTGACCCTCACACCGTCCAGCATCAAAACTGTATGACACACACTTATACATAATTAATAGTTAAACAACAATCTAATTAAAACAGACAAACTGGATGCTTTTGCCAGTCGGGAGCTCTAATTACGGGCTAAATTTTTAGTTAGAATGAAATATTTAAACAGCAAAATTATCTTTCTCACTCTCCAATCCTGACTGCATTAATATGGATATGTGAAGTGCATTCGAATTGGGACCTACAAGATGCAATTTTCCTTCATCAAAGCAGTTACTAATTGTTAAGTTTCCTGGCATGCCATATGTGCAGCGTGGCTGGATCAGAAATGCAAACAGACTTTATTTTTACATTTCTCAGGTCTATACATGTGTTGGCCCTTTCTGAAAAGTCAACGCCTGCGCCAGGCTACACCAGCTTTGCGTCTATAAGAACCTGTGTGTTCTCATCATCAGTTAACCAGCTGTTTCGTTTATCCCTCCGCAGCCTACCTGACCCCGGTGACCCCCATTTATATTAGTTACATCATCGTAATGTATGAATGCATTATGCAAAGCCCACTGCCTCTTGATTTTACAATAGAGCTGATCTCGGCACGTACAGACCGGCACACATACACATACAGAGTAACATGATGTTTCCCTTAAGGCCTATCAATTCCTATGTGTAGCAACCACAGATTCCAAGCCGCCATCAAAATCCAAACAAGAGCCGTCAGCAATTATGGGAATACGGGGGGACATTAGAAAGACGAGCTGCTATCCGGCCTACATTCCCATTCCCTGCACAGCGGGCAATGGGATGAGTCTGGCATGGAGGCACTCATGGAAGACCCACGCATACCCTGGGTCATCTATATTCCACCCATGTTATGGCAATATTGATATTGGCAGGCAGGCTGCTGATATTGGGTACGTAATGATGCAATTAAAACAGGAGCCATTTTACTATTATTGGCAAGAATGTGTGTCTCCCCTCCTCCCATTTTAGGAGGCAAATATGATTTGGAAGCAATGCAGAGAGATCCGGAGAGAACCCACTCATAATAAAGGAATTCATCTTGTCATATCAGTGTCGTTTTTGCTTCATCTGTTAATGCAGTTTATTAGAGGGGGGAAGTGAACTTTTTGAGGTGGCTCGCATATTTACATAAATCTATCATGCATGCGCCGGTCTATGTTCTCCTCAAATCACAAAGTACAGCACCATAATTCACCTTGCAACAAACCATTGAGCCGAGTCTTATGTTTTGCTTAACTGCACTCAAGTTGAGAATCAAATATATAACGAGGGAGAAATGCTTTTCTTATCCATTATTGAAGTCATCTGCAAAGATATGAGATCTGAAAAAGAGCCCAGAATGAAAGAAAAATGCAAATGAGTCCAATAATATTGGTTTATGCACAGGTTATATACCTTGCAAATAAAAGACCTGAGTGCTTTTAGAGCCATATGTTGCTCCTTTGTTCCAAGAGGGGAGATGCCTTCTTGTCACTTATGTTTCTGATTAGCAAAATGATTTATGCCACAATCGCTCAAAAATTTCGACAGCGAATGTGAAAATGCATTGTGACTCCACCAGATGTGCACAATAAAACAAGATTCTCATTGTAATCTGGGGTACTTAGTTTATATGAAGCTAATATAAGGCACACTTGGATGTGGCAAAGTCACTCTTTTTAAATTTTGACTATAAATGATTGCAAATAAATTGTGTGTTTTATGCTGGATGGCATGAGTGGGTTGATAAATTAGGAACAATTTTGTACCCTGACTTATCTACAAGACAAACCTGGTGGAGATCACAGGGATTAATTGCTTCAGAGGTGTGGAACGCCGCTTTCCCATTCTTCCATGCGCATTCGGCGCCTAAACAATGATTAATCACCCTTTAACTATTCTCCAGAGGATGCCAGCATTTGCCAAGCCTGGCCTTATCCACCGAAATCCGCCTGTGCAGGTTGGGGAAGGTACTTGCCAGGTACAGCAAAGGCAACCTGTCCTCATTCGTTATCAGATTAGGGAAGTGTCAGGGAGCAGACGCACTGGAGCAACGCTGTTGTTCCTCGCAGATCCCAAACCACTGCCCACCAGCTCCTCCCCTAACCCCCACCCCCCTTCATTTTACTTCCTCTACATGCAGCCTGTACCAAACACCCCCACCCCCACCCCCACCCGCCACCCCGCCTGCCTCAGCTGCCACTCACTCCAAAAAAAACCATCAGCCCCATCAACGCTTCCCAGCCGGTCACGTGGCCAGGCTGCTCTGGCAGCTTGGAGAGCTGCTGATCTTCTGCCAGCTCTGAACGCTGTGAATCAGATCACATGCCTCCAACTTCTGTAGAGACTATAAAGTACCCTTCAAAAACAAATCTGAAATCACTGTGTGTAAACCTATGTGCTGATAATTAAAAGTCTGAACATCAGCCGTCAACTTGCGAAGTCACATCCACATTGTGACAAAAAATATTTCTTTCTGAGCCCCTTAGAAGCTTATGTTTAGACAACTTTGATATTAGTTTATTATGTTTTTAATTTTTGGTTGATGAGATGTATTTTCTGCAGGGATTAGACAAATTAGGTAGGTATTGTGAGCGTTTTGGGAGTACTTTTTATATGCTATTTTATATTTACCAGTTTGGTGGCCTCCTGACAATATGAGTAATATAATGAGGTTCTTTATTGGCCTTAAATGAACTTTTCTACTACGATAAATTATTTTTTTAAACCAAGTAAATCAATCTCCACATTTCTCACACTGGGCACACTAGTTTTTCCTGCTTTGAAGCGAAAACTACTCAATGAAATTCTTATTTTTGCTGCCGTTCCGGGGTTTGATGTTGCTCTCCCATGTTCTCCGAGGCATCGTGTTCTCATGAAAGCTTCGTACCGTATCTGTTGAAAAGTTGTGCACAGTTTTTTTGTGCATGGTTCGACACGAGTGTGCAACTGTGCAAAGACTGTGCGAACCTCAAGCAAAAAATTCCTTTTTATTCTCTGTATGCTTCAATATTGCGACAACGCTGCGGTGAAAATACACGCAAAAATCTCTCTGGAAGGATTCGGTAAAGATGAGGCTTTGGGACAAGAAACGAACAAATAGCTACTAATTTTTTAATCGCATTCCATCTCAGAATTGTAACAGTTAATCATAATTAATCTCACATTTATTCAAGTGTTTATTGTTCCATTACTTTGAACTTTTAGGAAAATGTCTGTAGGAGGACAGTATAACTTTATTAAGTTTGGTTATTCACAGACGCCCAACAATCCTCAGTCACCACATCGGTAGTTTTCCAAGGTTCTGGTTAACTTGATGACCTGCAGTCACTCGCCACCCATTCAACAGTGGCTGTAGTTTGCACAGGCGAGTCATGTTGAGGTCTTCGGTTTCTCTCTGGAGAGGTTAAATATGAGCATCACCCGCACGCTCTCCAAAAGAATCTTGAGTGACTGTCACCAGTTCAAAAACTGCAGCATTCATCTCCTCTTTTCCTAAAGAGGATATTCGAGGAGCAACTGACGCTGCTCAGAAGTGACAAACAGCACACGATTAAAACAATGAAGGTATTATTCTCTGACATTCATCTCATTCAGCCCAAAAAATATATAAATACATGAATTAATTCCTAAAAAAAAAAAAAAAACAATGCCGCAAATGTTGAGACTTCTTGCTTCTGGATCACAGTTTTACATGGGTTACATCGGATTTATGGCTCGTTATTTTTCAGGTATAAAACTAGTGAATGAGAGCAGACTCCAAGAAGCTGTCAGTACTCACGTCATCACTGATGGTGCAAAAGATTAGGAACTTTTGACCCGGATTAAAGCTCTCCTGCTGGACAAACTCTCGCACTACAAGTTACACAGGACGAGTTCAAACTTCCTAAAGTCTGCAGGTATTGAATTGTTAATTTTCCATACTTAGAAAAGTCATCAGGGGATTATGTCTAGTGACTGGTTCCCACAGAAAAGAAGAAGGGAGAGGCAGTTCAGTCAGACCTGTCTTCCAACCTGACAACGCATGTGACAACTTTGCTCTGGTCAGTTAGCAAAAGGAGGTTATCTTTTTAATATTTCATACCACCTGCAGCGAGCGGCAGCTTGCACTAATGTAGAAGACAGAAAAACAAGCTGCCGGTCCCTGGTGGATCTTTCTCATTACCGTGGCTCATAAGTGCAGGCTTTATATCCATATCGACTCAATATCTCAAATGGATAACTTGTGTTGCATCTGATTTGCGTTGGAGGAGGAGTGAGGCGTGAAAGCTGCGGTAAAGGCAGGGACAACTCTTGCTAATGCTGTTTGAACTGCCTGGAGGGCCTAAGAGGCTGCCTCGCACGCCGCCAAGCACGCCGCCTCCGTCAGCACTCCACCAATGTCTCCTGCATGGGAAACTTTTCACTTTCAGCTTTGTATCATTATCACTGTGGCTAGTGTGTAATGTTGCCTGAACCCAGATCATCTGCGAGCAGATCACACTTGCAGGCGGATTGTACTTTCTCATTCTTTCATGCCTGTTTGGGTTGTTTTAGAAGTGTTCAGTCAATCGAAACGGCCCGTCCGCCATGTTGTCAGTCTAAATGGACATCAGAGCAAGCAATAGCAGCAGTGTCATCACAAAAGCAGCATTGCCGCATTACCAATGTAAAATAGTTCACCCTCTGTGCTGCCATTGCAGTATGCTGAGACACCAAGTCAGTAAAATGTATACAAACACCAGTCTCTGGGCGATTTTAATGTTCTGATATAATATTTGGCATATGAGGAAACAATAACAATATTCATAAACATATCCGTATGTGATACAACTCATTACAGCAGAAATTTGTCGGTTAACCATTATATAAGACAATGGAAGTAAAGTAGAGTTCAAAACAGAGTACATGGCTGCAGTCACAGCCCCGTTGGGAGGCAGCAGTTCATCCTCCGGTGAGAAGGCGAGCCTCACCTCCTCCCACGCCGGAACCCAGCCGTGTCCAGCTGTGTCTGCAGGGCGTGGGGTGCTAGAACTGGGCCTGAGCAGGAAGGCTGTGGGACGGCAAGATCCCAACCAGCAGAACACTGATCTGCTCAAAGAGAGATTAAATCTGAAAATGTCTGAGCAGAAGTCAAGGGATTCTGTTGCTCACTTGCTATTAGCAGCTAAGCTAACAACTCTCCATCTCCCTTTGCTTTTTGCACTCCGTGATGACAATTGACTGTTCTCACTTTCCCTCTGCTGCTTAGACGTGACGAACGTAACTCCCCCACCAGCACCAGCACACGGAATACCTGCTCTGCTTGTCGTCACTCTCCCATCATCTCTGCTTGTGCGTTCCTGTCTTTTACAGCTTGCAGGATTTATAAAAAATAAATAAATACATAAATAAATATATAAACACTGGTTCATCTTGAGGGGAACTGCAACGCTTGTTACTGCATGGTCCAGCCCAAACAAGAGGAACTATTTTATTATCGAATATCTCATTTCTGTCCCTTTTTATCTTTTGTAACTTCTCTCGGTAACTCTGATATCCAAGGACAAAAGCATCACCTTCATCCTCTCCCATTACACATAGCCAGCACATCAGTCCATAAAACCTGAGCAGACAATTGACAATTATGTCAAAGCAGCTGAGAAAATATACTATTATCTCTGCAAACATTACAAATGTGTGTGTGTGTGTGTGTGTGTGTGTGTGTGTGTGTGTGTGTGTGTGTGTGTGTGTGTGTGTGTGTGTATGTGTGTGTTCTCTAGCCCCATGTGCAATGACTAATAGAGACTGAAAGGACCAGCGTTGGTCAGATTACTTTCAGGATGAAAACATAAGCCTTGTACAATCAAGGGATTTTAAAACTCCTAATCCAAGTACCATGAACTGTGCAGTACACCTAGTTTACCTTGACAAGCTTCACTCCAGGGAGCTTGTGATCCGTAGCGCTGTAATTATTCACTTGACAAGGTCTTCCTTGTACTACATTGAGCATTAGGCTCATGCGAACACGTGACAAAACACAAGCGTTTTTGACAAGTCTCACATATGTTAACAATGCCAATGTGTTGCCACAGTGTCGAATTAAAGGGAAAAAAAACATCTTTACACCTAGACACACATTCTCATAATGCTACAATATGCAATCTGTTATGTTCAAATAAACCAGAAGTAAAATGTGAACGTACAACAGTGTTAATCACTTAGATTTATACTTGTCAGATGTGGGGGGAGGTGACAGACCTGATTTTATTAATTCATTTTACAGATTATCACATTTTCATCACAGCAGGCTGCTAAAAACAGCTCCATCTGTCAGTCAGTCAATCAATCAAGATGGTCAGAAAAAAAAGCGAAACATCATAAAATCTGGTTTGGAGGGTGAGGCGAGGCAAGGACGTTCTTCAGACGGTTCAGAGTGCTCTTCAGAGGCATAGAAATACATTTAAAATAAGACATTAAGGGGACATTAACGTTGCATTTAAAAGACAATAAAAACAAAGAGGCAAAAGCAAGAAAATAAATAGTTAGAGATTAAAGACAAACAATAATGATTTGAGCTGTGATTTACACGAGCGGACAGTTTTAGCAGACCTGAGGGATTCATGAAGCTCCTTCCTCAGGTGAGGAAACTAAGCGCTCCTTCAAATTGTTTGTTTTCGTGTCCCAGATGACCCGCGGGGTCGGAATGCTTGGTAATGTACTAGTAAATCAGAGACGGGCCCGGGAATATTTAGTGCTTCATAGTTGAGTAATAGGATTTTAAACTCCATCCTCTGACACGCAGCCGGTGGAGTGATTAAATGAGGAGTGTGATGATTCTGCACGAGATGGATCGGTCCAACTTACCTGCAGCGTCTGGAGTAACGCATTGGAAAAATAGAGCTGTTACAATTTACAATGTAATGTATTACTAATAGAATTTCAGTACTTTTTGTGTTTGTCTTAATGAAAGTAGCACAAGAATAATTTTGATTCCAATCAGAGTAAAGTGTTGGTGGTTCTTTTTTATCCACCTGTTCATCCTGTTGCTGTAATTCGATGACTGAGACAGCGGCAGAGTTCATTCCCTTCTATTCGTCAAAGACAAGGACATCAGCGTAATAATCCGCAGCAATGAAGCTGAGGGAATTCTCCTCATCGAATAATAGAACAAGTAACTTGACGAAACACCAGGACGGGAAAACTTGAAAGAGATGCTGTTAGCTGGCGGAAGCCGAGAGGACGAGGCCACGAACAAGGACAAGACGCTTGGAGCCTGAGAACTGAAGTCCGTGTACGTTTGGTGAGAGACGGAACGATGTCGCAGAATTACCTCTGTTTAGCTACAAGTAACAGCTGATCTTGACTCGCGTCCCCTCTCATCCCGAGTCCACAGGGGGCAGCGTGCGAGGTCCTGAAAGTCGGGCTGTTCAAACGGGCTGTAAGAAACAAGGACATGCTAGCCAATGTAGCATGATTCCAAAGAGACGTTTCTCCAGTTCTGCATATTTACTCTTTCAAAAAAACAAAAAAAAACCCTTAAGTGAACATTAAAACGTTTTTTTCTTTTTCTTTTTGCTAACTTGAAGTCTTTTCTGCACATTTTACTGTTTTAAAAAAAGAAGAAAATCCCTGGATTTTTAAAGCTGCAGTGTCGCCCTCTTAAGGAGCAAAATGACATTACAAGTCAGGTACAGACGGTGTCAGGCTTTGCAAGGATAAATACTCCTGTTACGAATTGTACCTTTAAAGAAAACAGTGCCTAACTGATGAAATGGAAGTACTGAGGATCAAGATTTGATAAGGATGCGCAACACAATGCAGTCAAAATCCATTTTTTTTTCCCATGAAAATAAGAACACTGTGTTTAGTCTACCGAGGTCGGTGTCTGATGCAGTCTGTGGCTGGTTCACAGCTGGATCCAGATTAGATAATCTCACCGTGCGCAGTGAGTTCACTCTGGCTATCCAGATGCTTGTCAAAAGAGGAATGGAAAACACTGGAGCTGCTCATCGCTGTCTGGTCTGGGCTGCATTTGCAGCAGCGGGTCCAAACCCAGTAAACACCGGGAGATATGAGCTGGAACTTGGATGTGGGATTATAAAAGTAATGTGCCTTATAGTCTTCCAGCATAACTGGTGATGGTCAGTAAATACCAGTCGTTGGCCACAAGCCTCTCTACCCTTTAGGGTCTTTGCCACTATTTTTTTTTTTTGTACACTGGAGCTCTTTCACTACCTAAACACCTCCGTATTGTCAAATGTGGACCATGACGATGTAACTGAATCTCTTTGAAGCACATTTGAATATGTGCCCTGCTGTAAAAATGTGATTTTATAAATAGTGTCAGTACCATAAAGCCCAAAGAACAAGTACAAGGACTCGGAATTCGTAGCATTTTGTATTTTTCAGCTGAAATAAACCAAAAAAATGTATCAAAGGTGATCATTACAGCATCAGATGAGTGCTGTTAGAAGAAGCCCAAACGTCGTAATGGGGACATTTGAAACTTCATCTCACTTCCGTCTGGGGAAGCGCAGGGCCAACATGACTCTGCTCTGTGAGAAAAGCAAGGTCACCTACTGTATATCTATTTTTAGTTTTATGTGTAAGAATTTGACCTCAACACCACTGGGTTGAAGAACTTTCCGGCCAACATCATTGGCTGACCTCGCTATCGTCCTTGTGGCTAAATGTGAGCATCAGGCTCCCGCCATTAATCTGGATAGAAGCAAGTCATTAACTAAATATTCTGACCCACTGTAGTTCTGATAAATCCTATTTTTCATCTATGAACACACACTACTCCTCCAAAGGGGCAGCTGTCTGTATCGGCCATGGCAGGGAGCAGAGTTTGGGTAAAGTCGCCACTTTCCGCTCCAAAGAATCGTGGGACCAGCAGCTGGCAGGTGCTGCAGTTTATCACAAACCCAGAAATAATCGAAAGTGACAACTGGCAGCACCACAAATGATTTATTAGTCTTTTACTCAGCTCCTAACCATCCTCGGGGCTGGAATCAATTATTCACCAACTATGTGTCTTCAAATCATTAATTCTACTGTGTAGAGCCAAAACGCCATTCCGCTTCTTGTACCTCCTCGTGTACCAGGACTTGGACTTGTTCCACCAGGTTCTGCTCTGTCTGGAAGACATCAGCATCTGGGCCTCCAGCTGAGATACAGTCAGATGTGACAGTCCTGAACGGGGTCACATTGGGCCGTTGGAAGCGCTCGGAGGATGTGCAGCCACATAATGACATTTAAAAATATGCCAGTTCATTTCACCACTAGAAACCTGGAGTTTGGCTGAGCTGCATGAGAGGCGGTAATATTTTCTGTCTCTACTGTTTATATGACAAATATTAGGTGCTAAGGAGAGGCCATCGAGAGAAAATTATAGCTGATGCCACACTTTAATTTATGGCCACTAATTGATCAAAATGGGAGGATTTGTTACATGTTGAGCCCACAGATGAAGTAAATTATGGGAACAAGTTAAATCTTGGCCATAAATCAATCAGAATATTGGAACAAATACTGTGACCTGAAATCCATCAAACGTGGAAACAATTTATATCTCGTGTCCACAAATGAATCGGATTGTGGATCAATTTATTGTTGTGATTCGGTCGATTCTGGTGCAGCTGCGAAGGCATGAATGTGCGCAGCATTCGGAGCTCCAATTCCCCTGCGGGGACCATCAAGTACATCATATGGTTTAATAAAGTGTCGAATGACTTCTCTTTGGTGACCACAAACTAATCAAAATCCGGACTTAAATTATGCCTTTGACTCAAATGGATCAAGATGTCGGAGTAAATCACATCCCGGGGCCACAAATTAAACAAATTGAGGGAAATGCTTAGATTTTACAACCGCAAATGTTTATTTTTTTTTATTTTTATTTTTTATTGTCCTCGGGCCGCCTCAGGGCTCCGTGAGAAACGCCTTTTGGAAAACGGTACTTACCAAAACCTCCAAGAGGACCATCAAAATAAATCAAGACCTCAAACATATTTAATAAAAACGAATTATGATGATTAAGGTCTGTTCTATTATATGTGTGCCTAATAAAGCGGTGTCTGGCCAAGCCTGGCTTGCTTGTTTATTAGTGGTCTCCCATCGTGTTCCAGCACATGACACGGAGGTAATTATCTCCCCCTTCCTTCAAGTCCTCCATCAGCTTCGCTCCTTCTCTTCAGCGAATCAAAACGCAGACAACAGGAAAATAAGGCATTAGAGGAAGTTTTTTTCCTTGTTTTCATTCAAAAGGGTTTAAGTTTTATGTATAATTAATCTAATGTGGTTTTAAAGTTCAGCAAGCAGTATTTTATCTGTTATAACTCAAGCCCTCTCATCTTTATGAATACAAAGCATATATAATGTGCTGCCTCCCCTATTATTAATTATGGAAATAACACAACAAAAGCACATCCTAAATCCATTACTGTTGTAAGCTAGACTTGTCTCAATAAATCAGCATCTACAATCAAAATTGAAATAATTTTTTATGCATAATGTATGTGCTTGTTGCCACAACATCTGTTCATTATGCAGAGTAATGCATTCTTGTAGTTTTTTAAAAACTTCAGTCCTATAAAATAATCATAATGACTGCTTCATTATGGAGCACGGGAAGACAGAAGTACATTTTACAATACGTCTCATGATTTACAGTTTCATCTACTTTTTATAGTCGAGTCAATCACAAGTTGGAGGGGGGTGGGTGGGTGGGTGGGTGGGGCGGCGGCGGCGGCGGCGGGGGGTGGGGGGGTGGGGCTCATTAAGGCGTTGAGATGTTTGTCACTAGAACGTTCACACGAGGCACATCAGGCCCGTATGTGAAGTGGGTGTGAGGGGTTTCTGGACCCTCCGAGCCCCGAGCACCAAAGACCCCTGTCTCTCCTAAAGAGCCCCCCGAGGAAATGCCCACCTTCACCGCCTTCATGAAGCCTTTTTGTTTCATTTTGTGCGCATTTACACAAAGATGCTAAATGTGAATTAATGGCAACATAACACAGTTCAAACTAGCTCTTTGCACTGGTGCAAAGTGCTGCACGATAATCTGTGTGTAACCTGCGTGACTGTGAGCCAGAGCGGGACGTCCAGACCTTGGCAGACGTTTCTTTCTTTTTTTTTATGTGGCAGAGGTCTGGTGTTTTTAGGACGGCACAAGGACGTTTACGGCCGCGTTTCTGGTGATAAAAGTTGGTGTTTTTAATCAAGACATCATGACAATTGAGGCTAATTTTTTGCTAAAAAAAAAAACCAAAACTTTTTTCGCCTAACCCTAAACTTAAACCTAAACCTAATCCTAAATCTACCCCTAACCCTGACTCTAATTCATCTCTCTTTTAATCCAAAACATGAGCTTATCCAAAGAAAGCGTTTTTTTTTTTTCTTGCCTAAACCCAACCGGACCTTGACCTCATTTATCTTAAAGTATTGCGTCTCCCCCCGAGGATTAGAGGAATGTTCCACATTTTGCTTGAGGTTCTCGCTGCAGGTGTTCGGAGTGCTGAGACATTTTGTGGAACTTTTGCTAAGTTATCACTCAGCTGTTTGAGAATACCTTGCTCGTTTGCGCTACAGTGACTCGTTGCTGCCTCCTGAGGAAGAAAGTGGTATTACAAAACATCCGCACTACAGTAGCTTGTTGAAACAAATTTAACCCTTTAAAATTTTCCATCACAGCAAAATGATTCATCTCACCTTTTTTTTTTCTATCAGAAAAAAGTTGAGGACAAATCAAGACACCTGGTGCTTTACTGGTAACACAACCCAAAATACTTCATCCACCCAAATATGGATCTACTTTTATCAATAGTACTGTTTCTACTTCCTTTTAATGGGTTAAAAATACTTTGTTTTCACTTGCGGCTATTTTTAAATAATTGATGACACCGTTAAATAATTCAGTAATGAGTCATTCACAATGCTTTATTAATTTAGTTGTCCACATCGTGACTTTATAGGAAAACTTTGGTTTGAGAAACACACGTTCAAATGCTTTTCAAATGTATTAATTGCTGCAATTTTCTCTAAGATCTTAAATCAACACTTTACATGTTTGCAAAGACACATTTATGCCCGCTTTGGTGTCTTCTTCAATAGATGGTGATGTTATTTTCTAATTAATCTCTTCACGCAGACATAGAGGCACTGGATGACTATTCTACCCATGAAACCGGATGTAATACAAGGCAAAAAATAAACTGCGGTGCTCTTGAATCTTTCTGATAAGAACCGATAAAGATGTGACAACATTATTTGCCAACATCTGACACGTTAACACCCGACACGCTGTACTGCAGGAGAACAGATCGCTTCCTGAGAGCTTTTAAGAGGATGATGCTGCTTTGAGATGGGCTGCATATAAACAGTTATTATCTGTGTCATAGTACTAGTGGTAGCGTCGGAGTGATGAAGAGGAATATTCCTGTTGCCCCAGCACGCCGCCGTGGGACTGTTATCTCTGCAGCACATACATCAGACGCTGATGCACACACCTCTTCCCTCTGAATGCAACATGACAGGTTCTCTTAGTTTCCCACTTCCAATTCAGATAACACGGCAGTCTTGATCCGGCATGAAGCGCTTAGGAGATGTCGGCTGATATGAATTGAACTGTCAATAATGCGCACGGCAAAACACTGGGCTTTTAAATTTTACAAGGTCCCAAAGAATATGTGTATTCTTTGATACAGAGATTATGTTATCAGTATTCGGGGTGTCTATGCAAAGCGTAATTCAAGAACTGATTGATAATGCAACACAGCCTTCAACATTTTGATTATTTACATTTACATAAGAAGCAAGAAAATTGATTTCCTCTCTAAACAGCACACACTCTTATATTTACATTTTAAAGGCCTTTAGCTGATGCTCCGTGGAATAAGCTTTAATGTGTACATTGTTAAGATTACAAACAACCAAGAGAGATGAGAGCAAGTACGAGAAGTTTCCACATCCCCTATTATAATAACGCTCCTACACTACCATACATAATGTATCCAGATGACTTCATCGATTCTCTGTCTCAGATTTGGATTAAAAATGGGCTGCATAAAATCTATAGACGATGAATGTGTCATGTTGTGGTGAATGTAGATTATAGATTTACATACAAATAGACCAGAAGCAAACAGTTAATGGATACACATAGTGAATAAATTGACTGAATTACCGATGAAATCAACAAATGAGATATCTTTGATCTAAATCCTGGTTGCTTTATTCCAGTGTTTTAAATCACGACTGAGGGCTGGATCACTTAGCGGATGCGTTTAATAAAGTTTCATGGACTCCGGTGCATCTGATTTTAATCGTGCCATCTCTTATTCCATGAATTTAACAATGAAAATACCACATCCTCTCTTTTTGATCACATGACACTGACCTCTTAAACTCAGCTGATCCGCAGTGAGCCTCTCATAACAAGCCCCTGCTGTGCCGCCAAACCCTGTTCAAACCTCCTAAACCCAGTTTTAAATTCCAGTTGAGAGCCCAAATTTTCCAAAGATAATTTATACTGCAGCTCACCAAGAATATTCCCATCTGAAGGAATGCGGCAGCCATAAAAGACAAACAGCCAGGGTTTTAATTCATTCTACTGGGCCAAATTAAAGGAAACTAGTAGGAGTCTTTTGCAGGGGTGACAATTTCTAAAAGATATTCCCTCGTTTGCTGGTCTAGCACGTCCGGAATCCCCCACGGATGATTTGAGGATGTTGTCCTCAAACCATTCGGTGCTTCTGTCATTCCAAAGCAGCAGCATTCAGCACTCATTCATTCTGGGTTTTCCTTGATCAGTCATTCGTCTTGTGTCATGGGGGGAAATGCTACACTTTTTAAAAAAAAAAATTATTTAAATGGCAGAAAATTTTACCCTTTTTTGGGGGGTTTTAGTTTGGGTTTGAGTTGTTTGTTTGAATTGGTTAATGTAAAGCGCAATTTCTGTTGCTATCATCATATTTTGATGCGCATTTTGAAGTATTTGAAAATGGAATGGATGGAATTTTCACAAAGAAGTTTTTACGTCCAATGTGCCTTTTCTGAACAAGAGCAAATGCACAAACTGTAAGTATTTCAAACACGCCCAGGTATACTGAATGCCTGACTCGTGTCGAACCAGCTCTTTCTGCTGCGTGTGTCCTCCTGGATATTCCCGAACCGGGGCTTCTTCTCTGGACTGCAGCAAAATGGCCGATAGCTCGCACAGAGGAGCAGCGGCAACGTGACCTTCTCAAAGTGAATCTTCTCGGTGGCTCTTGAGTCCCGGACAAGGTTTGTTTCCATGTCTGCAGCTATGTGTCTTACAGCCGTGTGTAAGGTTTGCCTCTACTGATAAAAATAGCCATTGCATTTAGCAGCAAATTTCCTTTTGCGGAAGTTTGCTTCCTATTACCTTGACAATTAAATCAAGAGTGTGGGTGGGGGGGAGTGAAACTGGGTATTTTCAGCTGGAGAAGACCAGAAATACTGATCTACTTTCACAAAACATAGAACCCAAACTTTCCTCTGCTGCTTCATGTGGTTGTGTTTTTATCCGAATAAAACACAGTTTGCTTTGCTGCATTTAAATAGGTAACAATGGCCGCTTCTTACGGCATCCACTGCAGAACAGATTTGTGTTTCTAAACAGCTCCAGTTGATCAATCAAAGGTTGATTCAGTGTTTGTCATGAGACTAATCATTCCTCCTCTTCGCGCCACGATGATGTTCGTATGTTAATAGCATCCTTTCTGGATCATTTTTCTACTTCTTTCGCTTCAACGAAAGAAAAAAAGAATCGCCCGAGAGGTAGATTTAATATCCCTGTATGACTTGACGTGAAAAGGCACCGCAACATTGCAACAATGCGGCATCTTGATGCAATAATCTCAAATTAAATCATGAATAATGTAAGGAAAAGTCATGAAGAAGAATTAATAATTCAATAGATAAATAATTTACAAAATAATCAAATAAATAAATAATGACATGCCATAAATAAAGCATCAGATTAAATCTTAGCAGCAGGCAGCCTCATGCAAGAAGCAACACAAACAGAAAATAGATCCAGAGAGAAATGGCTTTGTCCATTGTGAAATTACAGTAGGATTCTTGTTGGAAAGCTGAATATTACTGTGGTTCAACCTGACAGAACCAATCGATCACCATATAAACACTACATACATGCACATTAGCTCTTGTGATGTAATTTGTAGAGTATAGCATTAAAAAAGAATCACGCGTTTCCGCTTTGTCGTAAACATTCTATCATGAATTAAAGATATTCGCTGTAGCTTCATTCGCCTCTGTTTGTGTTCTGTTTCATCTCATCTAAAAATCAGTGGTCACTTCCTCGGCCGTGCAGGAAGAAAACCTCACTCCTCAACAGCTGACATGCGGGCAACTTGCTTGCTGTGGTCCCAGGTTTGAGTCTGGCAGGTTACAACAAATCTAACAGCAGAGCTGTTACTTTCAGTTTGCATTCGTTTCCCCTCCCCTCAGTTTTACTTTGAAATTGCTACTTCTCGTTCTTGCGTCTTAGTTGGTTTTACTTCCTGTCTCTGTTTGTTTCCCTTCCTGTTTTGTGGGATCGCCTGTGGCTCTTCCGCCTGTCTCTTGTCGTGGGATGAGTGCAGTTTTCAAATAATCAATTCTGACCCTCCCTCACTTCCTGTCTGCCTCTGCCTTTGACTCTTGAGTCCACCGGCCTCTTTGCCCTGTCAGACACCACAAATCTCCGCCAAGGCTCAAACACCCCCCACGCAAGAGGAAAATCCTTTAACTACTGAATCTGAACCATCTGAGAAACCTTTTGATGGGCGCTTCTTCCTCTATTCGTCACTTTAAAACAGTGTAGAATATGTCTGCTAGCTCATTTTTGCTCGAGTTGGATTCAGACAGGAATCTTGAAATTATCACCATTACGCCCCCAGTGTCTTCCTTGGGTAACACAACCTGTCCTTGGAAGAAGAAGAAAAAAAAGTCCATAACTTTTGTGGTCCTGACGGAGAGACCAACCAACAAATTTATCAATCACGTAACCTGAAAGAGAAATTTTCTTCATCCACCAGGGACTTTTATTTTTAGAATATATATATATTTCCCAACACGCACACAAATGCAACAATTCCAACATTTAGCAACCTAAACGTAACCCCTTTAATGTTAAACTTGAATCCAACATTCCGGCTTGCTGGGCCAATCACAGCCTGTCTGCTCGTAACCCTGATGGGATCCATAATTTCGCTTCACTTGCTGCTTCTAAGTGCAAAGAAATGTCCAGACTTTAATGATGTCAAAAGAGCGTTAGCGTGTCAGTAATAATGTATGAGGAAGAGTCTGTGTTTATGTTGCTCGGGCCTGAGGGCAGCAGTGCATCTAAGGTCTCAGAGCTCTGTTGCTGTTTACTTTGTCAGCCTGAGTTTTACAATAAATGCTGAGAAATGACACTAAAGGCTTCTGTGGTGGAAACTTCTTAGCCTGCGACGCTTTCTGCCCATTGAAGACGTGGTTTTCCTCGTGCCATCTGCCTATCAGTGGTGCCCTATCAAGAAACAATCAACAGAACCATCTGCGGTCTAGTCACCAGTCCTGTTATTCCTCCAAACTAAATAATGACAAACTGGAAAAAGCAGGGTGACTAAGTCACTGGTGTATCTATCGGAGAAGGACGTCATCCAACAAAAGAGCTCAATCAAACAGAAACACAGTGGCAGAAAATGCTGTTTGACTTCTCCGTTATAATGGGAGCTTTACAGGGACTTTGTGCGGATTTAGGCAGATTTTTAAAAGTTAGTGGATTAAGAAGGTTGTCGCTCATATTAATTTTGGAATAATTACAATAATGAGGTAAATTTTAACTTTATTTTTTGATACAGAAGCACAAAAAAAAAGAAAAAAAGTTAAAAACTGCACAGGTAGTATTTGACTTTGGATATTTTTTCAAACTGCTGCCTGAAAATCCAACAGTGAATGTCTCAAGTCATTAAAATTCATTCACTCTCGGTGATTGCAAACAATGAGGATCCAAAAATGAAAAAAAAAAGAGGTGGCAGACACAAAGATTAATTAAAAAAAGGAAAGCTGTACAATGGACACATGGATTGTTTCATTAGAAGCCAGTTGTGTGGCTGCAGAAATGCCAAGAAAATATGTATGAGGGTCCGGGGATGGACAGCGCTTAAGATAAAACAGTCGAAAAATGTGCAAGAGACAAAACCAGGCAATGTGGACTGGAGGAGGGCCCTAATGAAGCCAGCTGGTCCCAGTCCAGACAGGCAGAGGAGGGGGAAGGATTGATAGAGGGACAGACCCACAGGGGTGGGTGGAGAGAGAGATGGAGAGAGAGAGAGAGAGAGAGAGAGAGAGAGATGGAGAAAAGGGAGTAAGACATGCAGAATGTATGGCCGCCCAGGCAGCTCTATTGTATCAGGAGGCACCAGTAGGTGTGTTTCTTCCAAACTCTGCAGAAAAACCTAAAGCGATGCCAAACAGCACGTCTGCTAATCGTGCAGCAATTACTAGCCTAATAGATGTTTTTTATTACGTCTCACAGCCGCCATGTTTTGAGGCAGAGCATCATTATGTGAAGAGGATACACTGGCCCTTTTCCCTTTTACCACCGCCATGATCTTATCCAGCTGCTGAAACTAACCACAGTTTCCCCCACCGTACCTCCTCGACTGCTGCACCCCCCCCCCCCCGACTGTCTGAATGTTTTGAATAAATATGAGGGCTGACATTTTTGAGTCTGTGCATCTTTCTGGTCTGGTTAAAATACTTCTGTGATATGGCAGTGCCACTCTTGCATCCGTGGGTAGATTTACAAATGTGCAACTTTCAGAGAGACTAATAATAGAAGCAGCGGCGTATTAATAGTAACTTTCTGCACAGGAAGTCTCTCCATTGGTAATCCCTGGCATCACATTTGAGATGTCACAGTAATATAAGGGGGAAAAAAAACAACCATTCATATGAATGCAGTGAGACCAGAGAATATCCAGCAATATATAAGTATAAAAAAGGTTCTGATACATAGAAATACTGCACCGTGGTTGCCGCTGCGACCTTGACCTTCGACCACCAACATCTTTTCAGATCCTGACTGATTGTGAGTCATCACTACACACGACACAGACCCGTGCGCTGCGAGCTTTCATAATTGATCAGTAACAAAGATCTACTGTAGCAAGCTGAGCGTTCTTGTTGACCTTTTTTTTTCCTCACAGGCCACTGTGGAGAGTACATGGAGTAGAAACAGGAGGGACAAAGATGATCCCGTACATGTTTGATGTCTTTGGAAGCGTTTATACATCTTTAACGTAGAAAAGTGAGGATGAGGCACCTACTCACTGACAGTCCAGTAACAGTGGCGTTGGAATTTTGCTGTCGTTACTCGATGTCGGGGATCCTAAATGATTTTAGCAAGGCTTATTGTGATGAAAGAAGTGAGGGAAATCACCTCGTGCACGTGAGCAGATGATCTGGGGAGCGATGCTGGCTCCTCTTAGGCTTCATACCTCGAATAGATATTTGCTATTTCATAAACTCTGCAGTTTCCGCATAATGACTAAATAACATCATCTTTATCATCAGCACAATTGCATTTAATAAAGTTCTGTCTAAAACCCCCCTATGGTTAATGTCTAAAGCTGACGCCCACTGAGATTCAAAGAGGATGCAGTTATGTTATTTAAGGCTAATTAAAAAGGAAAAAAAGCTGCGTGATGTTATTGTGGAGGAGGGTTCAGAGAATCAAATGTAAATATGGAGGCATCCTGGTAGATTTAGTCAAGTTATCGGCTTTGCAAATGTTTGAATAACTCCTCAAACACGTCCGTGTCTCAGCGGGCTTCAGCATCTCATCACAGCTTTGGAGCTAAGTGATCGTTTGGCTAAATGAGAAGCCCCCGTCTCCCCATATCGGTGGGACCTGTAATGACACAGACCTCTCAGCAGGCTTGTGCAGCACTGCACTGGAGAACGAGGAGGACTGCTGGGTCTGGAGCACGGCAGGCCCCGGCTCATCCTTGTCCTCCTGTGGACCCATTAGACCCATTACTCTCCTCAACGCTGATGCTCCAGCAGCAGCGACGGCTCCGTCTACGGAGTCATTAGTCTGCCGCACCAGTTCGGTAAAAAAAAAAAAAAAAAAAAAAAAGCATCAATACTGATTCAAGATGTTACAAGATGGTTCTAACTCTGCTTTTTAAGGGTAGAGATGATTTGACATTTAATGATTCTGATTTTTGCACTGATGAGAGAGAATGGCAAAGATGGCAGGAGTACAAGACATCGAAGAGAAGTGAAACTGCTGTAACAACAGTCTGAGAATATTGTAAGAGAAAACTGCTACTGTATGTTGATTTCCATACAGTTCTTCTGACGGGAAGAATTAGAATTAGAATTTATGTTGATGCGAAGTACGTGCTTAAAGTGAAAATGTACCGCATGGTACGTTGGTTTGTTTGCCTCTTCAACATGAAAACTCAGGAACATCTTCAGGAAACCTCCTCTGGGACACAGTCCGGTCCACAGGATGAACTGAGAGGACCCTGCTGTTCAAAGGTCAAAGGTCACTGTCACCTCACACATATGGGCCGTTTTTGTTTCTGTGGTATCTCTGGAACACCTTCATGGAATTTCTTCAACTATCTCACAAACATCAAATGTTAATCAAGGATTGAAAACATGTTGGTGGTCAAAGGTCAAGGTCGTGGAGACAGAGGCAAACAACCACAATCCAGCTGACTGATTGTCTCTGTTTTTATTGGTCCAACCAGTGCTGACTCTTTTGTTGGCTCTTCTGTTGCAAATGAAACCAGACAACATAGCCAGGACCAGCAAAATACTGGAGCTCTGTAGCCCGAGCTGAACCCTGGTCCTTAGGGTCAGGTAACGGTGTAATTCCTTTATTAAATGAATGGATTCATCATGACAGAAGACCTTGAAATGAATTATGGTCAAACTAAAAACACGTTACATGGTGGCTTCACGAAGATACGGTCGATCGATATCGATGCAGGGAAGCCACTGTAACGTGCCTAACATTCAGAAAAGTCTGTGACGGGAATTTAAATCAAGGTCAGAAAGGAATTACTTCACCGTGTGGACCGTTGGACAGGCGGTGGGGGCTCTGCTGCCCTCAGTCCTCAGGCTAGCACGGATGCCTGACGACCACTGCTGACACACTTGTGTCTCTGCTATTGTCAGGTCACACCGTCTTTCCTCTGACACGCTACATCGAACTACGCGTCTCCTTGATTTGATGGATGATGACTAATTGTCTTAAAAGGGACAAACTCCACTGACAACAATGCAGAGACAAGTTTTGTGGTTGTTTCTGAGTAGACTTTCAAAATTAGAGTTCTGGTCATCAAACCATGCAGCCAAGCGTCAAACGAATGATGACATTCCCTAAGAGCGTTTCAAAGAGTCTTTTTTGTACATAATGATTTTCAAAGCAAAACTCATCAAGGGGGGGGGGGAAACAAAGTTACAAAACAAAGCTAATCATTTTTCTTCCAATTTTAATTAGCAAAATTGGACATAAACAATAGAATAAAAACAACAATGTGAAACATCGCCGACACACATCAAGATGCAGTGACAACGGCGGCGGCGGCAGGTATTGTCTGACTGTCTGGATCGCACATACAGCAGAGATGCTCCCCACTTATCAGCTACAGAAAAACATTTGTTTCATCTGAAAGCAGCAGAGACAGAGAGGTATATTGTCCCGAGGGCCTGAAGGTGTCAGGGGGCTTTGTTTGCCCATGGCTGCTGTGACACCCCAGCGAGGCAGCTGGGCGTGTCCGCCGGCCCACCTGGGAGGTGGGATTTTCGGGCAAGAGGCCAACAAGAGAACCCTGAGGGTCTCATTAAGACAGATCACGTCATAGAGAGCAACGTGACCGCCTGTGATGCCAGCTCAGGAGGAAAAGAGCGAGTCCAAACTGTGTCAATCAGGTGCTGATGGCTGCTTAAAGCTACTCTTGGCAAGCTCCTACCTGAGAATACACCTCTCTTATCAGCCTAAAGCACAAAGTGGAGCTGCAGCAAAGACGAGCATCACATCCAGAACCAGCTGAGACACGAAAAATTATTTCTCTTATTAACATGAATTAAATTTTGGTGTCGGTAGTTTCAGGCCAGTAAAGCGATATTTCACCCCAAAAGTCTCTCTTTATTTTTTCCTCGTAACAAGAATTCCCCATTAGATGTCTTGAAAAGGTGCTGGATGAGGTGTTTTTGTAGGCCAACCTGGAGGTCAGCATCACCGCGGGCTCCTTCTATTAAAAGCTAACAGGACTGTTGCGTTGGAATTAGGATTTTTTTTTTTTTTTTTTTGTGCCAAAAATCACCTCTGTGTCCAGCAAGAGTTTCTGAAACTGTTTTGTTTGAGGAGATTACAACAACTTCTATGGTCTTATTTAGACCCTTGTTCTAAAGACATGCAAATACTTCAAAATTCAAAATAAGTGAGGTATTTCCAGATATGGTTCGTGCTTTTACCCTAAACTAGTGCATCTTAAGAGTCTTTAAGAGGGAACATGACGCTGTGAGCACAAGACAACTATTTGTGAGTACTTGGAGGGCAAAATACACTTTTTGGGTGAAGTGTCGCTTTAACTTACAAATATCGAAATTTTTCACAAAATGTAGAATACGCCTTCAACAAAACATGACTCTGGTGTCCCCTAAGTAATGCTCAAATTATAATATTCATTTTATTTCAGGGCAACATGTTCATCGACAAAATAATACAGGCCTTTCAGTATCTTCAGATTATTCCTCCCTTTGCTCACTGTGCCTCATGTTTAGTAACATGAAAGGAGGGAAGCCGCCTGTTTCCCTGTGGAGCCGTAACATCTCTATTTGTCGTCCCGGGGGACCAGCACTTGTCAGCATGCAGCTCTACAGAGATAGATCCCTCCTCTGACTCTGAGGGAAATCACCTCGTTTGTTTTGTGTCAATCCACTCAAATCCTACAGTGCTATTGTGCTCCGGCTGCCTCGGCCCTCCCCTCACCTCCCCTGAGAGAGCGGGCCGCTTTATTCCTGGTTTCAAGTGAGAAAGGTCGACTTAACTGTATGGAGAAACACAGCTTACACTTTTTAATGATGCTAGGCACAAACTACTTCAGATCTATAGTATAACACTGGATAATACTTAGCTTTGATTGGGTGACCGGAGACCATTAAAGCTGTGTATCGGGACACCTCAGGTGCAGATCTGAAGAGCTGCTGAATCATAGTTATAAAACAGTGCTTCAGTCAGCACAACCAAAACACTGAGCTGAAAGATGCTAAAGCGCTCAGTGAAGCTGAGAATTCTCTGCACAGGCTCTTCTCACTCCCACCCCTGCCAAAAGTAGTACACTTTAATTTGTATTTGGCCCAACAATAACGGCATCAGTCATGAGCATATTTGCTGGCATTTTTTTTAAAAAAATAATGCATTTATGTATTTGTGTTTAACCCCGACCACAAGCGAGGGAATCACACCACTGCGCTGCCACAACTATCTGGAAATATTTCATTTTCTACTGAGAATGAAATAAATATCTGGCAGTTAGGCTGAGATCACGATATTGTCGAGAGGGATATTGAGTCTTCCAGCTAGAACACTGAGGAATCTCATTACTTTAATTACTGTGTGATCAAAAGTCTATTTGTTTATACTGATGGTGATTTAAATATTGACACATTCTGACTCGCTGTAATAAGTAAGATATTTCTGGTTAATAATGATGTTTTGGTTGTTTTTTTGGTTTTTTTTGTCCATACTGTTACATCACGGAACATAGTACAACACGCCACGTGACACCATGTCGTGTTATGTCACATGACGTTGTGTTACGTCACACCACGTGATGTCATGTTGCGTTGAGTCCCGTCATGCTGCTTGGCGTTACTTTCCTTTATGTCATGTTGCATTTCTTTATGTCATGTTCTTCATGTTGTGTTACCTTACTTGGCGTCACGTTGTGCTGCGTTACATCACTTTACGCCCTACGCTGTGTTACATTATGACTTTATCTTGTGACGAAGGACTTTGTCTTTATTCATACTGGTCATCTCTTCATTCATTTTCCTCAGAAACGTGACAAAACTGCAGGTCGTCCGTCTAAAATTGTGTGTCTTTGGACAAAAGATTGGCTCTTTTGTCACCATCGGATCAGCACATGTTTATCTTTGTATGTTGAAGTCTACTCGTCAAACTCTGGGCGTCTGACACTGACACGTAGCATTAACGTTGACAGGCGTACTCTCAGTGTACAGTCGCCGCTATTCATGCTGCAAGTATGTGATGCCACCAATAACATTAGACACCTCTAGCAGAAATAATACGTATTGTGGAGCAGAGAGCTGCCGCAGGTGCAAAGACACCCACTCTGTCCTCCCCCATCCCTGACGAGCCCCTGTATCACTCACAGATGTTTTCCATCAAAGGCACCAACAAGCCTCTCCACCCCAAGCACGTAAACCAAGATGAGGAGCAATTCAAACGGAGGGCCTTCGCTAACTGCACCTTGCTATTGAGCTTTTCTTCCTTTTACAATACACACTTCAAGACTGGGAGGTGCGTCTTTTCTTTCTGAGGAGGGAGGGGGTCACACATGCGTCATGTGCAAAGCATGTAGGTAGGATGTCTGTGATAGGCATTTGTAAATTGACAGGAAAAAAATGGATAATACCAGAGTGGTATTTGGATGCGGCGGGGAAAAAAGCGAATGATTGAATAACAGTAATTAAAGCAGTTATTCGTTGAGCGAGCACCTGCATGAGGGATGATATTGCTCCTTAATTCAGCTCAGTTTAACTTCTCTCAGCCGGTGGTTTCAGCGTCGCCTCATTAATCGCTGATTGGCATCGAGCTGTTCACAGGAACAAACTGTTTACTCTGTCTTGCCTGCTTTCTCTGGACTGCACGCAGCGACGGCCTCTCTCAAATGCTGCATTAAGGCCTATTGTACTGAATGGGGCCAGCAGCGCACTTTTACATTTTCTTTTATGGACTGTGTAACACGACTGATTTATACGTGCATGTACAAGAGAATAAGATGTATTACTTGAGTGGTATACTGCATTCAGCCTGATATTTGCAGGGAAACGGCTGGGCTGTTGAAGCAAACCCTTTTAAATCACGTTTCTTTTTTTTAAAGGTCAACGATGGCAGAGGAAAAAAAAAAACCTTGCAGAAACATTGCAACAGTGCAAAGTGTTTTCATAGTTGGCTGTTTTTTTTTTAGCAACCAAAAAAAAAGTTCTAATAAACCTGCTGTGCCATAACTAATGGCGGACAATGTTGGCGAGTCGCTGCCTGGAACCGTTAGCCAGCTAAGGAGCCAGGTGTGTTTACTCTGAGAAGGCGGAGACCAAAACGGAGCAACAGGCAGAATAAATACTAGACATTCATACAGTGAGAGAGAGATGGTGGTGAACTAAACCGCAGTGAGATCGGTGCAGGGTGTCGAGGTCAGTGAGCAGATGAGGAAATTATATTCAGTGTCAACTCGCTGCTCAGGTGTTGGGCGTCCTCTTATCGGCAGGCGCCGATGACCTCTAGGTCCTGGAAACCGTATGAAATCAAACTTTTTCCTCATTTCCCTGCATAGATGCTGGGTGTTGGGTTTCTTTGTACATGGACCTCAGCTGATTGGTCCAGGTTAAGAGCACTTTGTCAGTTTTAGTTTTCATCTTACATCTTTATACCTACATGGATTTTAACTTTTAGCTTTTGAAAACAACACATAAACTGACTTCGGCTGAAGTTTTCATAACGACTTTTGACGTGATGAAGGCTTCAAACATCCCGCGTTCCTTCGCCGTGTATAGAGTAAGAAGACTCGTATCGCTGATCGCACGCATCAACACAAACACACCCATTTCACAGGGCCTTAGAGGGGCGAACCTCCCACTTCTCTGCCTCAAAACACACCTGCCAGTCAGAGTAAAGGGGGTCAAATCCCAAAGGGCATCTACACTGAAAAAAATTCTTCAGACAAACAACTTAATGTATGCGAGATACATGGGGGGTGCGGGGGTAAGCTATATATTCTCCAATATATCAAAACACAATTAAGTGAACTGGCAATTACTGTGGTAAGAGGACCTGTAATTATTGAAGGCTAGAACTTCAACAATAGCCGTTCATGGATAATAACACGGTCACATTGTTGATCGCCTGACAAGCAAGTTTGATCGCCTCAAAGCAACTTAGTAAACTACTGGTTGATTCGCAGCTGTTTCTGATGGAACGTTTCGCTGCTGTCAGACAGGACACACGTTTGAAAACAGGTTCTTTAGGTGGAACGCGTGTTCAGGTCGAGCAGGTCACCGGCAGTGAGGTGCGGGTTTGGTCCCCGAGCTGAAGAAAAAAATTACGTTTCATCCAAGTGCAATGAAAACAAAGAAATGTTAAAAAAAAAAAAACGTAATAATTTCAGGAATGTTTTTATTTCCATATGATTGGTTTCAGAGCTGACTGGTAGTTCCTGTCGGCTTGTTTAGTAGTGATGGTAACGTACCAGTAAAACGGAAGTCAAAAGCTTTCATTCTAAATCGTGTCACTTACAAGGCCAAAAATGAACTTTGAAGAATAAAAATAAGTTGAACGTTGTTGGGTGGTTGTTTTATATTTGTTTGTTTGTTTGTTTGGTTACATTAGAATAAATGTAACATTCCAAACATCACAGCAAAAAAGTTGGGAATTCCTTTCATACCTCCGGGGCCAACTTCCGGCTCCAGAGCCCTGCACATCCACTGAGCGACGCCAAGACTTGTTGGAAGCTTCGGAGACAACAAGCAATTTGCAACTTTCTGTTTTGGGGTATTTTGTTGTTGTCTGAATTCTTGTCTAATACTACTTCTGAAGTTGTAAATCATGCAATAACTCGGATTTCCACGGTTAACAAACAGATGAAGAGCGGGTTTCACTGTTAGGAAGTTTCTGTAATGCAGCCTCCGGTGATTAGAGAGCCAATCTGCCGACTGAAGTACCTCTGTTTAAAACCGCCTGTTGGAAATCATCCATTTTACTGAAGTGTGTTTGTGTGAGACATTAAAGTCTTTCCATCTCCTGGGCCGCTGCTCCCCGGCTGACCTCTGACCTCTCTGGAAGTGGCTGGGCTGAGCTTATAATTATCTGTCTAGCATGGATTCCATGCCATTGTTTTGCTATGTTGGATGGTGTGTGTCAAAGTGAGAGTGTCGGGAGGCAAAGAGGGAGAGATAGAGATGGAGTGAATGAGCAGCTGTGGCAATATTTCCAATATTTACTCTCCTCCACTGAGTGCAGTTGCTCGGGCCTTTGAGGAGCAATCAAACATCCGGAGATGGTCGGAAGATTCTCCCTTTAAGCCACAAGGTTTTATTTGAGAAAGAATACCTTCTGTTCATAGGATTTGCAGCCATTTCATTTGAATCCATCTGTTTTTAAGGTGAAAAATACAGAAGAGGAGGAGTGAGAAAAAAATAAACAACAGCAGAAAGAAGCAGGCTATTGAACAGAGCATGTTTGTGCATCATATTGTGCTTGATGTAATGTAGGTCAGTGTTCTGCACAGCACCAGATAAGACACAGGAAACAAGTGTTGTGTGTACTTACAAGCAAATATCTGTCAAAATAGCAATTGACAGATCTACAAGAGGCTTCCCTCTCTCTCCCTCCATCTCTCTTCCCTTTTTTTTTTTTTTTTTTGGCTGGGAAAGTGGTTCCTTCGTCATTAGCATTTTTGAAAAAAGGGCCAGATTTGGGCCTATCTGCCTCCACTCGCTGCTGCAAAGCCAGTCTGGCCCAGGTTGTTATCTGTGCACTACAGAGGTGCAGCTGTTTAGCAAATGGATTTGCAGATTTTTAAAGGGAGATGAGGAGAAAAAAAAGAGGGGGAAGAATCAGGTATTCACAACAACCCTCCCCAAACTGGCATTTTGTGTATTTGTGTGTGTCTCGCTGCGGACATGTATGCGTGTGTTCTCTTATAAATCTTTACCTTCTGTTTTCAGAGGCCCACATTATTTTTGGAAATGGCATTAAACACAAAAAAGCATGAAAAAAGCTTATTCTCTCTTTCTGCATGTTCCTTTATTCACTTTCCAGTCTCCCGAGGGGCCTTTTCTTCTCCTGAGCGGGAGCCATCGCCGCTGCAGTTGCCTAACTGGACTGAGGAAGGCTGGGAGTGGAAGGAGGAACCAATGGGGTGCTTTAGGTGGGGTGGGGATGCTGCTGTCTTCACCACAGCTGCTGGCAAGTGCATCTCTTTTGTCTACTGCAATCCCTGTGAGGCCAACAGTCTCTCTCTTGCGCTCTCTCTCTCTCTCTCTCTCTCTCTCTCTCTCTCTCTCTCTCTCACACACACACACACACACACACACACGTGGAGGAATTCTGGCTTCACTCAATGACCCCCGTGGGAGACAGAAAAAGGCCCTAAGCGATTGGAGACACTGGGGGTGGCTGGCTTTCCTAAGTGGGGGTATGTATGTATACACACATGCACACACACACACACATACACACACACACACACACACACATGCACTAGCACATAATTTTCCTCAAACACTCCTTAAACATACAAATAGACACTGCCAACATATGTGCACTTACGGACTATCACACACACACACACACACACACACACACACACACACACACACACTATGCTGTGTGATGGCTGTGAGCTGCAGCCTCCGTCTCTACCAGGAGGTGTCGTATGACAAACCGGTGGATGCAGGGAGGAGGGAGGCGAGTGATGCCCTCAGAAAACTAGCATCTAGCATCCTAAACACACCTGGTCACACAGTGTGTGTGAATCCTTCTCTGCTCCATTTTATATCTGAGGAAAATATTATCAAAATATATATGAAAAGAGATTGAATACACAAGAGCAACACACCTATTCATGTCAAAATAAAAGCGCAGTTTCATCTTTCACTGTTTGAGGTTTTCAGTGTATTTCTGTTCAGCGTGATTGCACATTAATAATGTAACACACCTGTTTATATATTTAGCAATGTATATTTTAGTGAACAATGAATTTTGTACCATCTGTAACAGCAACTGTAAGTCAATCCATGCATGTAAGTTATTCATGCTGTCACCCAGACTTCCCACTCATCCATTCTACTTAACATGCCCTGAATTTGTCGGCTGCATGTGCTTGTCTGACTTAGGTTTTTCCTGCCCCCCCCCTCACACACACACACACACACACACACACACACACACACACACACCCTCCCACATGCCACTACTTCACAGTCAAGATCATCAAAGTTTCATCTCCTCTTGTTTACTCCACCCATTAGGTACATAAAGCAAATTAAAGTTTAGTACAACATTATTTGTTGCTCCTTGGCTTAGGAGAGGTGACACAGCTGATATTCTTGATAAATTGTTCGACATTTTAGTGAAAATGTGGTCACATTTTGCCTAATATTGGTCTTGTAAACATTATATTTTAAAAATTAATTAAAAATGCTGACACATAATTCAGAATTATTATTCTTATTATTTTTTGTCCATCCTCATCTTGATTGTTTGGTTGCACAAATTTGAGAGAATAATTCTGCATCGTCCTGATCAGGATTCCTGAGCAGCAACTATTAATCCTGTAGTTGATTGAATGACAAGTAATCATCGGCAATTTTAATCATTGGTTAATCATTTCTCTCTCTTCTTTTTTTTTTTCCAAGCAGAAATGTCAAACATTTACTGTTTAAATATAAGAATTCGCTCTCATGTACGTGAAAAGAAACTATTCAAACCATCATTTATTTATGTTCTGGGAAATTGTGACATGTATTTTGCTATTAATCGTCAGAACAATCAGGAGAATCCTGCTTGGCTGCAGCCCTACACGCCGTATGGCTACTTGGATATTTCTCACGTGAATCAGAGGGAGGCACCTATCGCAACGTCTTTGCTGGTACTCGGTTTCTTCTGACTTGTCACGTCTTTCCTTCAAGTGTTTATCCTCCCCACCTTCGACCTTTGGCTCAGATGCTCTAAAAAGTCAAAGTGATTATTGCCTCTCAACAATTAACTGCACACAGAGGATTTACAGACTGATTAATGACAGCAAAGGAAATTAATTCAGATGGTTTCAGCTTTCGTTTCATAATGTCAAGTTTGATTTTTTTAAGCCCCCCCCCCCCCAAAAAAAAGATATTTCAGAAGTTAAAGCCAACAGTTGCCCTACTTTGCATTTGCTACCCGTGTAACTGAATAGGCTATTGTGCTGATAAATGCTTTAAACTGCAGCTGAGGGGACAGTTGGAGTTCTTTGTAACAACTGAACTCGCTTCCAAAATTAACAAAGAAATCAATTCGAACAGAAGAGGAGAGGTATGCAGGTGTCTTTTAATTTTATTCATCTTCTTTGCTGAACCATTAGTGGTTTTTGTCTTTGCCCAACCATTGTGTGGGTGGAGGAGCTTACAATTAAACTATTGTTAAGACAATTGAGAACTAATAAAACTGTCTTTAGGCTGCACGATATCCAAATGTTGCTTTGCTATAATCACGATTACAACATTTAACCTTGAGATGTTTTCATCGGGGATGCTGCAACAAGCAAGTTGAGGAATAATCAAATATGAAAGTACGGATGAAAAACAGATTAATCTTTTTTCGCTCTGAGGATGTTTCAGTTTCATAAAGTTATTTTTCACCCTCACGGTTCATTCTTTTGGCTACAGGATGAAGCGACTGTTGTCAGGGCAGGTGACGGATTGGTGCAGAGAAAAGAGCTTTTTGGCCTTCATCGGTGGTTCTAACAGATGCTGCCTGTCCGCATGTTCCTCCCTTCTGCCAGAAATATCAGGCAGGGAATTAGCAAAGGCGATCTATAATTTAATGTAACAAGTGACAGTTCATATGCCGCCGCTGCAAAGAGCCACAATAGAGGTGCATCTCGGCGAGGAGATCCAGGATCGCCTGAAGCCATCACCTCCTCTCTTAAAGTGGAGTGGGAGTGAGGGAGGTGAAATGGGGAAAGAAAATACCAACACACACACACACACACACACACACACACACACAGACTCACACGAGCCCGATCGCTCGTGTAGAGAGAAGAACCTCTAGTGTGGCGTAATGACTTTGCAGGGAAACAATAAGAAATAAATACCTCGGAGATGCTCTATTAGTCAACACTTAAAATCCCTCCCCTCCTTCTCTCTCTGACTCTCTTGCTCTTAACAAGCCTCTTGTTGGAGAGGTAACTAGGGCTCCCGCTCTGCTCCGTTCACCATGAGGAGACTGCTCGCTGTAATCACATGGAGGCTTGAGATGGAGGGAGGCTGGATTAGCTACTTTACCATGTGTGGAGTGTTTAACATGGCACCTGACACCGTGCTCCTTCCTGCTTTCACTAGACAAACACTCGCCACCATTAATTTCATTTACTTATCAACCCCCACACACACACTCACACACACACACACTCACTAACACACACACTCTTTTCTCTCTCATCATCCCTCCAAAAAAAGCCCTCCATTTCCTGATTCAGTATAAATTATCAGAGCCTGCTGCTAAGAATTACTAGCTAAGAAAGCTAAATGAAGATGAAGAATTGGAAAATGTTTCCAGTTGGAAGAATGTTGATTACCAGGCTTAGGGTCCTGGAGGATCCCTCACTATTTATCCTCATATTTTGGGTTGCCTCTCCCCGCCACGCTTCTCCTGGGGGCACGAAGAAGCAGCTTGCACTCAGCGCTGCCAAAAGAATTTATTAGAGCAAATGGTATTGTAAGCCCTATGGAAGGCATACCTTATGTGAAGATTTAAAAGATATTAGGAGGATGGCGCAGGCGGGAACCCAGGTGTGCCGGGTAATAGCCATTGTCTTGAGTGTGTGTGTGTGTGTGTGTGTGTGTGTGTGTGTGTGTATTTACCCGTGGCTCAGTCAGTGTGTTTATAGAGCTTCTGCCTGGGAAGACACTAGAAGGAGCACCCAAGACGCCCGAGCTGACTGATTCTGCTGTGTACAAACAGTAAATAAGTTCATCACAAACCTGAGCTGAAGTCTCTCAGCAGCATATAAGAAGCTGACAATCCTCTCTTGGTCAGACTGGAGTCTTTCTGTTGTTGTTGTTGTTGTTTTTTTCTTTCTTTGGGTTTTATTTCCCCGGTGTGCCAGATGGGTGGGCTTTACCATGTAATTCAAGCTCTGATATGTTCAGGTATGCCTGCGGTCACAGAAAAAGAACTTAAAGATGATTCTTCCACTTTCCTGTAGGGGATGGTGCATCTGGAACTGGATGTGTTCTCCTTTTACCAGAGAGAGGAGGAGAGGTCACTCAGTCTCCATTCAGTTTTTAATTTAAGTAATTTTTCACATGAGGCCTCTGATAATTTACACAGCACTGACAACAATTATTCAGTTTTATTCTATCTTTGCACATTGAAATATTTTTGTCTTGTAAGGACAGACTGTGACCAATCGCAAAATTCATTTAAAACTTGTAATGATTTCAGGCTTGCTGGAGCTTTTTTGGTGCTTTTAAAAAAAAAAAAATGCACATTAAGTGTAGTATGGTAGCAACACCTTATCCGCATTATGCAGCTCAATTATTCCATGAGCAACACCTGCAAAACAAATTTGGCATTCAAATTTGCTAAGGATGATCAAACAACGCCAAAACACTGTCATTATTTCTCCCTCACATACGGCAGCGAGGGGAGGAGAGGAAAAAAAAAAGGACTTTTTTTCTGGATGCAGTGAATTAAATATTCAGCTGGAAGCAAACTTCATTTTATAGGTTTCATTCACCTCATTTCCCAAAGTGTATTTAACTGCCTTTGCAAAAACAACAACATAAATTGATTTGGATCCACAAAATCTCACCTGCCAGAACAATACGCAATATATTTATATAAATATCTTTTATGCATGTTGAATATCTAAGGCCTCACCTTGGAGAACTTTTATAATGAAGCTTTTACTACGGTATTTTTTTCCCCTCCCGTTACAAAGTGGTTGATTCTTCATTTTTTGCATCTGGCACTGAAAGCAGCAGCATCACCCTCGCTATCCGTGCACTCTGACGCTAGATAAAGAGAAATCAGGGCTAATGAATTGCGCCTCCCCGGATATAATTCTGTAATAGCTATAATCAGGCCGTTCTGAGCGCATGAATATACATGGCCGCCATCACCTGCAATCTTGTTGGTGGTCAATATTCTTGAAGCTCTGCCAGTCGGGGAATATTCCTGCTTCTGCTTTAATGTTATCAGGTAACACACACTGGCATTAAATCCCACAACAAAATAAAAGCCTCTTTTTGGAAGCCTTCACAGCACACAATGCTGCTCTCACCAAAAGCCCTTTAAGTGTTCGTGTTTTAATGTCATTACGGCACCACGAAGCAGACCGGGCAGGAGGAGGAAAAGAAGGGGGGGGGGGGGAGAGGAAAAAAAAGGAGAAGAACTGCTGCTTGAAAAAAGAAACCCAAGACCTCAAGGTACATTTGCTCTGAGCGGAGACAAAAAGACTTGAGCAATGGCAAAAACAAATGGGACGGGTTTATTGCGTTGATGCAGTGAATAGTGGAACCACGGCCTAGGCAGTCCTCGCTGACAGCTTCTAAAGCCGCAGATTTGTGCCCATTAGTCACACATTTTAGCAAGAAGGTGGTTTCTAAAGTGCATTGATAGGGATTACAGTTCTATCCTTTCCTGTCTTTCTTTCAGCACCGAAACATGCGGCTGATTCCTGAGATGCCAGGAGGTTTCTGCAAAGAAAAGAGTGGGGGAACTATTGTATTTGTTTTCTAAAATGGCAATCCATAGGGTATTAAGGGGCTTAATCTGTGATTAATATTTTAATGATACAAAATAAGCAGCAAATTCCGAAGTTTACAGCGTCCCACACCACAGAAAGGTTTATTTACATGCTGCCTGGGAGAGAAAGGCAGATGAATGCAAAACACGTTCGGTTGAGATTACATGGTGGCACTTGGGTGCGATTACACCACGAGGGATTTGAATAATCTCAGGTTATTGAGTTCGAGATATTTTGTAATCATAGATTAGTTTTAATGGGGACATTCTTAACCATGATCACCAAAGCTAGGATTAAAGCAGATAAGAGTTTGTCAGTAAATTCAGAATCGTATGTCAGGCCCCGAGTCCTCTCACAGACATCAAGATCCGGGGTTTTCCCTTTCAATTCTGAAAGAGAACTTTTAATAACAGCCTGTTTGCTCTGTGGAGGCCACACATGCTCACAATTTTAGGCTGCTGCGTTTGTGAGCCGGTGATTCACAGGTTCAAATAATTGCAGTAATCTGGATTGAGGTGGTGTTGAGATGCGTTCAAACCAACAAACATCCGATCGCACGTGCCTCCGCCTCCATCTGGACACTCAGAATCTGAATTTAAAGGGACTTTTGGGATATTTTCTCCAGCGTTTCTATTTCATGCTTGTGTACACCACCCACTCATTTAAAGGGAAATATTTTTCTTCTTTTTCTTTTTTAGATACTTGAGCAGAATATGGGAAAAGTAGAATTACTAATTTGACTCCTCTACTCAAGGAAAGTGGAAAAAGTACAGGGTCTTCAGATGTTCTTTCATTTCAGGTCATTTAAACAGTAAAAGTAGCCCTTAGCAGGACTTCTGATCAGCTGTAAATATGCACGCTAACCTCGTATCAAATCAGTCGAACTTGTAAACTAGACAGACCATGGAGTCCACCCTTCTCTTCCTTTAGATAAAGACAAGAGAAAGATAAGTACCATCTTGGCTTAAATGAGCAAATCAGTTCTCGACATCAGCAAAAGAATTCAAAATATTCCCATCAACACAGGTTTCACGAAAAACTTTAAACAGGTGCCAGGAGTTTTACTGTCCCACGCACGGGGGGGGGGGGGGGGGGTCGAAAGTGCACAGTGATGCCAAATAGAAATAATTCTGCTCAAACAGTAAAAGTAAAAAAGTCGCAGGAACACGTACTCAGGTACGGTGCAGAACCTGTGAAGAAAAGTAAGTAGTATTTTTACTTCTGCAAGTAGTTGCAAGTGTACAAAGAAATTAATCATCAGTAACATAACAGAATATGACAAGTATACTTATAAGCGAGTGTATGTTTCCTTTTTCTGCACATGAATAAATGACTTAACAAGGTTTATTTTCACAGCACAGACAATTTCTGCCACCTGCATTGCTAAATAATAATAATAAAACTCAACCTGCTCCAACAAGTCAACCAGATTTCCGTGTTATTTCAGTCAACGTTCTTGTTCGAGTTCTAAAACGAGGCCCCAGTAACAAGTAGAGTCCGCCTGTTTGACATGCTGTTATCAATTTGTTCTCCATTAAATCTCTCATGAACCTTTTATTCAGCTCATTCTCGCCCTGATGTAGGAGGTCAAAAAAAAAAAAGAAGAAGAAGAGGAGTCTCAAGTGGGGTCTCGCGAGCCCTCCGATCTCCCCCCGTGACCTCTCTCACTTCTGTCTGTTTCAAAGCAAAGCGAGAGGGGAAGAGAAACAGCAGATAACCATCGGTGTCTGCGATATCTTTCCTCAAAGAGGCTGAAGGCCCACATTGCCTATAATTGGATTTGATTTGCACTCCCAGCATCAGTTAGGGAGATTAAGGGCAAGCACAAAAATCCCCACGATTCCTTTTCATCCAGATGACAAGCACGGCCTAACAGATCCTTGAAACCTTTTCGTCTACTAGCGCAGGATCCGCTGGAAATGACAGTCATGGGGAACAATGAGCACATAATAAAAATGTGGATTATTATGGGTGTCTTAAGGATTTCGTTTGATATGTTTCCACGCATCAAAGTGGCGAAGGAGAGTGCGACGTGGTACCTGGATGATCAAGATGCCGGAGAAATTCCTTAACAACTTGAAACAACAACAACAACAAAAAAGTTAACTTGTTGGGGGGAAAAAAAATGGCAGCTTTAGGTGGTTAAACAGTTGGACTTTAAGTACATATAGAGACCAAATCTGGCCTACAAAAGAGCTAAATCAGAATAATACAAGACTTAACTTATTTTTCCTCCTCTCCGTTGCCTGTGGGGAGAAGGAGGTTCTGTTCTGGCCTGATAAGTCATCTATTTCAATGGATCGTCATTCTCACAGGTATGTAAATAAAAAAAAACCACAAAAAAAAACCAACCCATATCCTGCTCCTCTTTATTCCACTCTTTTGACAATGAGCAATGCTTACACTAGATTAAATATCACCATCAATAGACTTCCCCACGCTTGGGTGTCGTATTCACTCTACCCCATGCCAAAAGACTAATATTAGTATCTCCAGAAAATAATCTCTCTTTATTTCGCAAGTTCCCTGCTAAAGCATTCACATTCACATTTATCAGAGGATTTAAATGCGGATGAAATAGTATATAAGCTGGATCCCCTCAGGAGAGGTTCTCATTCTCTTGTATTCTTTCAGATGGGAGAGAGAAAAGAGAGGGAGCATGCTGCACCTTGGCGGAGAAAAGGGAGGAGGAGGAGGATGCCGAAGAGGAGGAGGAATTAATTTTTCCCCTCTGGGAGAAACACATGCTGGATCTCAAGAGTCAGAGTTTTGCTCTGATTGGCATTAAGAGGATGGAGGGGGGGAGGAGGGGAGCGGGTGGGAGGGGGGAGAGAGATGCTATGGTTGTTACTAATGATTTATTGTCTGAAATGTGAACGTTGTTCCGGTGGATGTTTGTTGAAAACGTTTAGTAGATCTTATTCATGTCTGTGAGCGTCTCTTAATCCATTATCAGGTAGGTAGACAACTGGAGCGTTTGTCTCAACCGCTCAAACTTTGCACCCCCAACCGCGTTAGCATCAGCTAAATATGTTCCTTCAGTTCTTTGATTTTTGGATGTATTTTGGTTCCATGAATGCATTCCATTCTTCGGGTCACTGTTTCCTCCGCTCCAAAGTGACAATTCGCACACAAAAAAAGCTCTGTGGGCTCATCTTATGATCAGTCAACCGCACGTTAGAAAAAGTCAAACTTTACTGCAGTCAATTACCGGTAAGGTAATGTGGTAATGTGGTCTCTGTTGTGTTGTTGCAGTTTAAAACTGTTCAGACATGTTTTATTCCTGCGAATCCATCATCCGTTAAAAAAGAAAGAAAGAAGAAAAAAAAAGCTATCATGTTAATCACGATGATATCCTGAGAATCTTCCAGTCACAGAATGAAGAATACTGCGTTCAGTCGTACTTCTGGTGTGGTGTTGGAAGAAAGACAAGGTGCTCACCTGCTCCGTCCCGGATGAGTCGCCCAGGATGGAGCCGGCTCCACTTTTGTTTGACCGAGTTTCCATCAAAGTCGCTGTCATGGAGAGACGCGGCGATGGCCCTCTGTGTCACATGCTCGTCACATGTTGTAGGTGATGCAGGAGGGTGAAGGAGGGGTGCTCTTCCGTGTGCCCCTCAAGCCTTCAAATAAACATCCGCACTTGAAGGTGAAAGCAACAATGAAATCAGTCATAGGGTTTATCTGGGTAGAAAAATTAACACCTTTCCAGGTAGAAAAGACTTCCCGAATGCGCAGCAGCACGATGATGTTTTTCTAGTTTGTAGCCAGGACGTTATCAGAAAAAAGGCCCCCCAAAGACCGAATCCTGTTGCCTGGGTGGCTAAAGGGTCAAACATCACGTTTCATTGAGAGAAAGGCCTAAATATAACAGTCAGGTGTGATTTATGTATAGAGAAGCTGAGGAAGCTAACTAAGCTAACTAGGATGGGCAATGTTGCTAGCAGAGAGAGGTTCTCTCCAGAGGTTGCAGTGATCTTGACGTCCGTCCGTCCGTCTGTCCATCCGTCCATCCATTTTCTACTGCTTATCCTGTTACGGGTCACAGGGGGGTGGAGCCTATCCCAGCAGCCTTCCCCCTGGACAGGTCACCAGTCCATGGCAGGGCCAACACATATAGACAGACAACCATTGGCTCTCCCAGCCACGCCTACGGTCAATTTAGAGTCTGGATTAACCTGGTCCCCTCTTGATGTCTTTGGACTGTGGAGGAAGCTGGAGTACCAGAGAGAACCCACACAGGAACAGGGAGAACATGGAGACTCACACAGAAAGACCCCGTGCTGCAGCCGCTATATTTTTTCAATTCGTTCTTTAATCCCAGTTGACAAAGGTGGCAAATCTGTAGAAATTCCCTTCAGAGGTTCCTAAGATTCCACATTCACAAGACTGTGACGGAGGGGCGACCTGAGACGGTGACGCCTGCAGCTTTGGCGAGTGCTGCTGTTGGTTTGTGAACCTGTGAATGCTTCAGAGCGACGTAGAGTCCTGACCCACTTCAGCGTCAGGGACCATCCAGACCCCCCAGATCATCTGGAACAGTCAGAACAAAAGACGCTGATGCATCCTTATCTGGAACAAACTCCCCGAAAGTTCTTCTCCGTTCTGTTAGATAAAGGCTGAAGATTTGCTGCTTCTTTTAATTAAACCCAATTATTTTTAATTTCTTTAACTGCATTGACACTTTTATTCTTGTACTTTAATTTTTGAATCTATTTCGGATTGTTTTCTACTTTCTGTTTTTTTTTAAAAAACTCTTTAATGATGGTGTTTATACAATTGTGCACGTGATGCGTTTGAGGTTTCACGCGGAGCGTTTTGAATTGCCTGGCTAGTGGAACGTGCATTAGAAGTGAAGCTGCCTCACTTTTTCTGGCTTAGACAAAAATAAAGTGTTCGCCCGCCCAAACAGTCCAGTTAATCCCGCCCCTCACAGTCTTATTGACAGGTGTAATTTTATATAAAAAAAAAAAAAAAGACTCCCAGAGATCACGTCTTCGGTATCACCGTTTATTCATTCAAGCAACTTGGACATCGGCGTCATTGTGACAGACAGGAGACAGAGAGAGGGAGAGAGAGAGAGAGAGAGAGAGAGAGAGAGAGAGAGAGAGAGAGAGAGAGAAATCATCCCGATGTTCACTGCATTTACACAACAGACGCACGGTTAATGGCCAGACGCCTAGCCAGACACTGTCCTGTGTGTGTTGCCGGGTAGACAGAAGGCTGAGGAGCTGCACACAGATCAACCCATATTGACTCAATCTATTGACAAATGAATTTGGGGGCAAAGTCCTTCTGCGAGCTGTTGATTTAGGTGTCACAGTTCATTCCTGTTAGTGCCAACACTCACAACACATATCTCCTCCTTGATCTGACAGCAAGCTGTGAGTTCAAATATCCTTTTATTAAAGTGTAATGTATCAGAATTTTGCACAATTATCATTATGCAGCATGTTTCCATCGCTGTGCTCATTAAGAGGTAAATATGAAACATATCATGGAGCGCCATTAAAATATTCTGTGAATTTAAAATGGAAATGAAATGAATGCAACACAAAGTTTGTTTTCGGCAATATTATAGTCAACCGACTGCATTAAAAAGCAATTAAAACTAACTATTACATTACAAGAAAATGAATTAACTTCCAGTACACTGAAATGCATGTTCTCTCTACAAGCGTCATGTAATGAAACTCTTCATTAAGGATTTAGAAATAATAAAGAAAATGAGTCTGTACTATGAGCCTTTAAAATGTGCATTATTAGAAGTATTTGCTGTAATGAGCTGTCTGAGTGGGAAAAAATAAGCAGAGAGGGAGAAAAAAAATCTGCTGTAGATAACTCGATCAAGTTTCCAAGTTCATATGGGGGGGGGAGTTAATGAAATCTTCCGGGGAGATCAGCCAATTTCATTTCACCAACTTCTCAACTTTATACAAAGATGCAGCAGGTGTTGGCTCCCGAGAAAAAAAATTTGGGTAAATATTGATCCTGTAAATATGTGAGCTGTTCACACCCCCTCTGTTTCTCCCTGTGCTTCGCCATCCTTCCTCTCAGAGAGACGCACCCTCCCTGCAGCCAGCACGAGAGCTAGTTAAGGGAGGTATCATCTTCAGTCCGCAGCTAGCCCACCGTCTCCCACAAGGCCACTGTGGGTAGGGTACAACTGTTGCGAGTGGGTGGCACATCTGTTCCCTGAGACAGGCAAGGCCCCGGGGGTCATCACGCGCCTCGGCTAGCGTTTCATGCGCATCACTAATAACTGCTCTGGTATCTCTGCTTAGCTGGAGACAAAGGGCCCTGACAGGTGCCACTCGCCTTCAGATCTGAGCCTCAACATCTCTATTAGAGGGAGAATTAAGTATCGTGTTTACATTATTCTCATGCTTCAATCCATCTGGCGCACAGTCCGCACCTAATGGGTTAAGTATATTTAAAATATACAAGTCTGACATGGAATAAATTTGCAGTCAGCGGCACAGGTTCCCGATTGAAGCACCATATGTACAGTGCTGCTGTATGTTATAGTTGCCAGGTTTCAGAGGCATGGGCGTTTGGGAAAATATGCAAAGACACAATGAGGACAATTTATGGAATTAAAACTGTATCATTGTCTCTGCTTACCCCGCGAACTTTACTGCCGGAATATTCAGAATCACAATAGTACAGCTTTTGTCAAAGTCAGGAGTACTCCCTCCTACAATAGCCAGGGAGATGAGCGCCCCCGCACCAAACTAAAAGTTTAAATCCAATTCAAACTGTGAAAGAGGGAGCGGACAGCAAGAGGTAGATTGCGTGTTCATGTCTGCAATCCCTGTGCACGGTTTAAAGATCTGGGGGAGACGCCGAGGGTCTGGTGAGTTGATGTTTAGGGGTCGGAAAAGAGGAGCGTGCGTTCACGCTTGTGTCCCTCTGGGCTGGTTCATCGGCTCGCTGGGAGCAGCGATGGCTGTGGTGGTAGAGGGCGAGCAAAGAGCTTGGAGGATGAAAGATGGAGCCTAATCCTCCACATGTGGCATCCCCCCCCCCTTTTTTTTTTTTTAAAGGAAAGCCAACTGGAGCCGTTCTTTGGACTCTAGGCCAGGGGCTCCAGGAAAGCATTGCCTCCAGCCAAAGCACATAGTGTGAAATGAGAAGCTAAAGCTTGAATGTGCTTTTGTTTATCAGAAAACTGCACTCTAAGTGGGATTGGCAATGGAGGGGCCCAAACTCCATAAGTCATATAGACTGGCTCGGGCCGGGGTGGGGATGGCACAGCAAGGTTTCAGGCTTGAGTGGCCCAGGAAAGGCAGCTCGTCAGACAGCCACTTGGCAGCCTCACGCCCCCTTCATCGCCCCGCTCACATAATCTTGGTTCCACCACAACACAAAGTGGGGGATCAAAGGGGTCAACCTAAAGTAGAAAAATATGGTCACAAGTTGAGAAAAATAAAAGAGAAAAAAAAACATTTGATATCCACCGGCCTGGATGGAGCTGCAGTACGAAAACTTCAGCCCTAAAACTAAGCTCTAAGAATTGGGGATGCAGATTTGTGGGTACGGAAAGGACAAAAACTGATCAATTTCTGAGATGGAGTGAAGGAGAAGATCCATGACCGCGAGTCTCTTGACTCTAAAGTAGCACAAAGATAACTTGAAAGCAGGCTGAAAGTTTGGAAGGGGCTCAGAGTGTTGGCAGCCAGCAGGATGAGGAAGGGGCTGCAGCGCCGACAAACTCTTCCCAGGGAAAACTGACTTCTGCTGATGAGCCGCTGAGGACGTTTGTGAGTTTGTCAGACATGAAGTAACGTTCTGAATGTGGTTGTGATTAACTTAACAACAATTTTTTCAAAGGAGTTGACCTGCAGAGCTCAGTACAAATGTAAAATATTAACAGTGGGAACAAGAATACAAGGAACAATTAAAATAGTTGAACTTGTTGTTTCTGGAATGAAAAATCAATCAAACAAATGTGTGTTGCCACAGTCTCGTTCGGAGTGTTTGAGCTTCATTTTTGGACTGTTTTGGTTGTGTACTCTCATGCATGCCTTAGTTTCCATCCTGGTGCGGTTCCAAGTTTTACTTTTGTGGTTTGTTTCATGTTTTTGATCAGAACCTTTTTTTTATTTTGAAATCCCTTGTGTGTCACTTCCTGTTTTCGTCCTTTCCCCTCCTTTTTTCCTGAGCACACCTGCGTCTCTACTTGTCTTCTCTTGTCAGTCTTGGTCCGATCGTCCGTGACGTTTGCTTTTGCCTTTATTGTCTCACTGATTTCCCCGTTGAACTTCTCTCTCAGTTTAGTCCGCAGTTTTTCTTCGTTCATTCCTCATTTGATTTTCTGGCAATAAAACTTGCGTTCATAAAAATCTGCTTTTCATCGTTTTATCATCCAGCGGACAGATAAACACACTGAGGGTGTGTCGATATACGCATGACGCAACAACCAGTAGATGATGACACGTGATCACAAACAGAATCTGATTGGTCGCACATTTTACCGCCCTTCACCTAAGGGTCGGCTGAGGAAACGGTAAAGTTACAGTCCAGCGCCTCATCAACAACACAAAGGTCTCGGACTGGACAATAAACTCAGCGTAACATTGACCACAACCTGAAGAATATTCAGAAAAGGAGCCATGAGACCTTCATCCACTCCTACTGTTGCACCGTTGCTCAACCGTCACCTCCACCTGTTTCCTCCGTCACAAACCGGGTCAAACTCCCACACGTGTCCAGATAACGAGTCCCACACTGCCAAGCCCTCGCAGCTCAATGGGGCCTTCACACGTACTGCAAACACAATAGAACAGGACATCAAACACATCCACTCAGTCGCCACTTCACTCTACTGCCCTCTGGACACGTGCAGGTCGCAGGGCTCGCCGCCATAGCAGCACTACACAAGGTGACTCGCTGAACCCGTGACGAGTCTGCGTGTTGTTTGTGCACGAAGCCGTCTGTTGTTCAGTGTGATGAAGGAGGTGGAAACGACAATTAAGTCCTGCTAACTTGAATGACAAACTCAGGGGGTAGTGCTGCCCACCACCGCTGCAGCCGACCTCTCCCTCCTGCTTCTTCTGCTACTGACTCTGGGTCTGCACACTGTGGGGGTGGGGGGTGGGGGTGGGGGTGTCTGCCTCTGCTGCTCCCTTCTGCTTGTGAGCTCAAGGAAGGGCAGGAAAGTCCCCGATCAGAGCCACACAGTCAATCATACGGCAAACATCAAGTTTATTTATGACTTAAGTGAGCTCGGCTGAACCAAAGATGATGAGGTTGTGCAGCCTCAGACACTGTAGGGAAATTAGAAACTACGTAGATGGACTGATGCTGTGCTGGTTTTAGTTTTTTTTAAAGGTATTTGTTTTAAAAATGATGTTGCATGTCAACAAAGTGTGGGCCAAATTTCCATCTCGTCATTAATAAATATATTAGGTTTGATATTATGTACAAGCATTTAATCATCCTGTGTCAGGTAGGGTTAAGGTTTCGATATTTTCATTTATTTTGTTCAAGCAAAATTATATCATATCTTCCGCTCGAAACAAACCCTTTCAACTTAATTTCTGTCGTCCAAAGTTTAGAGCATCGCTGCTTCTTTCACTTCTGTTCCTGTAAGTTGAGCTGGCCATGTATGAAACTCCTGCTAGCTTGTGCCTTTGCTTTAGGACACAAAAAAACTAAAAAGGACGTTTTAAAATTACCAATTTTGAATGTGCGAGTGACCTGCATTTTATCACTCCAGCCAGTAGAGGCCGCTGCTGCTCTGCAAAACCACGTAATGCTGCTTTAAAAGTGTTTCTTTAACATAAGTGTTGTCACTGCTCATTTTTTGGGTCTTTTTTTTTGGTATAAAAATGTCAGATGAAATTCATTCAACCTTTATTTATTTCTCAAGTAACGACTGGGGGCATGACATCATTTACAATGAGAAGGAGCAACCAGATGATAGGCAGAAAACATTTAAAAGCGGTCATAAATTTATGAGCTCAGTGAGTGATAATGGTTTTTAAGTGACCTATCAGGACTCTGGAGAGGTTTGTGTGTGTGTGTGTGTGTGTGTGTGTGTGTGTGTGTGTGTGTGTGTGTGTGTGTGTGTGTGTGTGTGTGTGTGGAGCACAGAAACTCAAAGCGGACGAACTTGTGTGTTCTGTGCAGAGCACTAATTATTCTAATTTGGGTCACGTTATTCTTCAATTTAGGATAAATGAAGATTATCAGCAGTGTCAAATGTTCAACGCGTGTTACACTCGGGTACATTAGTAACCGTTACTGCGTCAACAAATAGTACATTCTGCTTAAGTAATGCTTATTCAGCACTTCTATATAACTGAGCATGATGAATGTTTCCTCATCATCAGTGTTACTTTTTTGTCACCTCCTCAAACTCAGGCTTGATGCCCTTTTTCATGCTTGTGTCACTTTTTCGGGAGCGAATGAATGTTCAATTATCGGTCCGTAGAACACATCTGTATATTAGCTTTAATTTTTTTCTAGCTAATCCTTTCCAATGACAAACAAGCTTTATCCACACTATAGTTGATTTCAAGCATATTCAATTTGTTACTAAATCCCGGGATTTAAACAGGAAAACATCCAATCTCAACAAATCTGCTTTCTGCTCTACTCTACATTGACGTTCAATACACTTGAGATACTTTGCCGCCGGTTGTGTCAAACAACGCTGGAACACAAAGCCACTACATCATCACAGTGCATTGACTCCACCGCAGCAGCCCGGCGTTACTCTTTCATATAAAAGACTGTACCACTTTCATTCACTCGAGGACAGACACAAAGAGCAGGCGCTTTTCAAAGGGCCCATTGTGGAGCCCAGTGAAATTATTCAATTAGTGAATTTAGCACCTGATCTGGTTAGCCAGTAGCCCTGAGGACGCTACAGCTGCATGAGAGAGAGAGTTGGAGACATAAAAGAAGAGTGGAGGGGGGGGGGGGCTGGACACACCAGACGGTGTAATATTCATTACCTCCCACCACCCTCTGTTTTATGACAGTGAAACTACCCAGTATTCATATCCCACACTGTAAAATATTGCTGTTAAAACTATCACTCTTTACAGTTTGAGATATGACCAGCGGTTGACGCGTGTGTTTGGAACAACACGGAGCTGATTTGTGATTTGGAGGTTTAAACCGGCGACATTCACCTTGATACTCTCAGAGGAGTGACACGACACCGAGGGGCAGCACCCGGAGTACCTCACGACACCATTCTACCACAATACCTAGCCCACTGTGGTATCAGGATACTGCCGTTCCGTGGTGATCGAATATTCATCGCAGGACGACACATCACCCGTGAACATGGAGACAGCAGAAGCTGGAGTTGTGCATTTATTTACTTTGTCGCTGTGTTGTGTTTCTCAGAAGTTTACAACTGAGATGGAAGAAATCCACCATCTTACACACACACACACCTAAAAAATCTGACAAAATTTGACCTCAGAACGGCGATATTTTAATAAAAAATATCAATATTCATGGCCTGATACGTTACAGTCTGAGTTTTCCGCCCTGCTCTTACTGAGGGGAGATGCTGTGACACGTGAGCGCCTGTTGGAGGTGTGCGCCTCCCAACATGGCGCGGCGAGGGCAGACAGCTCATATCCGAGGCTGCTGTGGCTGAATGGTGAGCTGCATGGCCGCCGGAGGGTCGAGGGACAAATGGAAGGGAGGGAGGCACAAGAGGAAGCTGATCCTGTTTCATCACCTTGAGAGGCAGAGCAGTCCCGTCATCCCCGACATCGGTCTGTTTTACAAACAGTGCGACAGGGAGATACTGGAGCGTCACGGATGAATTCTGGCTCAGTGGACTTGAAGTCCAAGAAGTTGCAATCCGAGGCGACAAGCTTTCGTTTTTGTTTGTTGTTGACAGCGGAACTCCGAAGGCTTGTCGCATGTTGGTCCAGGTACCAGAAAAAGGCGGCGAACAACTGCATTCATCTGTTATTTTGATCCAGTCGATGCTCATCAAAGCCAGATCCAGTAACGACCCGGGTCAACTGCTGGGTTACTGGGGTTCGCGGATTTTTGTGGCTGGTGTGAAAGAGGTGGGGTTTATTTTAAATCAGAAGTAAAGACAACTTAGCAGGTGACTCAGCCAGCGCGGCGTCACGGCCATCATTGATCCTGATCGCAAACCTTGACGAAGAGCTGATACAGAACCGCTAACAGAAGCAAACCTCCTGGTTCCCACCTCTCAAAGTTACAATCTGCTGCCGATAGGATTAATTGTTTTCTCTGAAATATAATTAGATTGAGACGAGGAGGGGAAACATTAGATGCCGAAATGACACCGCACATGGAGTTCTGGACGGTTTGGCCCGTATTCATGGGCGGTGGAACCTCCTTGAGGATGTTAAGACAGACTGTTAGCATAGATCCAAGGCAGATAAAACTAGCTGAAACCTCACCAGCCATCTGGATCTTGGACACTTATTTTTGGTTTATTTGCAAAAAATAAATAAAATTTGAGCCTGATGGAGCCAGATGGCACGCAGGGTTACAGTTGTTCAACACAGAGCCCTTCTGAAGCGATAAAGGAGCAACATCTCATGTCTTCTGTGTGAGCTCTGCAGCGGGTTTTATTCTGACAAAATGCATCCCAAAAAAAAAAAAAAAAAGTACATTACAAAAGCTGAGAGAATGTTTTTTTTCTTTTGTGCTGTTATGTATGGAAGATTCCTTGATCACTATAATTAGCAGAACTCTAATTAGGCAATTATAGACAACTGATGAAAGCAGTTTGATGAGTTGCTCACAAAAACGAGAGACTATCTGGGAAAAAAAACAACAAAAAAAAAAAGAAAACAAAAAAACCAACAAGCAGCGAATGTAAGTTTGAATTGACCGGAGTAATTAAAGGCCATCTGAAGACTTGCTTCCAAAACAACGACATTAAACATTAATCATGCAGGTGCTGGCCAAACATTCCCCAGAAGTTGTAGCCCAACTTTCAACAGAGAGAAATAATAAAAAATGGAAATAAAAAAAAATAATAAAAAAACCCACCCTCATTGCATCTATTAAATCACAAATTTAATTTTAGAATGTGCAAAATAGCACATTCAACAGCCAACTGTTTGAGCGTCTCTCTCATCTCAGCAGACACTCGCTGTAATCCACTCTGAAATGCAACGATTGAGACGAGAGCTTCAGTAACGCTATTAAGGCTCCACCACCCGATTTACACTTGCAGCCGTGCAGCAAATACTTTCAGTGCAACACTTTGAGGCCCATTGTGAGCCGTGAGATTATTGTTAAATGGCTGTCTGAAGACACGCGGGGCGCTGACGGCCTCTAAACACAATAAAAGACACAAGATGGTTTCACATGATAGTCTCCACTTAAAAGCTCCGGATCTCCTCACGCTCCCATTAAAATACCTTATCGTTGTCATACGATATCATTTTGTAAACAATGGAGTCCTTAAAAGGTCAAACCATTGACCTTTGACGCCGCAAAACACGTGACATGACTCCTGGAGGAACGACGGAGCCCTGGAGTGGCCACATAAAGAGGAAAGATTTTGTGGCCACAAGATGGAGTTGTTCCCACGCTTTGATTCGTTTGTGGCCACGAGATACAACTTAATACTTAAAACATATACTTCAAGTATGAAGTATGATTGAAGTATGGAAATACTGTTGCGGCAAATAAATCAAAACAAGTTTTATCATGTGGCCACAAATTCATCGAACTGTGGCCACATGATATATCTCGCGTCTCGTGACCACCGAGCTTGAAGCAGCTCTCATCTTGTGGCCACAGCTACTTTGTTATTTTTCTCTCTGCCTACTCTGGGACTCCGTAGCCTAAAAGTTAGTTAAAAATCCTTTGTTATTTCTCACGTCAAAGGAAACAACACTGTCTGTCTTTTTTATTTTTACTTTAAACAAGTTGAATTCATGTGGAAAAACGGTGGTGGCAGTTTTTAAAACATAAGAAATAAACGGGAGAAAATATTGAATGAGGCGGTGTATCAGGTGACAGCTGACACTTAAAGTGTATGTAAGAGACCAGATGCAGCTCAGCCGCGTCTGCTGGTTGTCAACGACTGCACAGTCACCTGATCCCGGTGGCGTCCAGCGTTCTGGACGCGTGGACACTCCAGCCTGGTATCTGTGTGCGCTCAGCGTGCCAACTCCACACAGCAGGAGTGTGGCCGAGGAGAAAGGATGCGGCCCGGGGGCAGACTCTGTGTCAGCTGATAGTGTAGAGGGTGGGCAGGGCCTGGGGGAGGGTGGCGTGCCTGGGCGCGAAAGGCTAGCCAAGACCTACACTCTTTTGGCATTTTGGCAAAGGCAAGCGGTGAAGCAAAATGATCCAATTTAAGCTGGTTTAAGAGTGCCGGAGAATATTCAAATATTTATTTTTGCAGGGCATTCGGGGAGGTGGTGCTTGCTCCGCAGATCAACAAGAGAACCAAGTTTTCGGCTAAACCTCAGCAACGGCGGCGCAATCTTGATAGCCATTTGGCCTCCAGTGGTGGAAAATGGATCTGACGCTGGATCTCTGAGCTCTCTCTCTCTCTCAGCTTCTCAATCCTTTTTCTGCTCCCCTGATTATCCTCGTTTCATAATCACACTACCTCCACCTCTTCATGTGTTGTTGAGACCCTTTAAACATCCCCTCCACGATGAAAATCGTGTTAACTTGTCGGTGTGTTTTCATGTGCTGCAGTCGGTGCCGCCGCTGACAAGCTATGCTGTGAAACGGCAGTGAATCAAGGTCAGGAAATACCTCACACCTCCAGCGTCCAAGGAACCTATCACGTGAGCAGATGAAGGGGAGACTTCCAGTGACAGCGTTAGCATGCTACGGCGAAACAAGGGCTAGCGGAGAGGCTTGGTATCGTCTCATCCTTTACATGATTGACAGTGCTTTACATTTTTTCTTCCAAACCGCTCATCAACCTGGGGGGGGGGGGCTCCTGTGGGAGTCACATGATAAGTTCTGAAGGTCGTCAGATCATTTTATGAAAAACATTTTGAATGACGAAGTTGTGATAAAGGCTGGAAAGTTTCTTCACATCCAGGCCCCCCCGTGACCCTTCATGGGATGAGCAGTAGAAAATGGATGCATGGACGCTCTTAACATTAGAGAGTCACAGTGTGTTTGCAGTGAAACTCTGACAGAACGAAGAAAAATGTCCTTACACTCAAGAACGAAACATTGCTTTGTTCGCATCGTGGTTCTGATCTTCACATACATTTTACATGTTAACGACCCCATCCATCCATGTTCCCCTCCCCTCCTGTTGAGGGTGGTGGGGGTGGAGCCTATCCCAGCAGCCTTCACCCTGGACGGGTCACCAGTCCATCACAGGGCCAACACATAGAGACAGACAACCATTGGCTCTCCCAGCCACGCCTACGGTCAATTTAGAGTCTGGATTAACCTGGTCCCTCTTGATGTCTTTGGACTGTGGAGGAAGCTGGAGTACCAGAGAGAACCCACGCAGGAACAGGGAGAACATGCAGACTCACACAGAAAGACCCCGTGCTCCAGCCGGGGCTCCAACCCAGAACCTTCCTGCTCAATACAATCAACATGTGCAAGGAATGTGAAGGTGTTTTCATTGTTTGCTGATGCTAAAGTACTTTTACAAGTTCCTTTTCTCAGCTCATGTCGCTGTGACGATTTATTTATTCATGGCAGCAAAACTCCAATGCAACAAAATACTTAACAAGAGGAGCGTAGTGGAAGACACGACCCGCTACGCTGCTCTGCTGCCTCTGACCAAGTGATGTAATGTTTGGAGTTTCTGTTAAATGCACACGAAAAGAGCTCAGTCACATGTTCCCGGTGTATCAAGCAGCTGTGAAAATGTCCCTCTGATGAAGACAGACGGACATTTAAGGCTTGAATCAATGCCAGGAATGGACCTCTAATGTATTCAAATATTTCTCTTACCTGGACAAAAGTTAAAATGTAATTGAAGCCCTAATGAGACAAAGCTCATTGCGTTAATGAGCATCAAAACATATCTAATCCCGCTTTTATAGTCAGACTCATTTGTTTGAAATGTGTAATTCATCCGTGTGCGCTATGACAATAAAGCCTTTTGCTAAATTGTCTCCCGTAAGTGCTAAAAAATAATGTCCGGTAGCCGTCTATATTTTCTGTTTGAGACTGACATTGACGGCAGGATCTTTCAAATGATTGCATTAAATTCCATTATTGTTATTATGGTTATTATTACTGCTAATGAGGGAAATACAGCCCTGGTTTTCCTCAGCATGAATTTCACCATGGAAATAAATGAGTAAAAAAGCCTTTATTGAATTACACTAAAAGCAATCTCAAATAAATGGGCCTTGAATCTGCCTCCATGAGACGATGCTTGCGATGGGATAATTTCATTGCGCGGGCAACGAGAACAGCGGGGCCAAAGACAGACAGACCCCTGATACACAGGGTTCAGCATCATCTTGGAAACAGTTGTATGCATGTGTGTGTGTGTGTGTGTGTGTGCGTGCGTGCGTGCGTGCGTGCATCAACCAAACAATCTCATTTTTTTCTCGTTTGTCAACTCTAGACAACTTGAAACAAAGAGGCACCGTCGCTGCTGATATGATACAAGGTTGTTCAGCTTATAAATAGAACAATTAAGCAATTATCATCCCAGCAACTTTAACCCTCGCTGGCTTTATGTAGCTATTCACAACATCAGTATCCAGGCGCACGCGCGCGCACACACACACACACACACACACACACACACACACACACACGCACATCTGGTCTTTATCACAGCTGCCTTCATTACATGATGAAATCGGATAAAATTTGACTTTGTTACAATTTCCTTTTTTGTTTTTCTTTACGTTATCAGCCACTAACAAAAGGGGATTTTTTTTGTTTTATTATTTTTGTTCTAGAAGAGCTAAATCGGCATCGTGTCTTTCAGATCAGTTCCTGGTTATCAACGAGTCCTATCAGCAGTTACCATGTGTTCTACATGAGCAGCTGAAGTCTCCTGGGATCTTTATTGTGAGTATGTCAATGGACTTGTGATTTTAGAGGTCGTGACCTTTGTCACATAAACTCTCTATTGTGTGCTGGAACAGATCAGGTCACTGAGCAAACTGCTGTTAAAAACAAAAAAAATCCAGCCTGACACTCACGATGATTTTGTCTGGGCATGATTTTAAAGCACCTCAGTGACAGAGAGGGGGACTTAAAGCCATTCTTCACCCAAACAACCTAGATTTTGCCTTTCAAGTACACGCACGTGTGTTTTCTTCCTCCTCAAGAATGCAGAAAAAGCCAGCTGCATACATTTAGCTTGATGCTAATGGAGACTGACGGCTAACAACAGCCAAAGGCACCAAAACAGCAGCAAAATTGTCCAAAATTGTCAGTTGACGGAGTCTCAAACGCACCGTCCTTTACAATTCACGTTCATTATTCCACCGCACTCTCCATTTTCTGACAACGTTTTGATTTTAGGTGATGTACTCACTGGAACAGTTGCAGTTTCCGTGAACGTGGACCAGAGCAAGCTGGCGCTTCCACAGCAGTGCTGTGATAACGTGTTCTTAACTCAACAGAATGTCTTCGTGGACCGCTGGGGTCCTGCTGGATAAGGAATTTTCTGAATGTAGCACTGGAGAGATTGTAAAAGTTTGTTTTTGGGGCGGTTTTGCTGCTGTTAGCCATTGGTGTCAGGCTAAATCTGCGTGGCTGGCTCCTGGTGCACCCTGGAGCCTCAACCACGTGATGAAGGAGGGAGGAAACACGCAAACATCAAACAAACAAATTTCTTCCTCCACTGCCATTTTAAAGTATTTCTTTATTATATTTGTATCAATGTAGTCATTTATGTGTAAAAAATAAAATAAGTAAGATTTTCTTCTCCACCGTAAAATTTTCAAGCTTTTTCAAGTGTCTGATACTGTGTTGTTGCTAAATCTTGCCTCTGGTTTTCTAAGTTCTTGCGTACAAAAACAAATTGGCATGTATCACAATTTAGGCGGCACGGTGGTGCAGTGGTCAAAGCAAGAAGGTTCTGGGTTCGAGCCCTGGCTCCAGCACGGGATCTTTCTGTGTGAGTCTGCATGTTCTCCCTGTTCCTGTGTGGGTTCTCTCTGGTACTCCAGCTTCCTCCACAGTCCAAAGACATCAAGAGGGGACCAGGTTAATCCAGACTCTAAATTGACTGTAGGTGTGACTGTGAGTGTGAATGGTTGTCTGTCTATATGTATTGGCCCTGTGATGGACTGGTGACCTGTCCAGGGTGAACCCCGCCTCTCGCCTGAAGGCTGCTGGGATAGGCTCCACCCCCACGACCCTTAACAGGATAAAAGGTAGAAAATGAAAGGATGGAATTAACATTCTTTCTTTAGGAGGAATTTTGTGGGTTCATACTGTAAGCTTCTTGACCTCTGACAAACACGCTGCATCTACATGGTTCCCTCTTCAGGTTTCAGAAATTTGGTACCAAAAAAGAAGCTTCTTATGAGAAGTTTTAATTTCTATTCAAAAAGCATTTTGAGAGCTAAAAAAGTCAAGAACTGCAACCCAAATCCTACAGAATACAAAGACGGAATACACATTCCTGTTGCAAAACACAACTTATCTCATGTCAAAGTCCTGGGGGGGTATTGACAAAGATTCTGAGAACTTTCTGAGAAATCCCTCAGTTTATTTCAGAGGGAAGACAGAAGCATGCACCTTCGTGAGGATATGTGGTCGACCCCGTTGCCTCCAGGCACGATGCGCTCGTTAAAAAATAATATGCTCAATATGGATGAAAAGACAACAACAACAACACACATGGAAAATGAAAAACACAACAAACCAGAAGGAACGTTCACCAAGACCATGTGACGTCATCAGGTTTGTTTCTGTAACAGTTCCAGAACGCAATCAATTCCTCCGCAATTCGAGTCCCGCCGTCATACCAACCGTCATCCGGTACCGGCCTCGCCTCCAGGACTCGACATTCACCTGCTGGAACGTCATCTCCCCGACACCGCCGCCATGAACCGAGTCACGGCGTGAAACCAGGCCCCTGATGTGGGCAGGATTACACAAGAAGAACTGTAGTGGAGTTCCAGAAACCCAGTGGTGGGTGAGGGGGGGGGGGGGGGGGGTGGGTGGAGCATGTGTCATGGAAGAACCCATAAAAATTGGGGGCAGATATGAATCACGAGGCTCACACACTAATTCTTTTGTTAGTTGTTTTTTTTTTCTTTTTTCCTGCAGTGAATGTTGCCAGATAAGGCGAGTGGGTGACAGTGAGTGGGCGAAGGCCAAATATTAAGATGTCATAATCTCTTTAATTTTTTGATGTTACTGCACTGGAGGCGACGTGCGCGCCTCTAATGAGATTGACTACAAACATCCATGCAGGATCTAATCTGCAGCATTTCAGTAACTGCCTGTCAGTCAGAGTTCAGAGAATATTTCTTCTTCTTCTTTGACCCAATGACATTTACTTCCAAGTTCTCCTCAGTCCTGCCGGTTCTAGGAGCCCTGGGAAGGTTGGCGGCGCGAGGGACTCTTATCTTCTCCGGGATCTTTCTGAGAGGAAATTCCGAGGAAGCGCCTTCCTAGAGCACTTAGAGCAACTCTGACCTGAGAAGCTTTGAACATGAGCCCTTTTCAACAGTAAAGGCATCAATGCATTACCATCATCCATCCATCCATCCATCCATCCATCCATCCATCCATCCAGCTTCTACCTCTTATCCTATTAAGGGTCGTGGGGGGGTGGAGCCTATCCCAGCTGCCTTACGGCGAGAGGCGGGGTTCACCCTGGACGGGTCGCACTCTAAAAATATAACTAATAATTAATAGTACTACTAATAATAATGCGTCTTCTTTTCACACACTTGGTGCAATGAATGTTACTGACTTGAGCTGCTGACACAGGAAAATCCCTTAAGTAACTTTGAGTTTTCATTAAAAAGAAGCGACGCGTGTGTTTGCGTCGACTTTGGCAGACACGTTGAACTGTTTTAGAGAAGTTTTTTGTTTTTTTTAACTGCTGCCCCAGGTGGAGTCTGCAGATCGCTTGTGAAGCCCAAGCTCATCATTCATGCGCTCACACTGTATCAGCTCATCATCGCACCACGGTGGCCTGAGTGCTCACACAGTCGGCCGCCTGAGGTTCGTTCTGACGACAACAATCAATAAAGAAGAAGAAGAAGAAGAAGAAGAAGAAGGAGAAGTTGTTGAAGCCAGATTTTCATGTCTGTTGTAATCAGACGAGGAGGGACCCATCAAACAGGTGTGCATGCTGTAACCATGGCAACTTACCTGCCTCCTCTTTACACAGCGTGTCGTTGTATTTTCAGATGCTGTCTGCCTTTTGGCGAGATGAGAAAAATGTGAAGTCACAAAAACAGCTTGTGGCTCGGGGCGGGATCCCAAATCAAAGTACAGCTTTACAGTTGAACCTCCTCGCTCATCAGAGCAACGCCGAGACGTCGGGCTGCCGTCGGCCGTCTCTGCTCCAGCTGCAGCTGCGACCGCTGTGCTGCTATGCAGTGAAACTGGCTTCCAGAACGCTTTGAGACTGGGGAGGGGCTCGCAGCAACCCCCGCTGCTCGTTAGGGACATGAAATGAGGAACTTTCCCATCCATCCATCCATTTTCTCCCTCTTATCCAGTTAAGGGTCGCAGGGGGGTGGAGCCTATCCCAGCAGCCTTCAGGTGAGAGGCGGGGTTCACCCTGGACAGGTCCCAAGTCCATGGCAGGGCCAACACATAGAGACAGACAACCATTGGCTCTCCCAGCCACGCCTACGGTCAATTTAGAGTCTGGATTAACCTGGTCCCCTCTTGATGTCTTTGGGCTGTGGAGGAAGCTGGAGTACCAGAGAGAACCCAGCAGGAACAGGGAGAACATGGAGACTCACACAGAAAGACCCCGTGCTGGAGCTGGGGCTTGAACCCAGAACCTTCTTGCTGTGAGGAGACAGTGCTGACCACTGCACCACCGTGCTGCCCTCAGGAACTTTTCCAGCGCACTAAAATATATCACACCAACACAAACATTCTCAAAAAAGATCAGAAAAAGTCACTAGTTAAGTCACGAGTTGCTCGGGACAATTTACGTCACCAACGGAGGTCTGGAAAGGTTTAGAGACAAAGTCAAAATTAAGGCCGACTGAGGCGAGTCGGAGGGGTGAAAAAAAACAGGCCAGAAACAGGTTCACGTTCAAAAGTAGTTCTAAGAAAATATCTGATGTATTTAGAGAGGACTAATCATCGTACAGTACATACACACACACACACACACACACACACACACCCATGAGCATCATCCATTGATGCAGTCACTCTCCACCATGAGGGAGATTCAGTCAAAATCTAACCAGCAGCAGCGGCGGTGGAGTAGTTTCAGTTTAGTCACGGCGCTGACAACCTAAAATCAAGGCAATTAATTGAAATTTTTTTGGTAGGAGCAGACAAATAGACAGAGGTCTGAGAACCAGCTTAAAAATAGCCGAGCGCCAGTACGACGCTCAGGACCAGACGGGTGTTATTTCCTGTTCCACCAGTTAGGCACGTAGAAAATCAGCCCCCCTTTACCCTCTGCTGACTTTAAAACCCTGCAGCGTGCGTCAGTCCTCTTATTAATGGGCCACGGCTCCGATATATAAACACCAGTGAAATGAATATTTACGCCTGTGTTGGCGTCTCGTTCAGCGGTGCGTTGGAATCATCAATGGGAAAGTTAACAGTGTAATTCTGTTGGTGCTCTTCAGTCTCACCTCCGTCACAACGGCTGTTTTTTCCTTTACAGTGTCTTTGTGTTGCATGCTGTCAAACCTGAAGGGCACCACGTCTCCTGTCATTTTCATTGTGTTTTTTTAAATCTTTTTTTTTTTTAAACTCCAAAAAAAACAAATAGGAACAATTTTCTGCATTTTTTTTTTATATGAATATTTTTTCTCATGTTTTTCCTGAAAAGTGAAGCAGATGATGTACAAAGCTCAGTGGCCTGCCTCTGCTACTCATTAACTCTCAATTAAAGCAGTTAATTGTTGTTGAGTTTGTTGTCTGTTTGGTTTGATGGCTCTCGCTTCCTCTTTGCAGGAACAGACCAACGTATGCTTTGTGTCCCAGGGCTGCGCCACCCAGCAGGTCTGTGCTTCTTCTCTGAGACAAGAGAGTGAAAGGACAAAGTCTGCGACTTCTGATCAGATGAAATGTCATCACCAGCTGAGACTCTGCTCCGGATCCAAATGCTGCTTCTGTCCGTCCCGGCAACATGAAGCCGTACCGGTACAACAACATGGTGACGCGTTTGTAAGAGGTAGCGTGAGCAAGATTGTGAAGCAGCAGGTTTCTTTTCATGATGCTGCCTGGACACAGGCCACAGCCAACCAGCGGAGGGTCTCAGGGTGGCCCTGGAGGGATGACGTATCTCAGCCCTCCGGCCTGGGCCGAGACGGTGAACCAGAGTGAACTTTCAGAGAAACGTGACGACAGAAATCACCGTCCTGCTGTTTGTGTCCATTTGTGGAGCTCAAGGAGAGAAAATGGATCGAAACCTCAGCTGAAACGTCTTTAATTGTCCATCGCGACCTGACTTATGAGGAGATGTAGAACCGGGCGGAGCAGAGCGAGAATGGCTGTTCCATGGAGAAAATCTGTCTTTCTCATGGAGACATAACTGGTGCTCCAGCAGCATCCACGGGAGCCGCCATTGTTGTTTTTAAATCATCAGTCTCGCTGCTGTCGCTCGCCCAAAAACTGCACCACCGTCTCGGACACAAGTTTAGAGGGCGGAGAGACGAGACGTCCGCTGCAGGCTGCCGGCCATTACGCTGGCAGGTGCACGGGGGCGTAGCTGCGTCCTCCCGCGAGAGCCTGATACCTGCTGCTCAGGCCAGGACGGGACGTGGGTGGAGTTCTAGAAAGAAATTGACTTAACCTTTGCAAGAGTTGTCGTTCTTCGCTTGCAGCACAACTACGTTTGCCGTGAATCCGGCTGCTTCACAACATTTAAGTGGATCTGAGTTGATGATATAAAGCGCTTGTTCAGCCATTCAACCGTCTTCGTTCTGAAAATGAATAAAATGAGAGGGTGGGAAAAAATATCTGCCCAGCCACGATTTCTTCCCCTGCCACCTTGAATTCACCTTCTTTATCGTCTTGTT